>NW_028258333.1:37361368-37672076 GCF_053883595.1 Heterocephalus glaber
ATTACATTTATTGATTTGCATATGTTGAACCATTTTTGCAGTTCTGGGATGAAGCCTCCTTAGTCATGGTATTGATCTTTTTGATGATTTGTTGCATTCTGTTTGCCAGTATCTTGTTGAGAATTTTTGCATCTGTGTTCATTGAAGAGATTGGCCTGTAGTTTTCTTTTTTGGTTGGATCCTTGTCTGCGAATCAGAGTAATGCTAGCTTCCAAGAACGACTTTGGGAGTACTCCTTTCATTTAATTTCATTAAAAAATCTCAAGGAGAGGGCCAGGGATTTAGCTCAGTGGCACTGTGCCTGCCTCACAAGCTCAAGGTCCCAAGTTTGATCCCCTGTACAAAAAAAACCTCAACGAGTATTGATGTTAGGAACTTCCTTGACATCTTTGTAGAATCTAAACCTGGGCTTCTCTTAATTGGTAGGTTTTTAATTCCTGCTTCACTTTTATTGTCTTATTTTGGATTATTCAGAATTTTTAAATCTTGGTTCACTTTTGGTAATTCATATGTATCTAGAAATTTATCCATTTCTTCTGAATTCTTCAATTTATTGGTATACAGGTTTGCAAAGTTGTTAATGATCTTTTTATTTTGGCAGTGTATGTTGTGATTTCATCTTTCTCATTTTTAATTTCATGGATTTGTGCCTTTACTTTTTTGGTTAGATTGGCTAAGGATTTATCTGTCTTCTTTTTTTGGAAAAACCAACTCTTCAATTCATTGTTTGGTTTTTTCCCCCCTTTTGGTCTTAATTTCATTTATTTCTGCTCTGATATTTATGATTTTCTTTGTTGTAATAGCTTTGGGTTTGGATTATTCTTGCTTTTCTAGGACCTTGATGTGCACAGTTAGGTTATTTATTTGGTCTCACTCTGTTTTTGTGATTTGGGTCTTTATAGTTATTAACTTCTTTGGACTGCTTTTATTGTGCCACCTAAGTTTTGGTATGTTTTATTGACATTGTTTATTTGTAGAAACTGTTATTTCTTTATTTCTTCTGTAACTCACTGCTTATTTAAGAATATATTGTTTATTTTCAATGCATTTGGATAATTCATCTTTTTTCATTTGTTATTTTTTCTAACTTCATTATACTATGATGTGATAATATGCATCATAATTTTAATTGTTTTACATTTACTTAAGCTTTCTTTATTGGCTAAAATGTGGTCTGTTTGGGGGAAAGTTCCATGTACTGCTCAAAAGAATGTGTATTCTGTTGTCGAGTGGAACACTTTGTAGATATCAAGTCCATATATTCAAAGGTTTTGTTCAATTTTGATATTTCATTGTTTTTTGTCTAGTTAATCTATTTGTGATAGTGTGACATTTTGTTAATATTTCTCTGTTCTTTTATATCCAGCAGTACTTGTTTTGTGTTCCCTTAACCAATAGGTAGTGATCTTCTTTGCCTCTGTTGATCAGTTTTGGTCTTGAAGTCCACTTTGTCTCAATATAGAAGAGCTACACCTACTTTTTGGGGGGTTCCCATTGCGTATATTTTTTCCATCACTTAGTTTTAGTCTGAGTTTCTTTTTTGCATTGAATGTGTTGTATACAGCATACCATTGGATTTTCTTTCTTGATAATTTTGCCAGTGTTTGTGTTTTGATTGGGTAATTGAGACCATTCACATTGAGAGTTGTTGTTGTTGTTGTTGTTGTTATTATTATTATTATTATCATTATTTTTTTTTTTTGGTACTGGGGATCGAACTCAGGACCTTGCGCTTGCAAGGCAGGCGGTGGACCCACTGAGCTAAATTCCCGGCCCCAAGAGTTATTATTAATAGGTATTTGTCTTATTACTGTCATTACCTTATTTTCATTTTGCTGATTTTCTGTCTTTCTCTTCTACTTTACTGCCCAACTTACCCGGTGTCTTCATACTATTGGACCTTTTGTCACTGTTAATGTCATTGTCTCTTTCTAGGATATCCTTGATAAATTTTTAGAGTGCTGGTTTGGTGGTCCTGAATTTCTTAGGTATTCTTTATCATGAAAATAAATTTTTTTCCATCAATTTTGAAAGATAGTTTTGTAGGATATATCAGTCTGGGTTGAAATGGTTTTCTTTTAGGACTTGGAGCACTTTAAACTCTGCTGGCCTTTAAGGTTTTTGTTAAGTCTAATAGGTTTCCTTAATAAGTGATTTTTTGCTTTTCTCTAACTGCTTTTAAGATTCTGTTCTTGTGTTGATTTCTGGGATTTTGTCTTGGAGAGGTTCTTTTCTGCTCATGACTATTTGGTATTCTGTCATATGCCTCACTTATATGTATGTTAAATTCTTTTCCCTCTTTTTCTGGTATTTCATATAAACAGGATTTTTATGACATTTGTGTTGTCTTCTGATTTTTCACTAATTCCAGTCTTATATTAATTTACAGTAATATCTAGGATCACAGATGCTTCTATTTGGGAACAGTTCAGTTTGCAAACAGAAATATTTGGCAAAATTTTGTCGCTGTCACAAACTACATTGGGTGACAAACACAACAACAGCCATCTTCTCTGCTGCAGCCATCTTCCTCAGAATCGTGGAACAAATTAAGTTTGAGAATCAAGATACCACTGTATCTTATTTGGTTCAGCTAGGAGCTGTTAGATCCGTTTTTCATGTTCTCCTGTTGTTTTTATGGTATCTTTCATTAATTGATTACTGACAAGAGCCCCGTCTTCTAGTTCTGACACCCTGTCCTCACATCAGTCACTTCTGCTGCCTGTACTTTTGATAGAATTTTTAATCTCCTGAATTTCTACTTGGTGCCTTTTATGGACTCTAATTCTTCTCTATGCTGATCACTCATGTTTGCATAATTTTGTTTAACTCATCTAGCTTTTTATTCATGTCTTTTATAGATTTGATAATTATTTTTCATTTGCCCAATATCTTATTACTTGTATCTTCTCTGAGCTTGCCAGATGCTTTATTGATCTGTTTTGTTATCTCCTTGATATCATTTGGAATAATTCTGGTATGTGACTTTTGTTTTCCTCCAGAGTTGGAAGGTTTTGGAGGCATTTTGTTGACCTCCCTTCTTATGTTTCTGTTTTTCATCTGTGTTGAGGCTTGTGGATTGATGTAGTGGGAAGCTTTGTTTCCTGTATGAAGACCTCTTTAGTTAATGTCTCCTTTTTGGTGATGTCCTCTGGACATGGCTAACTATTGGCCTTTGCCTATGTCTCAGGATCCAGCTGCTGCCATTTACTAGGGAAACCAGTTTGCAGCATATTTTGCCCAGTACTCACTTTTCCAGGAATGGGTGACAGTACTGTTAATGAACCCAGCACAATCCTGATACTGGCATCCCAAGAAAACTAATTAATGGCAACAGCTATGTTAACTTGGCTATAGTAATAAAATCACTATCAATTATAGTATCAAATACAAATTGAATATTGACAAACTCTAAGGAGCAATAATGTACCACTCTGGGCTGGGGATTTAGTTCAGTGGTGCTGCCACCTGCCTTGCAAGCTCAAGGTCCTGAGTTCGATCCCCAGTGCAAAGAAAAAAAAAAAGGACCACTCTTAACCATGAAAAAGAGATCTATAGTTGTACTGTGAACATTAACACAAACCAAATATTAACCTATTATTGACCTATAGTAAATATCTATTAAATAAAACAACTTTACCTCTACTAACAATAGGACAAAGTTCAACAGCAATAGCATAATGTTAACCAGGTATCTAGAGACTCATAAGGTTATGTAGTTATACTAGTAAAGGTAGAACACATGGGGAACCGGAGAATGAAAAAACCAAAATTTAGAAATTAATCAGTGACCTATGAGGAGAAAAGTGAGGGTGTCCTATTGAAGAGTAAAAGGTAATTAATAGTTAGAAAACATTTGCAGGAAGAATGAACAAGAAAAAGAAAAGATAAATACTGTAGTAGAAGCAGGAAATAAGGGAACAATAAGGAAAAGAAAAAAAGTTGAAAGAGAAAATGAGAAAGGAAACTAAAAGAGGAAAACAAAAAGGGAGGAAAAAACCCAAGCCCCCCCAGAATCCAACAAGGGAAAGATAAAAAAATAGAAAAATCAAAAAAGATTGAGTCAAAGAAAAAATTCTTGCATTTTTGAATGAGTAGTTTCTTTCCAAGACCTTCAGTCTTATCCATCCAGTCCCGCTTCTTTATGCCTGGCATTAGGGCCTATGGGTTTTTGTGCTTCCCTCCCTGCACCAGAGGCCCCTCTCTCTGTTTCTCTCAGATTGTGGTTATTATCCAAGTCAAAACATATCCTTGCTCCCATTGGTAGATGGGGAGTACAGTTAGGCCTCTGGTCTCTGCTGGATGCAGGGCAGGGGCTCCAGTGTGCTGTTGAACTTAATATCTGCAGTCATTGGGTCTGGCTACTCCCTTCTCTCCCTGAGCATTGTCCTTGTCCAGAATCAGGTCACTTGGTTAGTCCTCATCTCTGCTGCCCCCTGCCATGGGGAAGCAAAATGTAGAGCCAGCTTGGAGTTGGTAGATAATCATGCCCTTTTGTCAGGGGTGCGGTTATGTGAGCCTACTTATGGTGTTTGAGAGGGTGCTACTCATCTGGCATGGGGCTGCTTGCTTGTGAAGAGTGGGATTGCTACTCCTCCAGTGAGGCCTGCTTGCTTGCGTGGGGGAGAGATATTTCTAGTCCAGTTTGTGCCTGCTTCTACATTTTAATTTTTTATTTAAAAAATTCTTGCTTCTTGTGTTTGTTATTTATTTTAGTTTACACTTTTTTATTACATATAAATTTTTATTTCATTTTTCATGGACAGCAGATCCACTGGGAATTATTGTATCTGTAATTTGACATACTTTTTTTTTTTTTTTTTTGGGTACTGGGGATCGAATTCGGGTCCTTGTGCTTGCAAGGCAGGTGGCGGAACCACTGAGCTAAGTCCCTGACCCCAATTTGACATGCTCTCGATAGTAATTATATATTTTGCAAAACACCAACGTATCTTTATCCTTGAAAAATAATAATTGGATGACATAAGTAACCACCTTATTTTATCATCACTGTTGTTATCTTCTGCCTAATTAATATGCAAGTAACACTTGTAGGGCTAATGAATATCATGAGCATGAATGGAGAACTGTTAAGCTAAGGAATTATCTTTTTGTTTTTCAAGGTTGGCTGGGGAGTTTTTAAAGTCAAATTATTTGTTTGTTACTGTTGGACAAGTGGGTGGAGCATGTAGAGATGTTCAGCAGACCGTTCTCCAAGTTGCCCAGTACTCAAAAAGAGAAAAACTTGTTGAAATTCTACAAAATACAGGTATCTTATGTTAATATAATTATCTTTTGTCATGATTTATTTTTTAAAAAATGACTAATTTTTAAAAATCTCTAAAGAATTGTATGGTATATCTTTTAGTTTGTTTTATTTCCTCTTCTCTAAAGCTCTTTTAGAAAAGATATAGACTCAATTTTCTGTGTAAATTATATATATAATCTATCTTCCATAAAGGTTGAATATAGAAAAGATGTGAGATTTACTTTAAGAATATTTTACTAAAAATGATTGCAGCAGCAGTAGATATAATTTTTGTATAAAAAACTTTTAAAAACCAAATACTAATCTTGAGTTTGAGGTGTGAATAACTTCATCAGTGTTTTATAACATAGTAAAAGCATATAAAAATAGCTGTAAGCTGCTAGAGACCCCTGCAGTAAGTCTCTAGTTACCACCTGCTCGGTATGTGACACAAGGTCGAAGAAAAAAATACAACTAAAAACAGATCTAAGAGAGAAAGTGGTGACTTGGATGGCCAATGCTGGACCCCCAGCAAAAGACCTAGGTCAGTCATATTCACTGATTTTTATTGTTCATCAGTTGGGGTAAAGTTGTGATACATGTACAGATGTGCAATATGTGCAGTTACAATGGAAGTTAATGCAGGCAAGGCTTTAAGGAGAAGAGACAAAGCATTTTCAAATTAGAAGCAAGATAGACAAAATGTATGGTTATAATTAGAACAATGTCCTTCTAGCTATGCAGGCACTAATTGTGGGAATGGAATTTGGGTGCAAATTATTCTGACCTCAGCTACACATGCAGGGAGGTCACATTGACCTGTGTGCTACTACTGCAGTGCTAATGAGATGCTTCTGTGAGTCATGTAGCTTCAGTCAGACTTGCTTCTTAAAGTAAGCCAATTGAAGGGTTTAACTCTTTATAGCCTGCACTGCTTACAGCATGCTTTGGGCATAATCTATGTTATGGCTTCCTGCAATGAGCAAGATACTGTTCTAATTGGTTTATATGTCTTAACTTATTTAATTCTCAAAACAACCTTATGAGGTAGGTTTTGTCATTGTCTTCATTGTGGGGTTGAGCAAACTGAAAAATCCAAGAGGTCAAGGGAGTTGCTTTGGCATTAACTCAAGTTTCAGGTGCAGAAGGGATATTATTTGGTTTTGCTGAAGTTAGAACATGTTTTTGTTGTTGTTGTTTGTTTTTGGTTTTTTTTGGTACCAGGGATCAAACTTGGGACCTTGCAGTTGCGAGGCAGGCGCCGGAACCAGTGAGCTAAATCCCCAGCCCCCTAGAGCATATTTTTAATAATAGTTACTGAAAGATTTTCAATATATAAATTGTGGAATCAGGTTTTTTGGGGGAATAATTTAAGGAGAGTTTTTCAGAAGTGCTGGTTTCCCTTTGAGAAAAAGTCACTATATAGAGAGAGCATTATTGATAGGTTTCTGAATCATTTAAACCTAAATTTTATGTCATTTAGTGTTCATTGTTCTTGTGCATGCTATCAGATTTTACATTGTTTGTTCATGTAATTTATCTCCTTTTCTGGTCTTTCACTTAATTTTACTAACTATCTCCCTGCGGCCTTTAAAATGCATAATTTCATTATTTCAGAAGTATAACCACCTATCTTTTATAATTTAAATTTTTAAGTCAATGGGAATCAAGGATTTTATTGACCTCTTTAATTATCAAAGGAACCAGTAAGATGTTAACAGTTTAAAAGAAAATTTGTTTTTCTTTTACTTTGTATTTTTCTGAGACAAGGTCTCACTCTGTAGTTCAAGCTGACCTTGAACGCAGTATGGACCCCAGTGTAGCCTCAAACTTGTGATCCTCCTAACTTAGCCTCTTGAGTGTAGTGATTACAGGTGTGTACCACCATGTCTGCCTACAGTTCAGAGGAAAATTTAAAGAACACATTTATATATAAGTTATTGGGGATGCTAAAATTATTTTACAAATAGATGTAAAACTGGTCAATATCTATAAAACAATAAGCAATTATATTGGAGGGGAAAATTCCATTTGCATTTTTACTAAGAATCTTTTGCATTGCTCTCAGTTGCAATGAGTTATAGATTAAAGATGATAAAAGGAATAAGTCCTTGAAAGGTTGCACTAGACAGTGATCTTTTATGCTCATTTCAAAGTCTTCCACATTTTTTCCTGACAGTCTGTATCCACCTCATGATCATCATAATCTCAGAGGCTTGGTTACAAGGAAGGTTGATCTTAAAATGTTTGGCTTACTTTCATCATTGCAACAAGACTGTTCGTTAACAATTTAAACCTCCAGTTTGTCTTGCAAATGTAAAGTCATAAATGTGGTATTGAATTACAAAATTAACTCTTGTCTGAGAGTTTTCTCTTTTTTTTGGTCTTGGGAATCAAACTCAGGGCCTCCTGCTTGCCAGGCAGGCGCTGCACTGCTGAGCTACTTCCCTGGCACTTGTCTGGGAGTTTTAATAAGAATTTTGGATTGAACTTTTAAAAGCCTCTATTCTTGGAGCTGGGGATGTAGGTCAGGAGAGTGTATGTTTAGCATGTACAAGTCCTCAGGTTTGATCCCCAGCACATTAAAAACAGTCTATTCTTTTGCTTTGTGTGGGATAGGAAATTAAGTAACAGACTTCTACCAATTTTCACCTCCAAATACCTAGAAATTTTAGTAAATTTCTTTCTTCGAATGGTCTTAATGTTCCTGGCCTTTCAGGAAGTGTGGCTTTCCTTATACCTTCCAAGACTGGGCCATATAAAACAAGTACCAGATCAGTTTATCTGGGAGAGCCTTGGTAGGTGTTGGTTTTATAAGGAAAATCAATCTTTGTTTCTTTGAAGTATCTGATCCTACCTACTGTGCCATTTTCAAATATGAATTCCATTCAAGACCTTAATTGCTCAATCTATTTGTCCATTTACATTCTCTTAAAAGACAGAAGACAGATTCTTACTGAACTAATGCAGAAAAACTATACTACGTTAGCCATGAAAAGTAAGAAAACTTACTAAGAGTTTTTGAATTTGGGTTGGATGGAATGTCAGAAGCAAGATCAAGATAATACTATAAAATGTTTCAGTTTGGTTTACAAAAGCAGTCTAAATGGGTTATACTGGGCAAAGAAGAAAAAGGCTTCCTGATCAATCAAGAAAATAGAACATTAAAATATTGACAATGTTTGAAGCAATGAAACAATAAGATCTCCTCTTGTCAACTCATTCAGTTCTTATATAATTCTGTCTCGTTGAATCCATTAGGAATCTATTTGATTATCTTCGGCTTCTGGATTATTTGTAGAAATCTTCCTCAGTCCAGTAGTATGGTCTGAAAGTTGTGAAAGCAGTGTCAACATAGAACTCTCTTACCCAAGACTGTATTCTTTGAAGTATCAATAATTTGCTTGGTACAGTGCTTTTTCACAAGTCTAGGGTCTTACATCTGTAGCTTATAGCACTGCCTGTGGAAAATCATCAAAAGAAAACAACTATAGACAAAAGTTTAACGACTGTGGTTGCTGGTATTGTTAATATGGAATGTCTGATGATGGTTAATAGGAATAATGCTACTGATAAAGAAATTTTTTTCTATGAAATCCAAAATAAAGGTAATAAAGCTATTCTAAAAAACTTGACAGAATGTCTCTAATGATGATAAGCCTATTTTCTAATAAGTATATCAGAGTTATGAAAATGGGTAGATATAATTTTTCATACCAAGAATGTCAAGTAAATAGATCCACCAAGTGTAGAATAGAGTTCAGACATCTATATTTTCACAGAATTCCATGTGTAAGTCTGATCTACATTCCTAGTTAAGATCTATTGACTTAGAAGATGCTAGATTCAAATGAGGAAAAACCTAAGGTTGTAGCAAAATAAACATCTTGAATAATACATGAAATTATGAGAAGTAATACTATACTGTTCCATCAGGCAGTGTAAAAAAGGAAAACTTTGTAGAATTATTTCCTAAGGATTTTAATCAGTGTTTCTCTTGAAGTTCAGAAACATACAGTGAAGGAATTTACAAATCTCCAGGATCTTCCCATAAAATAATACGTTTGAAATATATGAACATTTTATCTATGCTGTTAAAAATCTTAGTGTCTCTTCTGATTTGCCAGTTCTTAGATTGGTAGCGCATCAAATATGTAGTTATTTCTGGCATCTCTACTTTTACATGGTGAAATAATCTCTGTACTTATACTAGGGCTCTCAGAAATTTCATAGGTGGTTTAGGAGGATTTATTTTTCTAAATTTGTGCTCTGATCTTTTTTTGTAGTGCTAGGGATTGAAGCCAGGGCCTTACATATACTAGTCAAGTACTCTACCACTAAGGTATACCCCCCCAGCCCTATAATTTGATCTTAAAAAGGCAGATCAAAAGAGAATTGAACCTTGTATCTGAGAAACAGTATTTGGCTACCAGTTTAATTCAAATGACAATAAAGCATTTAAAGATAGATGTACACGTTAACATGGTTATAAATAACCACAACTCTTAAGCAGATTTTTCCTCATTTATTCTCTTTAATTGAAAGACATAATAAAGTCAGCTGAATCTCTGCTATCTAGGTTAATTACAAGCTTGATAACCTTTCATATTGTAAGTAAAGGCATTAAACACATCCATCCAAATTGAGTGAATTATGCTAACGTTTTAACATATTTCATAACTTCATACTCAAGTGTTTAAATCAGAACAAATAAAATTCAGTTTTATCTTTCATTGTGCGTTTTCAGTATTCTGGAACATACTGACTCTATACAACAAAAACTAAGTCTTTCTAGAGTCCCTAACATCTCTAAAGGAGTCTGAAAAGTCAAAAAAAATTTTCATAATTACACTAAAATTGTTTCTTTTTTTTTTTTTTTGGTACGAGGGATCGAACTCGGATCCTTCCGCTTGCAAGGCAGGCAGTGGAACCACTGAGCTAAACCCCCAGCCCCCTAAAATTGTTAAATATGCACTGTGATCAAATAAGTATTTAAATTTTCTTGGTTTTAATTTTTAATATGGTAAATAATACCAAGAGTTGTAACTGATAACAGAAAATCTGGAATTGTCACTAATGTTTTGAGTTTAAAGGTGACATAGATCAAAATGCTTTGAGAGTCGTCACTTTAGGAAAAACCTTTTTTTCTTGAAAAACAAAACCACAAATAGTTTGTGTTCTTTTGTCACTATTCATAGTATAGTTGTTACCACTTAGGTTAATTATGACTTGTAACCATAGTAACATCTGTTTTATAAAGGAAACTGGGCACAAGGATGGTATTGAGAGATGTCATACTCAAGCATTGTCTACTGTTTTTAAGTTACATGAAAGTTTTGAAAATTATTTTCAAGATGACATTCTTCAAAACATAAATGTCATGGAGTAATGAGTCATTTTAGTTGAATACAAGTTTATATGTTGTTATTCTTAAACAGTATACAGGAATAGTTTAAGCTTTGACTAGTTTGTCTCTATATGAGGAAAACAAAACCCAAATAGAATGATATTTGTATGATACTTAACATTGATACACAGGAGAAAGGATGTGATGTTTTCATAAAACCAAAGTTATTAAATTAGTCTCATTTACCAAAGACTTCAGTTAATTATTTTAACCTGGTTCCTTAAAATGTTTCCTTTTCTTCCCTTCTTCTCCCCATCTTAGTATAGGGAGTGAGCCCAGGAAAAGCAGTCTTTACCACTGAGCTCCATCCCCAAGCTTCTTAAAATGTTTCTGATTTAGTTCCTGTAGTAAGATTTTTCCAAGTTGTAATGCAGTTAAAGTATTACAATTCAATTTCATTTTCTGAGAATAGGAGTATTTTTCTTGAAAACATTTTAAATTTTATTCATCTCTATAAACCAATCAGAATAGTGCTTCTTTAAGAGACTTTATAATTTAATGTGTTAATAATCCCATAGAGTATTAACATAATAATTTCACAGTGATAGATAACTTTTTCTGAATTAAACACGTAAAGAGCTTATAGCTTATAGCTTAAGTTCTACTACTTTAGCCATAAGTTGAATGAATACACAAATACAAAAAATTATAATTTAGCTGCCAAAGTAGGGATTTTTTTAGAGTCTTGATTTTAGTTTACAGTGGATAAATACAGAAAAAATAGATATTCTGTATTCTCAATCGACAGAGAATAACTATAACTCATTAATCCATCCACAGAGAGTACCAGCTGGTCTCTTCATGAAACTATGCATTTATTGCCGGCCCTAATAGGAAATAGTTTATTATCTGAACTAGAACCAATAGAAAATCAGGAGAGAGGAAAAAAACTGGAGAAAGAGAGCTGAGTTACTTTTTATTGCCAGTTGGGATTAACAATGCAAACCAAGAAAAGTGAAACCAAGCCTTAAGCTGCATAGCAGTGCTATGTATCTGGCTCTGTTTTATCAATCAGTTTTGACATTGGCTATCTTGTTGGATAACTTCCAAAACAATGAAAGATAATTTTTGGTAAAACATAAATTCATTAAATATAAAATGATCATGTCTCAGAAATTTAACTCATATATTATTGTGGGAACTAGTTGCTTTTTTGATTTGTCAGCTTGGTTGTCTGAGGCAAACGTGAGTTAGTGTTAGTTTCCATTCTTTCTGTTGCTGAGGTACATCATCTTGGAGTCATCCTTGATTTCTTTCTCTAATTACACACCTGACCTGTTAGTATAGTTAGTTCTCTTTGTTCTACCATCAGTATCTATCTAGACAGCAGTAACTGCAAAGATCATGTTACTTTGCTCAAAACCCCATGGCTTCCCATCTCTGAGTAAAAATATTGTCAGTGGCCTTCAGGGCCCTACATGATGTGTCCTCAATTACTTTTCTAACTTCATCTTAATAACTCCTTTCTCTTGACCCTACCTATTATACTTGGTCATTATTATTCCTCACATACAGACACACTTCTGCCCCTGTGATTTTGTACTTGCAGTTTCGTTGTACCCAGAAAGTAGTGTTTTTTTAAAGGATGAAAACACTTAATATTTCAGAGCCTATATTCTTGTTCTCCCCTCTGCCTCTGCTCTTTCCCCAGTATCTGAACAGTTCATTATCTTTATTTTTATCTCTATTCAGATACCATCTAATTACTCTATCTAAAGTAACCTTCTTCGGATCTTGATCCTTCTGATTTTTCTTTTTAAGACTTAATGCATATTTATTTGCTTCTTCACCATGAGAGCAGGGGCTTTATTTTTGTTTTCTAACACCTAGAATAGTGATGAGAGTCTGGTGGGTACTATGTATTTATAAAATACGTGAATGAATGAAGTGAGCTAATGGTGGGATGGGAGAGAGTGGTTATGAACAATAATATAACAAGTATATATTTCTTAACGGTTAAGATCCTGGACTTAGGCTGTCATTTAACTTTTTAGATACATATTTTGGGAATGAAAGGATATAAATTAAAATCCATGTTGGAATATTATAATCAAATTATAATCCATGTTGGAACATGGATTATAGAGATTAGCAGCCTTGGGTCAGATGCCACTATTATAAAAACCTCAAGCAACAAAGGCAGAATGAAAGATTGGATTATCTTTAGAAGTAGAGATAGTAAAAACAGAAAATGAAAGGGAAGGTAGAATGGATTGAGACACATTTTAAACTACTAAGAGTTGATAGGCAGTCATTAATTACCTTTCCCTAAATCTTTATTTTCCTGAGTTGGCCTGGGAGGAAACAAGGCAAGCTATTTTTTAAATTCCTAAGCTAGGAAAATAATCCTTATCTCTTTATCTTTGGCATTCATCCATTCAGGAAACTTTTGACTCCCTCGGGTGTACCAGTCCTACCTCTGGCTGCTGTTAGTACAGTGGTGGATGAGATAGTTTCTTACTTAGATGTACTCCTTTTTCTTTTTTCTATCTTTATTGTTTGTTAATCATTGTTTTGTAGGTGTTGAAAGAACTATGGTCTTCGTTGAAACTAAGAAAAAAGCGGATTTTATTGCAACCTTTCTTTGTCAAGAAAAAGTATCAACTACAAGTATTCATGGGTAAATTAATAAGATTCCTAGTAGAAGAATGACTTTTGTTTGGCATTAAAGAAACATTAGTATATAGAGAGTCATGCACCACAATGTGTTGGTCAATGACAGATGGCATATATGGCAGTGGCTCACTACAGTTATATCATTTAGTGATGTCATAGCCAACTTAGTTTGTATAAATGATACGGTGTAAATACACTCTATGATGTTTACACAGTGGGGAAATAACATAATGACATGTTTTTCAGAACATGTCTCCATCATTAAGCAGCACATGATTATACCTAATATGACATAATCCTAGGATTCAGATTTAGAATTCTCTCAAGATCTCAACTGTTAACTATTTTTATTATTTTTCTCTCCTTGCCCCAGTAAAGTGCACCACCTAGGAGGCTTAACTGTTATTTTTCATCTTCATTCTTAGTTTTTATAAGAATGGTGACCATGGCCAAGTTGAAATCTGTCTGCCTTAGGCTTCTCATTATGAAGAATGGGAATATCTTAAGAAATTTCACTTAAGGATCTCTAGGTTATCTAAGTATTTCCTCTGTTGACTGTAATCTAATGCCTCCCCTGTTTTGTTTGATTGTTTTGTGTGTGTGTGTGTGTGTGTGTGTGTGTGTGTGTGGTGGAGGGTGCTTAAAAATGTCCTATCAAACCAATTGTATTGGTACTTTACTAGTGGATCTAAATTGTCACTGAGTATGTAGAGCTCTGAATTTGTACTTCAAAAACTCTTTTTCTTTTATGAGAAAATATTTTAACAAAGTAGTTGTATATTTTTTGTCAAGCCTAGAAAGCAAAGGGATTATGAATAGGTAGGATTTGACCTTTGTTATACTTGATATCTGTATATGAGCTATTATCTTACATCAGCTGCAAATAGGGTTAATTGTTCCAACTTAGTATTGTGAAGATAAAATTGGGGCTTAGAAGGGATTAGTCGTAGTACCTGGTATGTAAGGAGTAGATATTAAGTTCTGCTATTTTTATTATTTAAAATTTGTATATTGAACTTTAGTGATTTTCTTTTTTTTAAAGTAGTTCTAATACAAGCCTCCTTTTCTTTTAAGTGACCGGGAACAGAGAGAGAGAGAGCAAGCCCTTGGAGATTTTCGCTGTGGAAAGTGCCCAGTTCTTGTTGCTACTTCAGTAGCTGCCAGAGGGCTGGATATTGAAAATGTCCAACATGTTATCAATTTTGATCTTCCTTCCACCATTGATGAATATGTTCATCGAATTGGGCGTACTGGGCGTTGTGGGAATACTGGAAGAGCTATTTCCTTTTTTGATCCTGAATCAGATAATCATTTAGCACAGCCTCTAGTGAAAGTGCTGTCGGATGTAAGTTTAAGTATCATTAAAAATTTTTTTTGATAGTGCTGGGGATCAAATTCAGGGCCTTACGCATGCTGGGAAAGCACTCTATTACTGAGCTGTAATCCCAGCCATCCAGATATAAGTTTGAAAATTGTAAAATCAAATGGATTTTACATTTCTTTATTGATGAGACATTTGTTCTTACTGTTCTTTCTTTATTGTTGAGACGTTTTATGCATATGTATAAAAAGTAAGCTTTTCCAGTCTTTTGAGACTTAATGTTGCATATGAATTTTTTTTTAAAGGCTCAACAGAATGTTCCTGCATGGTTGGAAGAAATTGCCTTTAGTACATACGTTCCTGGCTTCAGTGGTAGTACAAGAGCAAATGTGTTTGCATCAGTTGATACTAGAAAGGTTAGTTGAAGGGAAAAATTCAGAGCTTGACTTCGAGTTAAAATGTTGTGATCAATATGGTTAACTATAGCATTCAGTAATTAAACTATTATTTTCATGCCTACAAGGTAAATTATAAAATTTTATGTATATATATATATATTTTTTTTTTGGGGGGGGGGTTTAAAGGCAAGGAATTAACTTTGTTATACAATTGTCTTCCCTTTCTGAGTTTATTGGAGATTTTAAATTCTAATTTGGGATCTCCTGAGCTTTCTTAAGACTTTTAATTTTTTAATTTAAAAAATTTTGACCACATTAAGACAAAATGCTAGAGCTATGGGACTGCAAGTCTTTTTGTTAGTTTTCATGCAACGAACATACAAATTAAATGTTTATGCTTATTTGTCAAAGTGTAACATTAAGTTTTTCCACTTGGCAAAAGAAGTAGCTTAAAAATCTTGAATTATTTTGACAGTTTAGACTTCTGGTTTGATATGGGCCTTTTGTCAAGTGAATCAGATTTAGTGAGAATGAAGGTATATATATATATATATTTGGGGCGTAGAAGGTGGAAAGCTTGAATTCCTGTTTTCAGCATGGGTAATGCAATTTTATAGCTGCCATAACCTAAATTTTTCTTTTCTTTCTTTCTTTCTTTTTTTTTTTTTTAAGAATTACCAGGGCAAGAGCACTTTGAATACAGCAGGGTTTTCTTCACAAGCTCCCAATCCAATTGATGAAGATTCATGGGATTAAAGCTAAAAAAACATGCTTCAAGTGTGTGGTACAATTTTGATGCAGAGAAGACAGTAGTTTAGATTTTTAAATTTTAAATGGAAGTGTGAAACCTGACATTCTCTTGTTATTCTTTTTTGTTTGTTTGTTTTTGGTACCGGGGATCAAACTCAGGACCTTGTGCTTGCAAGGCAGGCGCCAGAACCATTGAGCTAAATCTCCAGCCCCATTCTCCTGGCATTCTGTTCTTCCACCCTTTAAAAAAAATCCTTACTGACTTGTTAAGTGAAATGCTAAAAGTTAGAATGTTGCAGTTACCGATACAAATGGTGTTAACTGGAAATATTAAAGGATTCCAAATCTCTTGCTTATTTCTAGAATATTCAGGCAATTTAGATAAGTTGCGTGTCTAAGTGCTGTATTAGTATGTTTATTGTTTCTATAAAAACAATAAGATTGATAAGTATTTGTTTAAAAATTATTGGCTCTCAAGTCTACTTGAGCCTTTAAAGCAATAGCATATCACTATAATGTGATTTTTATGAAACAGTGGAAGACTGAAGCCTGTCAGGGTGATTTTGATTTTACATCATCAGATGTGTGTTGCAAATGGTTAAATGTTTGCAACACGATCTCTGTACTCAATGGCATAACAAAAATTTTTTGGTAATATGCACTTTCCTTGGAAATAAAAGATTCAACACATTTTTCCCAGAGTTTTCCATTTGCATGTTTAATTTTTTGTTACATATCACAGTTCTCAACTCTTACATTTTGAAATTCTCATTGCGTCTTGTGAAACCAATGCAGTGAATAAAGTCTTACACAAATATTAACGTATACTACACAGATGTGGTAATGAAAATCAGTCTTCAAACTCAAACCTAGTTAATAAAAAATGCTGTTCACTTTTGCCATAATTCTGATTCATATTTTAAAATTGATGAGGAAAAGAACCTTGCCTTTTTCGTTCACCATTGTACAGCTTGAACCTACTATGACCAGAATAAAAGTTGTTGAATGATCTCAAACATTGACATGAAACAAGTTAAATGTAAATATTGTTGAGACAAAAATGATTAGTTTTTTACTATTCATCTAACAATTTCAAGTAACAAGTCTCCAGTGTGTATCTTGGTATATGAATTTAGTTAATAAAGTGTCACGTATGCAAAATGAAAGGGTTATTCAACAGATAGTGTGAGAATAATTGGTTAGATGCCTACCTCCTGCCATACTCAATATTAATTCCATCTGAACTATGAAAAATTCAGACTATAAAATACAGTGTTAAGAAGTTTTAAATTGGGGATAAGGTTTGATTTTAAGCTCCAAGGTCAGAAATCACAAAGGAAAAAACAGATTTGAGTAAAAGGGAATATGAATATGTGTGTGTGTGTGTGTGTGTATGAAACAGAACCATGCCTGGAGTTGTTTATCATTGTGTGGTTCTTTATATGTGAATGTGTAGATACACTGATAGATAAATGCAGAGAGGACATAAATAGACAACTCAGAAATTCAAAAACGTCTGGAAAATGTTTTACTCTGTAATGAGTCTGGGAAAGACTGAAAATGTTTACATTGTTATTTATAATATCTGTTTTATTAATTTTGTCTAATTTGTATTATTTACAAAGAGCATTTATAGTTCATTGCTTTTTATTTTCCTTTTAGTCAAAGCTTCTTGGTCATAGCTGTCCTGATTGCTTTTTAAGTTTTTTATTTTACCTGATTTGTCAGATTACCATCAAATGCATTGCTACATCAACATAAAGATGGAAAAAAATCGTGTGTAATCCTAACACCATTATAGATTAACTGAAAATATCTTTATGTTCAGTTATTTTCCCATCTCTAGGTACAGGTTTGAATGATTTCTTTAAAAATTATCAAAGTAACATATCTAAGATTAGAAAATAAAATCCTAGAAATACTTATAATAGGAATTTTTTTGGCCCTTCTTTTCCGAATTGCCATCCCACATCCCATAATCACCAGTTTTTAACCATTCTTAACTGTTTCCATCATATATATGTGTATTTTTGTCTACCATGTTTAGACATATATTAACTTTCTGTTTGGTAGATAAGGATTTAACTTACCTCTCTTTAACTCACCTTAGAAGTATACTTTATGAGATGGTATTAAAAGTACCCTTTTTCTTCCATTTTTGTTTTTACATTGTAAATCTGTAAATTATGCATTTACTTTTCCAAAGCTAACATATGCATTCTGTCCTATACCCATAAAATTTCTTTTTTATCTATAGGTTGATTTTAAAAATGAAACTCAGTAGCCAGTGTTTACATTTGTTTATGTAAATATTCACTGGATGATGATAGGCCAGTTAACAGATCCTTTATCTTTCCTTTTTTGACCTCTGTGTGTGTGTATTTTTCCGGAACTGTTGAGTCAGTTCTCTATATCATACCTTTCTTTAAAAAAAATTTTTTTTGGTTATGTTCTGGTAGGTTTCTTTTTTTTTTTCCTATACTGAGGATCAAGCCCAGGGGCACTCACCCTAGCCCTTTTTATATATTGAGATAGGGTCTTGCCAAGTTGGCCAGCTTGCAAATTGGCCTTGAACTTGTTCCTTCCTCAGCCTTTCAAGTAGCTGGGTTTTTAGGGATGTGTCCACATGCCCAGCTTTTTACTTTAATATTTTTTGAAAAGCAATTTTAATCTTCAAGGGCTAACTTATTTTTCCCCCAAATGTTTCTTATTAGTGTATGTATTTTCTGCTTCATTAGTACTTAATTCATGAAATTTAACCTAAGAAATAAGTGTTTTACACTGAGCATCTTCTCCCGCTGCTTAGCTTCAGGAATCTTAAGCCTTCATCATTTTACAAGTTATATGTATATTTAACACAGCTCAGGGTTCGCTTTAGTCAAGTGCAGCAGTCTGTCCCATGTTTGTATCTTTCCTTTCATCTCTCAATCTAATGTCCTTTCTCTAATTCTATTCAAAGTCCCCTCAAGAGAAAGCCGAAGCTCAGATGGGACTGATAAGGTTAATTTTTTCCCCCGAATCCTTGCATTGTAGTAGGAGCAAAAGAATGGCCCAAACTATACAACTCAATATGGAGTAGGAAGCATCAACAGTATATAACAGCGCTTTTAGAAGAATGGTGGTGCAGTAGGGAGCAAAGACGAAGGATGGACCTGATTTCACACAGGGTGGATAACCTACCTTTTTCTACCTGTCCCTGGGGTTTGGAGGCGATTTAGAAGTGGTTTTCCTGACTTTAGTGTTAAGCATTGGTTACATTTCTATATAGGGGAGCAGTACTGGTGAGCTTACCCATTCCCCTTTTCCTGTAGCTTCACACTTGACTGAGTAGTTGCCTCTGTTGCTCTTATTTGAGTGATAGCAACTTTTCATTGTTATGACCTTGATTTTTAAACGTGTTGAAAAGGGTACCTGTTTTATTCTTTTGAAGCATTTGAAGGTCGTTTTAAAACTTAAGCGACTTGCTAGTAGCTGTTCATACTGAGTCCAACTAACTTGAGATGCCCCCCCCCCCCCCCCGCACCAGACTGAACCACATTTTCACTAGTTTCTCTTCTTAGTACAAATTAGTACTGAATGGAGTCTCCCAGTTCCCTCTGGCTGTGACGATCTAGCCAGGAAACAGCCAAGCCTGGGCAGCCTGGCTGCTGCTGAGTTCTAAAACTACTGTTGGAGCTGCCGTTCTGAGAAACTGTTTTCGCCTGTGTCCCGGGCTTTTGAAGTCGTTGCTCAGGGACGACCCTGACCCAGTGGTCCTTCCGAGCTCACAGACCTGGCTGCAGGAGACTTCCTGGGTTCCTGGTTTGCAGCAGGAGTTTGAGCAGGTAGGATTTGGAGAGTTCATGGAGCCGGAAGCCCAGGCTGATTGCATCCAGTGAGTGGCGCTGCGTGTGTGTGGGGCGGGCGGAGAGGGAGGATGACTGGCACCACAGGTCTCTGGTTTTGTTACAGGGTTCTCTTTAGAATTGCGGTTCCTAATCCTGTATAACTATAGACTCGAGTTTTACATTTTAAAAAACAATTTATCAGTCTCTTCAACAGAGACAAATAGACCCATACAGAGTCTCAGAACTGCTAATTAAGACTCCCTGCTCTGGAAATAGATGATGCTATGAGGGAGGATCTCATGTTGAGAGGACGGGAACAAGGTGTTTAGAGGCACTAGCGCTGGAAAATGAACAAATGAGATTTGCACCGAGTTTAAGAGTTGGCAACTGAAGTACATTCTTTAGTCCTTAAGTAATTATTTTATAATTTTTTTTCATGTTTGCAGTACCTAATGATTACATTCCTCTTGGGGAGTTGATACATATACATAACTTCTTGATTCTTTTTCTTCCTCCTCTCTCCATTTCCTCCCACCTCATGCCCTTCATCTTTTGGTCCCTTTCCCCACATTTTTTTTATTAGTACATGTTTGTGATGCATAATGATTACATTTATTGTGGGAAGTTGGTACACATAAGTAAGACATCTTCATTCTTTTTTCTTCCCTTCCTCTTTCAACCCTCCCCACCACCTAAACTCCTACATTTTTTTGTCTAATTTTTTTCATCCCCTTTCCCTCTTCTCCCTTCCCCTCCCTCCATCTCTCTTGTTCCCCCTCCCTGCTTTCTGTTATCTGTCCTCAATCTTGCTCCCTCCTTATATTGTGGGGGAATTCTCAGATAAGAGAAACAATGAGATATTTAAACTTGTGTGTCTGATTTATTTCACTTAATGTTATGGTCTTAGGGTGAATCCATTTATTACAGATGCCTCAGATTTATCTTTATGACAGAGAAGTAAGTACTCCATTGTGTATAAACACCACATTTTCTTTACCTGCTCATCTGTTGATGGCATATAGGCCATTTCCAAGATTTAGTGATCATAAATTATGCTGCTATAAACTTAGATATGCAGTATCACTATAATATGACTCTTGGGAAGATAACTAGAAGGAGCAGAACTGGGTCAAATGGAATTCCTAGGTTTAGTTTTTTGAGATATCTCATATTGATTTCCATAGTGATTGTACTAGTTTACATTCCCATCAGTAGTATAGAAGGGTTCCTCCCTCTCCTCTAGCTTTGCTAGCACTTGTCATTATTTGATTTCTTGATAATATCATTCTTTCTGGAATAAGATGGTATCTCAGTGTTGTTTTAATTTGGATTTCTACATTGGCTAGAGATATTTAGCATTTTAAAATCTATTGGCCATTTGTACTACTTTTGAGAAGTGTATATTTCAGTTGCCCATTTTCTGATTGGGTCTTTGGCCAGGGGTCTGATTTTTTTGAGTTTTTATATATTCTAGGTATGAGTACTCTATCTGAGGATTTTAAAAAATCATCCTGTTGATTATTTTTTCACCGTTGGTTGTTTGCTTTGCAGAAGCTTTTGAATTTGATATGATCCCATTTGTTGATTCTCAGTATTATTTCTTGTGCTATTAGGGGGGTCTATTCATGTGTATGTCTTAAAGAGTTTTACCTATTTTATCCTCCAGCAGATTGTTTGTGTTTAACATTTAGATCTTTTATTCATTTTGATTTTAGTTTAGTACATTATGAGATATACTGGTTTGGACTCAATCTTCTGCATGCGGATATCCAATTTTCCCAGCACCATTTATTAAAGACGCTTTCATCCTGTGTATGTTTTTTGGACCCTTTGTTAAAGATCAAGTAACTGAATGCACCTGGAGTTGTTTCTGGTTCCTCTGTTCTGTTCCATTGATCCACACTCTGTTTTTATGCCAGTACCATGCTCTTTTTATCACTGTAGCTTTATAATATAACTTCATTCTGAGATCATAATACTCTCTTGTTTTTGTTAGCCATGGTTGCTTTTGCTATTCTGGGTCTCTTCTGGTTCTACATGAATTTTAGGATTGTTTTCTTTAGATCTGTGAGGAATGCTACTGGTATTTTGATTGGCATTGTATTAAATTTATACATCAATTTTGGAAGTATAGCCATTTTGACTATTATATTGGTTCTGCTTATCCAAGAACATGGGATATCTTTCTATTTTCTGATGTCCTCCTCACTCTCCTTTTTCTGAGTGATATAATTTTCATTGGTTAGGTTAATTCCTAAGTATTTAATTTTTCTTAATGTTATTGTGAATAGTATTGTTTTCCTAATGTCTTTCTTAATGAATTTATTATTAGTGTGTAGGAATGCTATTGAATTTTGTGTGTTGATTTGTTATCCTACTATAGAATATATATCCTGCTATAGAATTTGGTTATTCTACGAGTCTTTTGGTGGTATTTTTTGAGTCTTCTAGGTAGACAATCATGTCATCTGCAAGTAATGATACTTGAACTTCATCTTATGCTGTATGTTTCCCTTTTCTTTCTCTTGCCCGATTGTCCTAGCTATTATTATTTTTTTTTTTTGCCCTAGCTGATATTTTAAGGATTATGTTGTAGAGGGGAGTGGTGATAGTGAACATCCTTGTCTTGTTCCTAATTTTAGAAGGAAAGCTTTCCATTTCCCCCCATTTAATACAGTGTTTGCAATAAGATTCTCATATGTGTTTTTAAAAATCAGATTAAGTTAAGATCCATCTATATACCTACTTTCTTCAGAGTTTTTTTTTTATCATGAATAGATATTGGATTTTGTCAAAGATTTTTTTCTGCATCTATTGAGATGCTCTTGTGATTTTTCCCCTTCTGCTTGTGATGGATTACATTTATTGATTTGCATATATTGAATCATCTTTACATTCCTGGCATGAAGCCATTTATCATGGTGTATGATCGTTTTGATGATTTGTTGCATTCTGTTTGTCAGTATCTTGCTGAGTATTTTTGCATCTGTGTTCATTGGAGAGATTGGCCTGCAGTTCTCTTTTTTAGATGGATTCTTGTCTGGTTTTAGAATGCTATCTTCTAAGAATGACTTTGGGAGTACTCCTTCCCTTGTAATTTCATTAAAGAGTTTGAGGGTATTGGCATTAGATCTTCCCTAAAGTTCTTATAGGATTCAGCAGTGAATTTATCAGGTCCTAGGCTTTTCTTAGTTGGTAGGTTTTTTTACTGCTCAATTTCATTGGTTGCTACTGGGTTACTCAGGATTTTTAAACCTTGGTTCACTTTCCTTAATTCATATGTATGTAGGGATCTATCCTTCTGAATTCTTTGGTTTATTATAGGTTTGTGAAGCAGTTACTAATAATCTCAATTTTAGCAGTGTCTTGTGATTTCACTTTTTTTTTTGGTATCGGGGATCGAACTCTGAATGCACTTGTGAGGCACATGCTGTGGCACTAAGCTAAATCCTGGCCTGTGATTTCACTTTTTTTGTTTCTAATTTCATAATTTGTGTCTTTCCTTTTTGTAAGATTGGCTAAGGCTTTGTCTCTTTGGCTTATTCCTTCCAATAACCAGCTGTTCAATTCATAGATTGTTTGTATTGCTTTTTAGTCTTCATTGCATTGATTTCTGAGCAACAATTACGTATATCACCTTGGCTATAGTAGTTAAGTCAGCAACAATAATAGCGCTAAATACAAACTGGATATTTACACCCTAAGGACTAATCATTTACCACCCTTAGCTATAGAAAAGAGATCTATGATTATAGTATAAACACTAACACAAGCCAGATATTGACCTGCAGTAAATATCTCCTCTTATTGAACAACTTTTCCTCCACTAACAATAATAGAACATATTCAACCATAATAAGATATAGTTAACTATAGATTCATAAAGCCTAATGGTTAAACTAGTAAGGATAAAAGTTTTAGGGGAGTGGGAGCTTGAAAAAGTAGAATTTGAAAAATTAAGTGATGGAAGATGAGAAGGTGATAAAGGTGAAATAAAGGATCCTGTTAAGGAATAAAAGGAAATTAGTATTGTTAGATAAAAATAACAGAAAAAACTAAAAAGGAAAAGGAGAAAAAGCAAAGGAAAAAATAATGTAATAAGTTAAAAGAAAAATAATACAGGAAAAAAGGACCAAATCAAGCACATAAAAAAGGAAAAATAAAATAGATAAAACTCCAAACACCAACAAAACAAAACAAAGAACCAGTAGAGAGAGAAAAAATGGGTCAAAAGAAAAAATTCTGTGTATTTCCAAATGAGTGGTTTCCTTCCAGGACCTGCAGTCTTTGGAATCTGGCAAGTCACAGTCCACTCCACTTCTAGCCTGTGATCTCTGAGGTAGCATTTCTGCTCAAGAGTTCCCCTGTCTGTAAACTCCAGACTGTGGCAACTGTCCAAGCTGAGATGCGTCCTAGATCATGTTGGTACACAGAAGCAGTCAATCTGCTGGATGTACGCAGTGGAACAAAGACTCAAGCACCACTAGATTCAATGCCATCGCCTTCAGATCCAGCCATCTCTGAAGGCCACACCCATTGAACCTGGCCTCCCACCGCAGAGTGCAGGCCCTGTGTCTTTCCTGGCCTGAGCTTGAGCTTCTCAGGATCTATGTCTAGCCCTCATGCTCTTCACAACTGTCTCCGTGGTTGACATTCATCCAGTCTCTGTAGGGTAACACTTAAGTTCTGGAGTGAAACTGTAGTATTGTGTGTCTTAGTCCCATTTGCTCCATGTCCTCAGCATCATCTGGTATAATAAGTGTTAATTGTAGCAATTTGCTATGGTTTTAATTTGTATATCCCTGATGATTACTTATTTTTAGGGTGACATTTGTTGCTGTTACAAATCCCCAAACTTCAGTAGCTTAACAAATAGATCTATGTTTTTTTGTTCCCTTGACTATCCAAGGAAGGTCTGGTAGGTAGGTGACCTTTTCAGTGGTTATGGAGGAACCCAGGGTCCTTCTATCCTGTGGCTTAGCAGTGTTTTGATACATGGATTCTAAGGTATTTTTGCTTATCTTCATGAAACCCTGAATTCCTTTTTTCCCACATTGTAAGAACCAAATATTTTGTCTTTTAAATATGAATCTACAAGCTGGGCATGGTGGTGCATACCTGTCACCCCAGCAATTGGGAGGCTGAGGCAGGAGGATCACCACAAGTTTGAGGCCAGCCTGGACTACATAGTTCAAGGCTAGCCTGAGCTATAGCAAGAACCTGTCTCAAAAAGCCAAAACAACAAAAACCAAAACTACATGCTGTGAATTGTTTCCTATTAATGAGTCATTATGTCTAGTACATTCAATTTGGTGTTTGATATGTAGCAGTTACTCAACAATTGCTTGAGTATCCAGCAAACAACAACAGTGTGGAAATACTGGCAAGTATCATAAGTACCTCTGAATGTTCCCATGCTTTGTGCTTGTATTAGTCACTTTTCCATTACAGGATATAAATACCTGGCATCTGCAACTTAAAGAGAAGTTTATTATCGGCCCACAGTTTAAGTGGATTTGTTCCATGGTTGGCCAGCTCTAAGACAGAAATAGTATGGCAGAATTGCACAATGGAGTAACACTGTTCACCACATAGTGGCCAGGAAGCACAGAGAGAAAGGAGGAGCCAGGGGTTAGAATATACCCTTCCAAGTCACTCCCGGTTAGCTGCTTCTTCCAACCCTACCTCTGAACATGAAACTTTTGAGGGACCTTTTAGATTAAATCATAGCATCCCAACTCTGGCCCCCAAAAGGCCTCAATCCATCTCATTAGGCAAAATGTATTTTGTCTATAAGAGTTACCAAAGACTTTAACAGTTTCAACATTGCTGAAAAGTCCAAGTCCAAAGTCTTCTCTGAGACTCAAGACAAACTTAGCTGTGCCAGGTGTGGTTGCACATGCCTGTAATCCCAGCACTCAAGAGGCTGAAGCAGGAGGATTGCTGTGAGGTCAAGGCCAACCTGGGCTACAAAGTTCAGGGGCAACATGAACTATGAAACGAGATCCTGTCTCAAAAAACAACCAACAAAACAAAACAAAAAAACCTCTTAGCTGTGAACCTCTAAAAATTGAAAAGAAAGTTATATACTTCCAACATGCAATGGCACAGGGCCAACATTCCCATTCCAAAAGGGAGATAGGAGGATAGAAAAGAACTGGACCAAAGCAAGACTGAAACCAAACAGAGCAAACATTAAATTCTGTAGTTCCATGTCTGGCACTCAGGCTGGGTTGTGATGAGATATGAGTTCCAGAGGGCTTGGATAGCTTTGCCTCTACAACATTGCTGGCTGCAGTCCACAGGGTATCTGTCTTGGGCTCATTCTGCTCACATCCTGTAGCTTACCTTAGCATGTCTCCATGTTCCTGGTGTCTCTAACATCTTGGAAGTCTCTACTAATCCTTTTGCTTCACTCTCACAGCTTCACGTATTGCCCTTTCACAACTTCTGGCAGGGATTGTGATCCAGTCATAGAGTTTCCCCTTGCCTCCCTGG
The DNA here is from genome assembly GCF_053883595.1 of Heterocephalus glaber. Taxonomy (NCBI): domain Eukaryota; kingdom Metazoa; phylum Chordata; class Mammalia; order Rodentia; family Bathyergidae; genus Heterocephalus; species Heterocephalus glaber. Next base: position 37,387,434 of record NW_028258333.1, read on the forward strand.
TCATTTTCTAATATCTGGGTGGAAGCCTATGTGACCCCATAACTCTACACACCTGAAAAACCTGCCTGACTTGGATGATGTCAAGTTTGGCTGCCAGCTTGAACAGCAGCCAGGTGCCCTTGGGCCATGGCTTTAGTGGCCTCTTAGTACCTGGATGGTTGAACTTGCGAGTACACTTTCCTAAGTGGCCCTGAATGAACAGGCATCCTAAGGATTCTTTTCAAATGAAAAATTTACAGTTTTGCATCCTTGAGTCTGCAATGGGTAGGGTCTTGCTGATTTCTGAGATGCCCTATGGCATTTTCTTGTCCTCATGCAAACTACTTGCCTTCTTTTCAATGCTAATTTTTTTTTAGAGCAGCCATGCTGTCCTTTCGCCCAACTTTGCAGGCTATTCCTTTCTCACAAAAGTATAAACTTTTCAAACCATTCAACTCTGCTGTTTCTTCTTCATCTGGCTAAAAAACAGCCAGCAGTACTCATGCCACAGCCTGAATGTTGGGCTGCCTTAAAATATCTTCTGCCATATTAATTAACCTGCCACCTTTAAATTCAGTTCTACACGAAGTCTTAGGACATGGCAAAAACAGATTCATTGCCAAAACGAAACAGGCATGGCCTCTAGTTTCCAAGTAGACTCCTTATTCTCATCCCAAACTTCGTGAACCTGGTCTTTACTGTCCAAATTTCTATCATTATTCTGATCCTCTGAGCTTTAATCAGAATCTCCCATCAAGCTCAGCTTATAGCATTCCAAGGCTTTTCTAGCTAGTATCTCCAAACCTTATCAAACTTGTTCTGCAAAACAAAAGTCTTTTCTGAAGGCTTCTAAACAGCATCATCATGTACAGTCACAGCAATGACCCCACTTCCAGTACCAATTTTTGTTTTATATACTTTCCTGTGGCTGGGTGTAAATACAGTAAGTTCCCAACTTACAAGAGAGTTCTGAGAGAACATTTCTAAGATTTTTTAACTCTGACAAAGTGAGTCTTCTACAGTAAGTCCCCAACTTATGAATGAGTTCCATTCTGGAAGAACACTCATAAGTCCAATTCATTCATAAATCTGACAAAGTGAGTATGGAAAGTTCACAACTTCAATGTTCATAAGTCAGGGACTTACTGTACCTGACACCTACAACTTAAAGGAGGAGATACTTACTTTTGACTCACAGTTTCAGTAGATTTAGTCCATGATTGGCTGGTTCCAATGCAGAAACAGCAGAATGGCATGGTGGAGGAAAACTGTTCATCACATGGTGTCCAGGAAGGGAAGTGGAAGAGAAAGGAGCCAGGGATTAGAATATACCCTTGCTAGTCATGCCCCCAGTAACCTGCCAGTTTTGAGCAGACCTCACCTCTGAATGTGAGACTTTTAGGGGACATTTTATGTCTTAAACTATAGCTGCTCAAATTGCTTTACTATATTCTGCTTGACCTGAGTAGTTTCAGGAGCTCAGCTTAGCTGAGGAGAGCTTAGCTGTCAGGTTTGGTGGAATAATGGCTTAAAAGACAACTCAAAATGAATGACAGTAAAGCTTTTCATCCTTCTGTTGCAATAGTATAAAAACAAGAATCTAAACTTCTCCTTAAACCTCATCAGAAGCTACCTCATCAGAGGCCGAACCAATAGGACTGCTCAGTTTTGGACTTTGAACTTCAAAAACTGTGAGCAAGCCAAATAAACCTTTACTCTTTATAAAGTTAGTTGCCAGAGATATTTTGTTACAGTGATAAAAAACTGACCAATACTTACAGTTTTGCCAGTTGGGAATTAATACAAGACACAACAGGATGGCTTGTCACTGTTCTGTGATGTCTGTTAGGTTAAAATGTCAAAGATGGCTTCTTCAGTCACATATGTGGTATGTAATATGAGGCTAGAATAACTTAACTGGGACTTAACATGTGGTCTTGGTTCTTCTCCTTGGCTGATTCCTTGATTCTCTTCTGTATATTAGAGCCTCTTCTTCACGTGCACTGTCCACATGTGCTTTCCATGGGAGCTCTAATAGCCCTATTTCTTACATGGCATGTCAGAGCTCCCAATAATGCAAATGTGGAAGTTGACAAAATGTCAGAAATTTTAGATCTGGAACTGGTATAGTAGTACTTCTGTTACATTCTATTGGTTAAAACAAGTCATAGAACTGACCTATATTTAAGGGAGGGTTATACAACAATAGGAATACTCTCCTTGGCAGCCAAACTCTGCCTCAAGTTTTCAGTTGTCTTGGACTAGTGAGCTGTAACAAACAGCTCACTTGGGCTAGTAGTAACAAACTTCTGAAAATAAGTGAGGGATCATGGTTTTCCCAGGAGTAGGAGGATTTTTGCTTTTATATTCCCCAAGTGAAAAATTGAGAACATTTCCTTCTTACTCTCAGTAGATGGGTTTTGCTTTCATTTCTTCTATAGAAATTTGCCTGTGCTCTGAGAGTGCTAGAGCCTGGGCCTATACCTTAGCGACTGATCATCTCCTCTGACCCACTGGAGAGTGAAGATGGGATGAGAAAGGTTAAATCTCCTTTCCTGCCTAATCTTTTTTTGTGAGCACTTAGTGGATGACCCTGGTAAAGAGATTCTTTGCATTTGTGTCTCTCTACTATTTGAAACAGACATATTTGCTTTAGTATTACTAGTTTCACTAACTTTTAACCATCTTGTATGGTGGCCTGTACTTGCTAAAGGAGAAACTATGTTCCATCATGCCTGGCAGGTACTTGTTCTTCTTCAGAATTAATTTTATTGGTTACCTTAGGACCCCAGCTCTTTGATAGGCTGGGGTCCTAAGTTTGATATATTTTCTGGCTATTTTTGTGAATAGATGAAAATGACATTCTCTTGTAGTTGTTTTATATTCATGCACAGGTCCAAATTCAATTTTCTATAACATTGAATAAGCAAAAAATCATCTCCATAAACACAAATATAAGAAATCTTAGAGATAAAGATTATAGCCAGATGTGGTGGTGCATGCCTGCAATCCCAGCACTGGGGAGGCTGAGGCAAGAGGATCACTGCAAATTTGAGGCCAGCCTGGGCTCCATAGTGAGTTCAAGGCCACCCTGAACTACATAATGAGACTCTGTCTCCAAAACAAGCAAACAACCACAAAACAAAAACAAAAAAATACCAAAAATGCCTTTTCTTTACATAAATATTTCAGCTTTTTAGTTTATCCATATGACAAGATACAATGGCTATCTGTGTTAACTTTTTTTACTCTTTCAAAATTCTTGGCCAAAGCTGATTTGTTGACATCAAATATAATAATTACACCACTCATGATAAAGGCTGTGTTTTGGTTCTCTTCTTCCACACTAGACTTACACTTTTATTTTTATCTACTTCTCTGGACTCATAAATACAGATTGTATCTTTTATATCAACTTTTGTGATCCACTTTGTGACAACATTTATTTTGTATCAAATTGTCTTCTTCCTTTTCCATCTCACAAATCATGCAGACTTTCAAGGAATGACCTGCAGAAGGTTGCAGCTACCACTGTAATCTATCCCTTGTCCTGGCCTTGGGGCAGGGTAGTGTTAGACGTACTGGGTATTCTCCATGCCAAAGCCCTTCCCTGGTAGAGGTTTTGATTTTAGGAAACTTTGGCTTTGATTCTATCATCCTTCCCTGAGAAGATAGGTAGGTGGCATCTATCTGTGTTGTTCAGAGAAGAACTTGAAGAAAATGGATGCTTTGATGCTGACATGGCAAAGGATGGTGCTGCATTCTGGCAACCCCAGTGGCAGACCTTTCCTGAGATTTATAGAGCCCTTTTCACAAACATACTTAGCTCAGTGCCCACCGGTTTGCCTTCATGTACTACTGCAGCACTGTTATCAGCATGACACATTTGATATTTACTAAGTGAGGGACTGTCACAAGAAGATGGATTTTTAAAAGTATATCAAGAGGGTTGGGGATTTAGCTCAGTGGTGCCACCACCTGCCTTGAAAGTGCAAGGTACTGAGTTTGATTCCCGGTACCAAAAAAAAAATATGTCAAGAAAGGAGGAAAAAGAATGTTGAGTTCTCCTTCTCTTAGGATATAATTTGTAAAATGGTTATTTTCAATAAATTATCCTTCCAAAATGGCATTGGGATGTTGTATCTTTCTTTGAGACTCACAGTGCTTCCTAATTTTCATTGGATTTATGAGTCCCAGTCTTCCAGCATGTGAATCATAGACTTTTCCAGCATAGCACAGGATGAGCTGTTTTTTGCTTGGCAAAAAACAAAATGAAACAATAACAACAAAAAACCAGAACAAAGCAAAAAACCCTTCTGCTTCCCCAAACCTCCTTCTCTACTGCGTTTTAGGATACGGCGCCTGTGCTTTACCCAGAAGGCTTTCACTCTGTGGAACCACATTTCCTCCTCCTTCTGAAATTCTGCTTGGGCTAACCAGGTTTTTGTCATTATGACAAATACCTGATTGACTTACAAAGAGAAAATATTTATTTTGGTTTATAGTTTTGGAGGTTCTAACCCATGATTGATTGGCCTTGCATTTAGGCCTGTGTCAAGGCAGTACATTATGGCTGGAGTCCATGGCAGAACAAAGCTGCTCATCTCATAGACAGGGAGTGAAAGGGGGAAGTCAAATTCCAAAATTCCTTTTAAGGATATCCCCCAACCACCCAAGGACCTTCACCTTGCTTCTACCTCTAAAAGCTTCACCACCTCCCAGTAGCACTATCCTAGGGGAGCAAGTCTTTACCAAATATTTAGGAGACACTTAAGTTCCAAACTACAACATTTTGAGGCCCGTTTAGTCTGTGAAGTCTCCCCTTAGTAGCACTTCTAAGTTTAACAGTAAATATGTATCACAGTCTGCTGTTACTCTGAGCCTTTCATGAGAAGGTACTTGTACTAGCACAAGAACTTAGCGTGTAGGAATACATAGATGATTGCTGACTGATAGTGTCAGAATCCCCTTGGTTCTTAATACTACAATCTAATCAGTCATGGGAGTAACTTTCATCCTTTGTGACAGAAGACAGAACAGGAGAGGTGGAATGTAACCAGGGAAGGAAGCCTAAGCATTACAAAACATGTATCTCTCCGTAGAGATGAAGTAATATAAATTGGAATAGTGAATTCTAGGTTTGGCTGGCAAGTGTATTTGGACAAGATCTTAGGTGATTCTGATTGGCACTCCTCATTAAGAACCAGACCTGTAGAGAGTACTGGGTACATATTTGTGGGTACATATTAAAATGATTAAAATGAATAATGGATAATTTGAAATACGAAGAAAAGGTTCAAAGGGGTAGGGGTGTCAGGAGGGGAAGGGGAGAGGTCAGGTTACAGGCTGGACTCTGGAAAGAATCTATATATAGATTGTGTTTAAAACTGTAGGAAGAGATGTAGATAGAGACTAGGCTGGAGCTCATCAATGAGTTGGAAAGGAAGAGTCACTGAGATCAAAGGAGAGAAGGGTATGTTTCCAGAAGAAGCACATACAACTATGTATAGTACACAGTACTCGACAGTGTGATAAATGACTGTTACTGTTTTAGGTACTTATCATAACATGCTGTGCTTTTCATCCTTTAGAGCATAATCCTACTTATATAAAAGAGTTTACTGTAAAACAGTGTGCTGCTATGGAGTGGTAGCCTCAGGCATCTCGTGTTTAACTGTGTATTTGGATAATATCAAGGGGCCATCACAGATGATTGACGTATACCTTTTCAGTTTGCACTTAGCAGTTGGCACTCTGTGTGGTACTTTGCGATACACATGGATGAAATTGCCTAATAACATATTTCTCAGATTATATTGCCATCATGTGTCACATGACTATATTGAAATTTAAATTAAAAAAATTTTGGCCTTTGTGGAGTCTACTAGTTAATTAGAATTTTTTCTCCAGACCACTATTTGTTCAATGTTAGTTTTGAAAATCTTTCTAAAACAAATCACATCTTCTGATGTCTTGTTAATGGTTGAGATTTTTAAAAAATTATATGGAAATATAATTTTCAGCTTTGCTTTGGTTGAGTTCTATTATATTTGAATATTATTATAGTTTTTTTCCCTTGCATTGCTTTTCTTTGAATAATTTTAATTTTTGTATATGTGTGTGTTTAGTGAATAACAATAAAGTTATACATTAAAAAAAAAAGAACCAGACCTGTAGACAGGACTGGGTACATATTTGTGGAGCTTAGTGCAAAACAAATACTTACTTGAGACTGGATTGTGGGGCCTTTTGTTCAAAAACTATTAAAAATTTCAAGACAGCACTAGCAAGGCATTAATTCAAGCAGAGAAATTCTAAGTGTGGAGCCCTGGGTGACATAATTCCATAGGTCATATTCTCTGTCTGGAGATTACTAAGTAAGATATAGAAGGTTGCAAAGTGACTGACAAAAAACTAAGAAGCATTTATTTAAAATAAAAATACAAAAGAACATTTACATTTCCAATACAATTCACAGAGAGTAATGTTAGAGTTAATCTTCTTGGCCTCATAAGATACGCAGAGGACCAGCACTATTTTCAGTATGTCAGAGATTTTCAACTGTGTGCTATCTCAGAGTGCATGTGAGTCATTTTTATGATGATCAAATGTAAAGTGGATTTTTAAAAGTTAGAAACATAGAAGATATTTGGAATGAAAGATTGTCATGAGATTTGCAAGACAGAATAACTGGTCTATTCAACATATGTTTATGCACCTAAAGGCCTAATACTGCCAAATGCCAACTATACAGAAACAGCGGATCTCTTATATTGTGGACTTTTTTGCCACATATTTTCTCTTTTATTGAAGGATTACTCGATGAATTTTAAGTACATAAAGTGACTAATTTTAAATGTTTTAAAATACATGTATTTGTATCATTTACAACAGTGAAACTACCACTCACATCAAGATATTGACCAAAAATCTTACATATGAATGCCACATAGTCTTTTAAATGTGATATTTTTGTAACATCCTTATTTCTGCCTAATAAAAATGTTGCTCTCCATTTCTGTGACCTAAAGAGTCAAACCTTTAAATCCCTTTAATCTTTGTTTTATACAATGTGAGTATTTCAGATCAGAGATTGATTTTCTCTATTTAATTCATATCATTAATTGGGAATTTAACTAGTTTATGAGTATAATTCACTTCTAGCTCTGTCAGTATCTTCTATGAAAATTTTAATACTTCCTTGGTATTTTTCTTTTGTAACTTTTTTTGGGGTTTTCACTTGTTTTCAATTCCAGTAAATTGGAATGTATATAACAGTGATGGTGAAACTTTTAGAGACCAAGTGGCCAAAACTCACTTATTTATTGCAAAATGACAACACTGCAATTAAACCTGAGTACTGAGGTATTAGTTTAAAAAAAAACCTCACATACATTAACATCTTTTGTCTTAAAAGAAAAACACAGTAACATCCGTGCCATAGGTTCACCATCACTGGTTTATAATCTATTTTTGTCCACAACTCAGTGACAAATTGTTTTACATAAACTACCATCTGATGCAGTAATTGCTGTTTTTCTCAATTCAGTATTTTAAATATACTGTATCTATCCTTCTCCAACCAGTGCTTTGAAATTTTTCTCTTTATATTATCTGTGTTTTTTTTCTTGGATTACATTCTTTTATTGGTACATTGTAGGTATACAACACAATTACATTTCTCATTGGGAATTGTACCTTTATATAATGCATCTTGGTTCTTATTTTTACCCCATTCCTAGCCCTCCCTTCACGCCCTCCACCCTTCCCTATTTACAAAGACTTTATTTCCATTTTTTCCATTTCTCATCGTTTTTCCTCTCCCTTCTTTCCTTTCCCCTGCCCCTCCCACTACCCCTGCCCCTTTGGACCTTTTCTTCCTATTTTACATTATTGATTATTCATTCTAATCATTGCTACATTTTAGGTATACAATATAGTGACACTCATTATTGGAAATTTGCACCTTTACATAATCTCTCTTGGTTCTTATTTTTCACCCTTGCCCAGCCCTCCCTTCAACGCCTCCAGTCTTCCCCATTTACAAAGATTTTGTTCCTGTTTTTCCATTTTCTCATATTAATCCCATTCCCTTCTATCCTTTCCCCTAGCCCTCCCACTTCCTTCGTCTTTGCCCCTTTGCCCCTTTTCTTCCTATTTCACATTACCTATTATACATTTAGTCCTTATTTACACTTTCAGTTTCTCACACCTGAGAAACTATTCAGTATTTACACATGTGTGTCCTATTTATTTCACTTAAGAGTATTGCCTCAAAGTGCATCCACTTAGCTATAAATGTCTCTAATTTCTCATTTTTTATGGCTGAGTAGTACTCCATTTTATAAAAAAACCACACTTTCTTTATCCAGTCTCCAGTTGATGGGCATTTGGGCTGTTTCCAAGTTTTAGCTATTACAAACTGCGCTGCTATGAACATGGGTGCACCTATATATCACTGCGGTATGATTCTTTTAATTCTTTGGGGAAGATCCCCAGCAGTGGAATAGCGGGGTCAAATGGGACTTCCAGTCCTAGTTCTTTGAGGTATCTCCATACTGATTTCCACAGTGGTTGCATCAGTCTACACTCCCACCATCAGTGGAGCAGGGTTCCTCTTTCCCCACAGCCCCGCCAGCATTGGTTATTGGTTGATTTCATGATAGCAGCCATTCTTTCTGGAGTGAAGTGGAATCTCAGCATTGTTTTCATTTGCATCTCTCCAATGACCAGTGATGTTGAACATTTTTTCATGTATTTATTTGCTATTTCTACTTGTTTGTGTGAGAAATGTCTGTTCATTTCAGATGCCCATTTTTGGATTGGGTCTTTAAATTTGGGAGGTCTGATCTTTTTAAGTTCTTTATAGATTCGAGATAGCAGACCTTTGTCTGAGGAAGAGCAGGAGAAGATTTTTTCCCACATTGTGGGCTATCTCTTCACACTGCTGGTGGTTTCTCTTGCTGTGCAGAAGCTTTTTAATAAGAAGAGATCCCACTTGTTGATTGTGCTAGTTCACGGGCAACTGAGGTTTTGTTCATAAAATCTTTTCCTACACCAATGTCTTCAAGGGTTCTACCTAACCTCTGTTCCAACTGGTTCAGAGTTTCTATTTTAATATTTAGATCTTTAATCCATTTTGATTTTAGTTTAGTGTATGGTGAGAGATATAGGTCTAGTTTGAATTTTTGGCAAGTTGAAGCCCAATTTTTCCAGCACCATTTATTAAAGAGGCTATCTTTCCTCCAGTGAGGGTGTTTGGCTCCTTTGTCAAAGATGAGATGGCTGAGTGTGTCTGGCATTGTTTCTGCATCTTCTGATCTGTTCCACTGGTCCTGAAGTCTGTTTGTGTGCCAGTACCATGCTGTTTTTATCACAGTAGCTTTGTAGTATAGTTGCAGGTAGGGGATTGCCATACCCCCTGCCATGTCTCTGTTACCTAGAATTGCTTTTGCTATTCTGGGTCTCTTTTTGTTCCAAATGAATTTTTGGGTTGTTTTCTCAAGGTCCATGAAGTATGGTGCTGGGATCTCAATTGGAATTGCATTGAATCTATATAGCAGTTTTGGAAGTATGGCCATTTTCACTCTATTAATCCTTCCTACCCAGGAGCAGAGGATGTCTGTCCATTTTCTGATATCATCTTCAATCTCTCTTTTCAGAGTGCCATAGTTTTCAGAGAAGAAGTCTTTGATTTCTTTCATTAGGATGATTCCTAGGTATTTCAGTTTTTTGGGTGCTATTGTGAAAGGAATTATTTGGCCTATTTCTCTCTCAGTGAGTCTGTCATTGGTGTAGAGGAAAGCTATTGATTTTTGTGTGTTGACCTTGTAACCAGCTACTTGACTGACTTTGGTTATTCAGTCTAGAAGACTTTTGGTGGAGTTCTTGGGGTCTTCTATATAGAGTATCATGTCATCTGCAAATAATGACAGTTTGACTTCTTTATTACTTATCTTTATTCCTCTTATTTCTTTCTCTTGTCTTATTGCCGTGGCTAATGTTTCCACAACTATATTGAAGAAGAATGGTGATAGTGGACATCCTTGTCTTGTTCCTGATTTTAGTATGGAGGATTTCAGTTTTTGACCATTTAGTATGATATTGGCTGTTGGTTTTTCATAGATGGCTTCTATCAGTTTGAGGTAGAGACCATCTATTCCAATTTTTTGTAGGGTTTTTATCCTAAATGCATGTTGGATTTTGTCAAATGCTTTTTCTGCATCTATGGAGATAATCATATGGTTTTTGTCCTTGGCTCTATTGATATAGTGCATTACATTGATTGATTTGTGTGTATTGAACCACCCCTGCATCCGTGGGATAAATCCCACTTGATCAGGGTGTATGATCTCCTTGATGATCTTCTGCATTCTGTTTGCCATTATCTTAGTAAGGATTTTTGCATCTATGTTCATTAGTGAGATTGGGCTATAGTTCTCTTTTTCAGTTGGGTCTTACTCTGCTTTGGGGATCAAGGTGATGCTTGCTTCCAGGAATGAATTTGGGAGTATTGCTTCCCTTTCAATTTCATTGAAGAGTTTAAACAGTAGTGGCAGCAGTTCCTCTCTAAATGTCTTGTAGACTTCAGCAGTGAAGCCATCAGGGCCTGGGCTTTCCTTAGTTGATAAGTTTTTAATTACATTTTCAATTTCATTGGTTGCTATTGGGTTGTTCAGAATTTTTAGGTCTTCTTCATTCAACTTTGGTAATTCATATGTATCTAGGAATCTGTCCATTTCTTCTGTGTTGTCCATCTTATTGGCGTATAGATTCTGGAAGTAGGTATTGATGATCCTCTGGATTTCTGCTGGGTCTGTTGTAATTTCACCCTTTTCATTCCTAACTGCATAGATTTGGGCCTTTTCTTTCCTTTTTCTGACAAGGTTGGCTAAAGGTTTGTCAATTTTGTTGATTCTTTCGAAGAACCAACTCTTGGCTTCATTGATTTTTTGTTGTATCATTCTCTTAGTCTCCATTGCATTGATTTCTCCTCTGATCTTTATCATTTCACCCCTTGTATGAGCTTTGGGGTTGTCCTGCTCTTCTTTTTCTAGAAGCTTGAGGTTCAGCATCAGGTTGTTTAATTGGGCTCGTTCTGTTTTCCTAATATGTGTATTCACTGCTATGAATTTCCCTCGTAAGACAGCTTTCATTTTGTCCCATAGATTCCGATATGTTGTATTGTCATTGTCATTTAATTGAAGGAACTGTTTGATTTCTTCTTTAATTTCCTCTGTGACCCATTGGTTATTCAGGAGTGTGTTGTTCAATTTCCACGTGTTTATGAAATTTTTTGAGTTTCTTTTGCTGCGGATCTCCAATTTCATCGCACTATGGCCTGATAATATACAGGGGATAACTTCAATCCTTTGCACTTACTGAAACATGTTCTATGTGTGAGTATGTGGTCTATTTTTGAGAATGACCCATGTGCATCTGAGAAGAATATATATTCTGATTTTGTGGGGTGGAAGACTGTAATCATCTGTTAAGTTCATTTGTTCAAGAGTTCGATTGAGTTCTAGTATTTCATTACTTATTTTTAGTCTAGTTGATCTATTTGTGACAGTGGGGTGTTGAGGTCCCCCACTACAATTGTATTAGTGCATATATGACTTTTCATGTCCGTTAGTATTTGTTTTACATAGTTGGGTGCACTAGTGTTTGGTGCCTAGATATTTATGATTGTCATCTCTTCCTCTTGGATTGTTCCCTTTACAAGGATGTAGTGTCCTTCTTCATGTCTCTTAATCAGTGTTGGTTTGAAATCTACTTGATCTGCCAAGAGGATCGCTACTCCTGCTTTTTTTCAGGTTCCTGTCGCATGGAGTATTGTTTTCCACCCTTTAACTTTCAGTCTATGAGTTTCCTTTTGAATTAAGTGTGTTTCTTGTATGTAGCATATTGTTGGATTTTGCTTCTTGACCCATTCTGCCAGTCTATTTCTTTTGATTGGTGAATTGAGACCATTAACGTTGATGGTTATAACTGAAACGAATTGACTTGTCATTGCCATGACTTTTTCTTTTTGTTGGGTTCTCCTCCTTTACATTTAATTTCTTGTCATGCCAGATGGGTTCATTCTGCTTTGCTTCCTGGGGTTGTGATCCTCAATGTCTGTTCCTAGGATATTGTGTAAAATTCTTTGGAGTGCTGGTTTGGTATTCACAAAGTTCCTAAGGTGCTCTTTGTCATGAAAGTATCTTATTTCTCCATCCATTTTGAAAGCTAGTTTTGCAGGGTACATCAATCTGGGTTGGAGGCTGTTTTCTTTTAGGGCTTGGAATATGTCACTCCAAGCTCTTCTTGCCTTGATGGTTTGTGTTGAGAAGTCTACTGTGATTCTGATGGGCTTTCCTTTGTATGTGATTTGTTTCTTTTCTCTGACTGCTTGGAGAACTTTGTTCTTCTGTTGTGTTTCTTGAATCTTAACAATTATCTGCCTATGTGTCGATTTTTTTTGATCAAGGCTATTTGGAGTCCTATATGCCTCACTTATCTGTATGTCAAGCTCTTTTCCCCTGCTTGGGAAGTTTTCTGCCATAATTTCTGTGAAGAGATTTTTTATGTGATCTCCACTCTCTCCTGTTTCTTCATTGAGCCCAATCAGTCTTATGTTATTCTTCTTTGCATCATCTAGCAGCTGCTGGAGTGATTTCTCATCTTCCCTTATAATTTTGAAGCAATTTTTCTTTTCCTGGTCACTAATTGCAATCTTATCTTCTCTATTTGAAATTCTGTCCTCACATTGGCTCATTCTGCTGTGTAGACTTTCAATGGAGTTTTTCATGCCCTGGAAATCTATTTGCATCTGTTTTATGGATTCCATTTGTTTCTTATGTTGGGATTCCTTCATGTTTCTGAGCTCCTCTCTAGATTTATTAATCATGTCTTGCACTAGGGGCACAATTTCTCCTGTTATCTGAGAAATTATTTCTGATTTCATTTTTTCCAGATCCCCTTTTGTTGCCAGTTCAGTGTGTCCAGGTGGTTGAGTATCAGAGTGTTCCATCTCATTTCCCTTTGGGGTTGCTGTAGGTGATCTGGAAGTCTGGTTTTGAGACTTATTTACATGTTTTCTCATTTCGACTGGGGCAGGGGGGCTGTTAGCGCCTGCATGGATTACCTTCTCTGAGCTGGGAGAGGTGGGACAGGGGCCGGGAGCAGCGGGAGGGATGGTGGCCGGGAAGCCCCTTCCTCTGGACCAGGAGCAGTGGGATGGTGGCTCAGAAGCCCCTTCCTCTGGGCCAGGAGCAGGGGGACAGAAGGTGGCCCAAAAGCCCTTTCTTCTGGGCTGGAAGCAGCGGGAGGGATGGTGACCGGGAAGCCCCTTCCTCTGGACCAGGAGCAGTGGGATGATGGCTCAGAAGCCCCTACCTCTGGGCCGGGAACAGCAGGACTCATTACCTTGGTCTGGTGGTCTGGTGTCCTCTGTGTCTTTGTAGTGTGGAACCAGGTGGCTGCCTGTCTGCAGCGGGGTGATTCAGTGTCTTCCGCGTGACTCAGGACCTCGGTAGGGCACGCACAGACCTTCCTGTGTGCAGCGGGCTGATTCGGCATGTTCTCGTATTATCAGTATTAATATTATGAATTTGTTAGTTTTTTAGAAGGAAACAAAATGGTACCATTTTCCAATTTTGTCAGAGGAACGTTTAGAATGTCTTTATTGTACTTGTCTGGGCCACAGTGATAAAGCACTTATATCTAACCTGTGTTTGGCTTAACAACATGCAAACGTAAAGCAGTGTTTTCCCAATACACTGATTGCTTCTTAAGCACTTTGACAGTTTAAAACTACATAAAGTAAAAATTTTAGATTTAGCTTACAAATCTATTTTGCATTTAGGTTTATTGCCCTATATGTAAGAATTTTAGTGTATGTGCTGCCAAATTGAGCACTATATAACAATTTTAGACTTCATGTTCTTAACTAGTTTTAACCATTAAATCTTATTTTTTTTGGTACTAGGGATCAAACTTGGGTCCTTGTACTTGCGGGGCAGGCAGCAGAACCACTGAGCTAAATCCCTGGCCCATAACCATTAAATCTTTCATAAAATTATCTCCCAGTTCTCTTTAATTTTTATGTTGACTACAGAAAACTATTCAGCAAAAATTTCAGAGAAGGTTCTTGGTCAATATATCTTGTTAACTATTGGTATTTGAAAATGTCCTCCAGTTATCTTCATACACAAATACTAACTTGTTAGGGTATGTAATTGTTGGTTCAAAATTATTTTCCCTTGAAACTCTGTAGATGTTGTTTCATGTCTTCTGGCATTTAGAATCACAAGAGAAAAATCTGAGGTCAGTCTGACTTTTGCACCTTGATTGGTAACCTGGTTTCACTGTCTGGATACTTGCAGAATTTTTTCTTTAGCCTTGAAATTTATGTAAAACATGAGGATATGTAGGTGTTGCTTTCTTCTCATTAAATTGAGAGGCGCTTTGTGAGGTTTCTTCATTTGCAAGCCTACTTCATTCTTCAACTCTGGAAAGATTTTTTCCATTGGTTCCTTAATTATTATTTCAGCTTCATCTGCTTTGTCCTCTGTTTCAAGTATTCCTATTACATGTAGATTATATCTCTTGGACAGGCACTTTACTTCAGCAATTTTATTTTGGTTTGTTTTGTTTTTTTGGTACTGGGTATCAAACTCAGGACCTTACGCTTACAAGGCAGGCATGGTGCCACTGAGCTAAATCCCACCAATTTTATTTTGTGACCAACCCTGCTTATGAGCTTCCTTTAAATGAAAGGCCACAATCTCTTCCTTGTGGTCACCATACCACTTGCCCTATGATTAAGCCCACATGGGTAATGAACTCCTATAAGGTGTTCAATACTTCCTAGATGATCGCTGTAGACTAGTACGTCAATATCAAGAAGAGGCATTTTCTTGATTACTTAGTTCTATTCCTTTTTTCTGAACTGTGTTCTTAGAACCTTTTTAATGGCTCTTTGCAGTGGGGTCCAAAAACGTGATCTTTGAAACACTAAAGTTGAAGAACGTACTTTGGAAATGTTTTGTGGTTGTTTTACTTTTGAGCTTTTGGGAATAGCATGCTTATCAATGTTTATTTAAGGGAGGTATAGAAAGCAGGATTGGGTGAAAGGAAAACTTGAATTCAGAGGCAGATCCAATAATGCCCGAGTACGTTATTTTCCATTCATGGATCTGAAAGAGTGTGTGTGTGTGTGTGTGTGTCTCCTTCACCTTGCCTCCTGGTACTTCCTTCTTCCCTAGTCCTCAATCCTTTTCCTAGCTCCACAAAGTCTTCCTCTCTGTTTCCTATCATCTCTTTTACTACGCTCTTTAAATTATTTATACTTTGGGTTTTTCATATAAGAGAAACCATGCAATATTGAATTTTATGTGTCTTATCTATTTCATTTAGCATTATGGTCTCAAGACACATCTGTTTTCCTACAAATGACACAAAGTTATCCTTTATGGCTGAGTGGAATAGTCTCTCCCCACCTTCCCCTATCCTCCATTCACCTGTTGGTGCTCATATGGGGTGTGTTCAAAATTTAACTATTGTGAATTGTGCTGGTGTTAACATGGGTATGAATGTATTGCTGTAATATGATGTCTCATTTTCAGAAAATACCCAGAAGAGGCATACCTGGGTTGAACAGAATCTCTGAGGAAAACTAATTTTCATAGTGGTTGTATCAGTTTACATTTCCAACAACAATGTAAGAGTTCCCTTTTCCCTACAATCTTGCTAGTATTTGTTGTTTTGAGCATAACATCAGGTTGCAACAACCCATCCTATACTTTTCTATTAAAAATTTGTACTTTAGCATAATAGTACCTGGCTGTGCATCTCAGTAGCTGCACCTGGGCGATACAGGAAACAATCTTTGTGTTTACTCACTTGGTACAATGAAGAGCAAAGTGTGTGTACCTGTGAAAAAGTGTCAAATTGGGATTTTTACCCACATAATGCTCGGGCTAACAAGTTTTGTGTATGTTTACCTGAGCATCACAGGGGGTAAAATAAACCCACACCATATTTCTGTTATGAAAACATGTACTTTTTCATGATAAAATGTGGGTGTGACTCACAGTAGTTGGACCTGGAGGAAAAAAACCCCCATCTGTCCATTCACCCACTTGGCAGATGAACAGCAAGGTATGTACAGGAGCTCCAAAGCAGCAACAAGTCAGTTTTACCCATAAAATGCCCATTGCTAAATTTTTGTGCATTTAGGTTTTGTTTTTAAAATAAGGTTTTCTTTTGATTTTTCTGGTAGAAGTAGCCCAATTCAGTACAATGGTACATGAAAAACAAAATTTCCAAGTTTTGGAGGAGGTCAAAAGTGAATCATTAGATTACTCATGCATGGATGGTGAAGATGATAATGACTTTGATATTGGCCATGTGAGTCAAAGTTCCTATGGCAGTGAAATTGAGCATGGATTGATATACACACAGAATGGAGACCTCGATTCAGATGACAAAGAAAACAGCAATGTGTTGTATACTGGACTAGCTGAAATGTAGCAAAATGGTCATGCAACCAAATGAAACAACCCAGTGTTAGAACTAGATCCGAAAATACGGTTAGGATGTTGGCAGGAGTGAAACCTATTGGACAGAACGCCAGTACTGCCATTAATGTTGGAAATTGTAACAGACAAAATGCTACAAGATGTTGCAAAATACACAAAGGCTGAAATACAAGTAAAAGGTTCTGTAGGCACCAACAGCCACACTCAAAATGTATTTATTATAACACCTCATTAGCTGAACTGAAAGCATTCATAGGTCTGCTATGCTTAACAGGAATTTCTCATGGTAATGACAGCAATGTAAAAGACTTCTTGAAAAGTGATGGGTCAAAATATGGCATAAAAATGTATGCCCTTCTAGATGTGAAGACTTATTATGCTTTCAGTTTAGAAATTTATCCTGGAACTCAGCCACCAGGTCCTTATTCATATAGTAATAAACTAAATGATGTTGTGGACAGACTTGTTACTCCCATCTCCCAAACTAATTGAAATGTGACATTTGTCATTTGGTTTACCAGTTTGCAATGGATATTATGCTCGCTAACAGAGCACAGGTTGACCAGGGTAGGAACTGTGCGCAGGAACAAAGCAGAAATTCCAAAGGAAATGTTGAAATTGCAAAACAGAGAATTATATAGTACAATCTTTGGATTTCAGAAAGATTTACATTGGCCTCATATATGGCAAAGAACAACAGACTGGTACTGCTGATGTCAACTTTGTACCATGATGGAAATACTAATAGGAAAACCCTGACAAAACAGAAACCTGAGATGAAAACTTTCTACAACAAAACCAAAGGCAGAGTAGATGTTGTTGATGAATTATGTAGCAACTATGATGTCACTCAAAACACAAGGCACTGGCCAATGGTTGTGTTTTACTGGATCCTAAACATGTGTGGCATAAATAATTTGATAGTTTACACAGAAAATAACAAGTGCAAAATACCACGGAGAAATTTTCTTAGAGGATTGGGACTGGAACTCATAAGAGATAATTTACAGCAGAGGAAAAACAAATGTTTCTGCCCAGGGAACTACACAAAAAAATTGTGGAGCACACTGGTGAGCTGATAAGTGATCAGGTAGGTGCAGAATCACAAAGACCTACTACGACAACAGGAAAACCAAAAGAATGTCAACTGTGCCCTACAAGAAAGGACAGGAAAACAAAACATATGTGCTATCAGTGTTAAGTGATACTTGTGTATGGAGCATGCAGTTTTCTTCTGTGAAGACTGTCTTCACAGTCTTTGTCTCAAAGCAAAGATGATTTCTGTGGTAGACTTTTGTTTGTATTTACATTATAGTTCACATAGGTTTTTATTTCTGATGTTATCTCTTAGCTTTGGTAAGCTAGTAAACAGCTGATGTGAAAATGTTGATTTCCATTCTAAGAACTCATTATATATATATATATTTTAATTTTTTTATTGGTACATTTTAGGTATACAATACATTTACATTTAACATTGGGTGCTTGTACCTGTACATGATGTATTTTGGTTCTTCTTTTTTTCCTCATTACCTGTGCACCCTTCACTCCCTCCACCCTTCCCTATTTACATAGATTTTGTTTCCATTTTTTTTCTTTTCTCATAATTTTTCCTTTCCCTTCTTTCCTTTCCCCTTCCCCTCCCATCAACCCTACACCTTTGGATCTTTTCCTATTTCAAATTATCAATTATTCATTTTAATCATTTTAATCCTTATTTACACTTTCAGCTTCTCACACCAGAGACACTATTTGGTATTTAGACATGTGTGTCTTATTTATTTCACTTAAGAGTATGGCCTCAATATGCATCCATTTAGCTATAAATGTCTCTAGTTTCTCATTCGTTATGGCTGAGCAATACTCCATTTTATTAAAAAAATCACATCTTCTTTATCCATTTTCCAAGAACTCATTATATATTTGATATTTTATTGATATCTTATTTTCCTGCTCAGTGCCATTGTACAACACAGTAGGAAGCTCCTGACAAACCAGGAAGAGAATAGAGGTGACAAAAATGGCCTGCCACATAAGAAACGAAAGCTAAGCACATGTGCTGTCAAAGTAAGTGTGATGTGTGCATGGAACATGTTGTGTGCATGTGGTCATGTGTGCGGATTGCCTTGGATGTGACAACTGAAGCAAATATTATTTTTGTTGTAGAGTTCTATCAGTATTTTTTATTGTAGTTCCTATAGAATTTATTTCTGATGCTATCTTTTAGGTTTTGTAAGCAAGTACACAGCTGATGTGAAAATGTTGATGTTTATTCTAAGCACACAATATGTATTAAGAATTTAATACTTTATTTTATTGATATTTTATGTTCCTGTTAACTATACATTATGTAATATAATAAGCTCCTGACAAAACAGCAAGACCAGTGAGATCTCAAATACGTCCTACAAAAGGGCCAGGAAAGCAAAACACATGTGCTGTCAATGTAAGCAATACATGTATATGGAACATGCTGTTGTCATGTGTGAAGAGTGCCTTAGGTGTGGTAATTGAAGTAAAGATGATTGTTTTTGTAGGATGCGATTACTATTTTCATTGTAATTCATATAAAAATTTATTTCTGTTATTTTTTTGACTTTGTACACCAAAAAATAGTTGATGTTGAAAATTTTGATGGTTTTTATGAAGACTGAATAAATAGTAAAAACTTAATACTTAATTTTTAAAAATTTTTTCGTTAAGTACCCATTGTTTAAAATAATAAAACTGATACCATTAATAATTCATCAATATAAATATTCTAAATAATAAATATGGATTTTATACACCTAGGTTTCTGTGCCTTTATGACAAAATTTATGTTGTGCCCCTCTTAATGATAGACATTCTTTTTGGAGTAAGATGGTGTTTCAGTGTTGTTTGATTTGCATTTCTCTAATGGCGAGATGCTGAACATTTTTTTAGGTACTTATTGACCATTTGTAGTTTCTCTTTTGAGAAGTGTCTATTTCAATTGCCAAATTTTTGAGTAGGCCTTCTATTTTGGAGTGTCTAATTTTTTTCCACTTCTTTACATATTCAAGGTATTAGTCCTTTCTTTGAGGATTAGATGGCAAAATTTTTTCTTATTCTCTAGGTTGTCTGTTTATGCTGTTGGTTATTTCTTTTGCTGTGCAGATTAATTTGATATCCTGTTTGTTGCTTTTTCTTATTATTTCTTGTGCAATTGGGATTTTGTTTAGAAAGTCCTTACTTTTACCTATGTTTTACTTATTTTATCTTCCAGCAAATTTAGTGTTTCTGTTTTTATATCTAGGTCTTTGATTGATTTTGATTTGATTTTAGTATAGGGTAAGAGACATGGGTCTAGATTCATTCCTCTGCATGTGAATAACCAGTTTTCTCAGCACCATTTGTTAAAGAGGCTATCTTTATTCTGGGTCCCTTTGTAAAAAATCAGATGGCTGAAGGTGCCTGGTGTTGTTTCTGCATCCTCAGTTCTATTCTACTGATCAACATGCTTATTTCTGTGCCAGTACCACGCTGTTTTTATCATTGTAGCTTTGCAGTCTAACTTGAAATCTAGGATTGTAATGCCTCTTGCTTTGCTCTTGTTGCTCAGGATTGTTTTGGCTTATCTGGTTTACTGATTCCATATAAATATTAGGAATTTTTTCCTAGTTCTGTGTAGAAGGCCAGTGGCATTTTGATTGCAATTGCATTAAATCTATATATCATTTTGGCAGTAGAGCCATTTTGACAGTATTGATTCTATCCAGAAATGGGATATCTTTCCATTTTCTAATGTCCTCTTCCATCTCTTTTTTTTTTCAGATTACTGTAGTTTTTGTTATAGAGGTCTTTCACTCCCTTGATTAATTCCTATATATTTCATTTTTAAAAAGATATCATGAATAGGATTGTTTTCCTGATTTCTTATTGGTATATTTATAGTTGGTGTACAGAAATACTATTGATTTTTGTGTATTGATTTTGTATCCTGTCACTTTGCTAAATATATCAGTTCTAAGAGTCCTCTGGTAGAGTTTTTTGAATCTCCTATGTCAAGGGTCATGTAATCTGCAAATAAGGATAGTTTAACTTATTATTTTCCTATTAATATCCCTATTATTTTTTTCTCTTGCCTGATTACTCTGGCTAAAGTTTTGAGTAGTATATTGAACAGGAGTGGTGAGAGTAGACATCCTTGTCTTGTTTTTGATTTTAAAGGGATAGCTTTTAGTTTTTCCCATTTAATATGATGTTGGCAGTGGGTTTGTCATAAATGGCTTTTATCAGTTTGAGGTAAGGTCCTTCTGTACCCGTTTTCTTCAAAGTTTTTGTCATAAATGGATGTTAGATTTTGTCAAAGGCTCTCTCTGCATCTATTGAGATAACTGTGTGATATTTATCTTTGCTTTTGTTTATTTGATGTATTAAATGTATTGATTTACGTATGTTGAACCGTCTTTGCCTCTTAGGGATGAAGCCAACATAGTCATGATATATGATCTTTTTAAGGATTTGTTGCATTATGTTTACCAGTATCTTGTTGATACATTTTTTGCATCTGTTCATTAAGGAGATTGGCCGGTAGTTTTAATTGTTGAGTACTTGTCCAGTTTGCTATCAGGGTGACACTAGTTTCCAGGAATGAATTTGCCATTATTTCTTCACTCAAAGAGAGATATTTGAAGAGTAAATTATGAGGCAAATGTTTGAAAGGCTTGTGGAGTTTCCAAAGAGTGATACTACATTAATGCTTAGCATGATAATGTAATGGAGTCCATTTGTATTCCCTTGGAAAAGAATTTAAGTGAATATATTTCAGGAAAGGGGATTTCAGAAAACCCATCTGACATGCCTTATTTGCATCATTTTTCTTACCAAAGTGGAATTGTGTGCACAGAGATTTTGGCATTTACTGCAATTCTCTTTCCTGAGTTAAGGGAAATGCAACTACGTTCTATGATTAATCTATTAATTTCCAAGCCCTGAAAATGGGATTGTTGCTTCTTGAAGGTATGGAGTTGGAGGTGAGAACTATAGAAGGAATAACTATACAGTTTAAAGATTTATTTGTTTGAAAATGAATCAGAATTTACTTGTGTAAAGGAGTATTATCCATCAGGGCATCTGTTTATATGATCATACATGAATTTCAAGAATATTGCAATTGTTCAGAATTCAGTAATTCTGAATGCCCTTTCTGCTTACCTTTCTGGGGTGTTTTGTGGGAGACTTAAGTCTAATGCCCCCAAAGCATCCATTATATATAGTTTTATTGTACATGATATGAAATGAGCTTCTATGTATCTGAATGGTATTATGTTCTGTTCTTGGGAAAAATGAATAGTTATATATTTTCTTTTTGTGGCTCATATAGGTATCTTGGATGAGAAGGGCTGTCATTATTCTTATAGTTTTAAGAGTTTTGGTTGTTAATTTACGGATTGCTGTGTAATTAGCTATTGCTAGGATTATTATAACAGGAAAAGGGGGGCCGCCGGATTTAGCTCAATGGTTTCACCACCTGCTGCACAAGCGCAAGGACCTGAGTTTGATTCCTGGTACCAGAAAAAAAAACAAAAACACAAAACGGCTGCTACAACAGGAAGAGGGAGGGAGTCACTATAGTAGCAGTAACATATTTACAACCTCTAATTAAGACAATGCCAGGAAAATAGGCTTTAATCTAGTACCATAGTTCCATTCACTTAAAATAATATCAACAAGCTAAAGTTTTCAGGTGAGTGCTGCAGAAATATGAGATTTTTAAAAAAAGTAATGAGCATTCTACAACAAAGAATTTTCCTTTCTTTAGCAATGTAGGATCCTGAATGTTACTTAGCCATCCTTGCTCTTAGCAAGATCTAGTCCCTAGTACATTTCTCTCATTAGCTATTTCAAAACACTACAACTTTCCTTAGCTATTTTAGCAGAAGGACATTCCTCCTATTTCATAGGGGAGACAGAGGCTGTCAGGAGGAAAGCACTTCCATCTACAAATGTATCTATAGTCAAGCCTATCTTTAATTCTGAGAAGATAAACCATCACATTCCCCTCTATAATGTGTGCAAGTTATCCTTTCTTCATGATACTCATTTTAGAGTTAAGCTTCTTTCTAGAGATCTACTGTTGTCCCTCCACTTCTTGCCATATCCATTGCTTACTGCCAAACCTTCTTTGTAGCTGGGTCTAGAAAGACACTAATCATATAGAGAATGGACTCGCTTTAACAAGATATATAACAAAGAATCTGGATGATTTGAGTATTAAAAGACAAAGGTAGAAGATCCTCAGGTCAATAAGAAAATAGAAACCAAAAGTCCAGTTAAAATAAATGTTCTACGAGAAACTCATGGGGATTCTTTGTTTTTGTTACAGTGTTTTGATTTCTAGCATTTCTTTTTTATTCTTTCTTAGAATTTCCATGTCTTGGGCTGGAGATATATCTCAGTGGTACACACTTGCCTAGTGTATATAAGGGCCTGGGTTTGATCCCCAGCACCACAAAACAACAACAACAACACAACAACAACAACAACAACAACAACAACAACAGAATTTCCATCTCTCTTCATATACTATCCATTTTTTCTCACATATTTCTACTTTTTCTGTTAGAGCCTTTATGTATTAATTATAGTTGTTTTAAATCATAGTCTGATAATTCCAGGATCCTTGTCAGATTGGGCTGGTTGTGGTGTCTGTTTTAAACTATATTTTGTGCTTTTTATCATGCTTTGCAATTTTTTGTTGAAAGGCAGATGTGATGTACTAGGTAAAAGGAAATGTGTTAAATAAGCCTTTAGTGATGTAGTGGTCAGGTGTGGGTGGGCTGGGGAGGCGATGTGCTCTATAGCTCTAGGATTAGGCCTGTCCTTTAGTAAGCCTGTGCCCCATGGACTGTGAACTTTACAATGATTGTGGTTTTTTTTGTCTTTTTAAAACCCACTTAGAGGTACAAAATGGTTAGATGAGATTGTATTTGTGTATTTCCCTTCTCCCATTAGGTTAGGCTCTGGTGAGATAGTTTCTCTTGAGTGCAGGCCTTGTTAAGAACAGAATGTTCTTGTGTATTTCTAAATGGTTATACTTCTCTTCTCCATGGCAGAAGACTGAAGGGATTTTCCTCCAATCAGTGATGTGAAAACTTGGTAGTACCCTGGCAGTAAAAGTTACAAAGTGATCTGGCTCTCTTATGACTGGATTTCCTTAGCGGTTTTAACTCTCATATTTGTCCACACAGAATCTCCCTAGACAGTTTATTCATGATTTTCTCAATTACCAAAGATCACAAGAACCGCAATACTCAAAAGGAATCTCAGAAATCATCTAATTTAACCCTTTGCTTATAGAGTCAGGCTGCCTTGATGCAGTAGTTGGTTCTGCTATGTAACTTTGGAGAGTATCCCAATTGTTTTGGCCTTAGTTTCTTTATATGTAAAATAGGGATAAAGTTACCTCAATGTCCTAGGATTAAATGAGACCATTAATTTAAGGTTCTTATTATTATCCCTGAGTCATAGTAAGAGTTCCATATATTATTTTTATCATTATTATTAGTGGCTAAGCTGGGTTTTCTACCTCTTAGTTCAGTGAATTTTCCTTCAGTTATAAATAATAATTATAAATGTCTTTTTAGAGCTAGCTACCATTATTTTCTTTCCTTTAGCACCTTATTTGTTTAAAGGTAATTTCCTGGCTGTATCTTTCTTTTTGCAAGCTAAAGATACTATCAGCATTTCATGCATTACCTCATGGACTTCCTGAATAAACTTTAAAATTTAGTCTTTTAGTTACTTTAAAGTTAAGTACTATAACAGAGGCAGATGATTATTTGTTTCTTTGTTTCAGTTATAAGAATGCAGTCCATTTCCCAGCATAAATGGGTGAGTGCCACTCTGAATTGGGCTGGGCTTAAAAGCAAATGAAAAGCCTTCAAACAACCAGAGAGGAAATACTCATCTTTGAGAGGATAAAGTCCAGATCATCCTCTCTGTCCTGACTTGTGTTGGAGGGAATGGAGTTGCCTTTGAGGCAGATCTTTTGAACCAGTAGGGCATCCATGGGACACCACCTAATACATGAAGGTGAGTGCTATCTCATTTAGAAGAGTAATACCCAAATCTTCTTTTTCTACTATGTGAGGGTCTTTTTCTGTCTTCTTCAGTGAAATTTTCGGTCGGAACCTATGACATAAATTACTCCTTAGACTGATTGTTGCCAGTTAGAAGGAATCTACTCTTTTAACAATTTACGTGTTTAAATGCTAGGTTGGGGACGGTGAGTCATGAAGGTTAGAGGAAAGGAATTGGGGAAAATGTCTGAACATAGTTGACTCATCTTGCAGGAAACTCTAGCCTAGAGAAAAGTAGACTTAGGAGTGTCAGAGGAAAATTCTTGCGGGTATTGGTGTTTACTGGGAGGAACACTGAGAGAGGATAAATCACTAAGCTATCATACGGTTTTAGTGGAAAATCTACATTTTGGAATCAGGCAGCAATGATTTGAATCCCATTAATGCCTCTTATAAACTGTTATTTTTTGGGGGCCGGGGATTTAGCTCAGTGGTTCCGCTGCCTGCCTTGCAAGTGTAAGGTCCCGAGTTCGATCCCTGGTACCAAAAAAAAAAATTAAACTATTATTTTTTAACTATTTACATGATATCTCTGAGAATATCTGTATCAGTGAAGTGGAGATAATATACTAACTCTACAGGGATTTTTTTTTAAAGGAAAGGATATAATTAGCACTGATAGACTCTTTCACCACATGGTTGCATTCTTCCCAATCTTGTTTCTGGCCATCTAGAATATTCTTTGTTTGAAAGCAGACCATATTCCTAATGAGTTTATAGCCATTAGAACTGAAGGTAGTTATCTGGTAGCTCTTAATCTAATTTTGGGCAAGTATATACTCAATATCCTTATCTAAAAAATGAAGATACTATTGTTTTATTAGGTGGAATTGCCAGTATTTGGCTGTTTTTGATTTATGAAAGTGGCAATTTCATGTAACTTAACCCAAAATATAATGACAAATTAAATATAAAATACACAAATGTAAATAAGTACAGAAATATCTGCCCTGTTTTACTTCAAAGGTCAGAAGGGACATAATAAGAAAATATTTGTGAAAAAGTTTTGTAAATCTCAGAGTGTTATTTTTACTATTATCATCACAGGCTCCAAATCAACATTTAAAAGAGTGAGAACAGAGGACCCTTCTCTTTGACCAATTAAAATAAAACTATAAGCCAAATCCTGTTAGTCTATAAGGAATTCTGAGGGGATAATTATGGTTGGGCAGCTTGCTGCTTGTTTCTCATAGTATGAGATAGTATTTTAAAGAATGCGCAAAAAAGGAGGAGTAAATTTTAGGGACAGCACTCTGGCCACAGATTCAAGTACCTAACACTAGGAGTAGGGGTGAGGGAGCAGCAAGTTGCAGTCTGACAAGCCTTACTCTGTCCCTCAGAATTTTTCAAAGACCAGTAGGACTTTAGTTTACAGGTTTACTGTACTGTGCCTGGGATAAAATGGGCATCAGCAAATATTAGTAATGTAAATGACCAAATGAAAGAAAACAGAGCCAGCCCTGGGAAAGTCACATGGTTGTGAATTTTTGTACAAGTGAATTAGATGAAGCTTACCACCTGATACTTGAGTGGGAACTAAATTGCCAAGAGGCAGCTAGTGGGGTAGGGAAGCAGATAACATGTAATGGGGGGTTGCTAGGGAGTAATATAGCCACATTTTAGTTCCTTCACATTAGTCATATGAGTGAGGATGTGGGGAGGCAAGGATAATTTAACCTGCTAAAAGTTGCAGCATCTACTGTCACAGACAGTAGCTCCCTGCTTTCATTCTCTATCTTACATTGTCCCCAGCCACAACAATGATTTGTAACTTGAATTTGTTTCCAGTTATTCTACTCCTATGGTAGCTTGCTATTAGGTTTATATTCTTAAAGAGAGGGTACTGTCAGTTACCTGAAGTGGCATCACTGAATCCTTTAGTCTTGCACAGTGTATTCAAAGTGCTGTGTGAAAATTATAAGGCTCTACTAAATGCTGTATTCAAATGAAGTCCTGCCAATGGGTGTGAGAGGAGAAAGTGGAAAAGTCTCTTGGAGGACAATCAAGCATTAGAGTGGGGGGGTGTGCAACATCATAATGATGATGCTTGTTGGCTTTCCACAGGCACGAGCTCATTTCTTTCCTTTGGTGCTCTATTCCTTCCTTACACTGTTACAATTATAGCACTTGTCATGTGATATTTGAGATTACTACTCATGCTTCATCTCTACAGATGGACTATGATTCTCAACCCTTTTCTATTCAAACCCATTTGAAATTCTTCAAGATGCCAGTCATCAGGAACAGTCGCTCACTCTAGCACTTGTAGTTTGGAAAAAAATAAAGCTCCTGCCATCCTCTGTCTTTTGTCACTTTGCACATTAAAAATCACTTAGCTGGGCTGGGGATTTAGCTCAGCGGTTCTGATGCCTGCCTTGCAAGTGCAAGGTTCTGAGTTTGATCCCCAGTACCAAAATAAAAAATCACTGAGCTATAACATAAGGTCTTTGAAGTCAGGGATGGGCTCTTTTATTCTCAGCCCCTAACCTGTAACTGGGACAGTGGTGAATGAATCCAAGAAATCTGAAGGTACCTACCCCAATTCATAAGAGCACTAGGACTAGAATACAAGTGTCTCCGATTCTAGGATGCCACTCTCTTCAGCTGCTACAACTTCTCCAGCTTTGTCTCTGATTTAGTGCTATTGACCTTATAAGTTTCTTTTTAAAATTTCACAAATAATAGATGAGTATTCTCATGATAAAGAAATCAAATAGTAAATTAAAATGTTTTCATATATGAATTTCTTATTTAATCTTTTTTTTTTTTGTACCAGGGATCGAACTTGGGACCTTGTGCTTGCAAGGCAGGCATTTAATTCCTTCTTATTTAATCTTTAATAGCCATAAGATTAAAAAATGCAAAGCCACTTTTCAGTAACAATTTTAGCTCTAACATCCATAATTATTCATTTATTTAATTATTGGGACTGCCAGCATCTCTGCTTTCACAGTCTCCATGGTTGGGCCTCCCTCCCTTTCCAATATGTTTTTAGAACTAAATAATGGGAGCTAAGACTAAAACCACATCTTTTGCCTCAGAGTTGGAGAACATTAAGACATTTTTCTGAACAGACACAAAAGAATGCTGTGATAGGTAACTGTGTCAGTTCAGTAAGAAATGCCCAACTATATTAGATCAGCATAGTTCTGGGTGTGGACGAAAGGATTTGCTAAAGACAGAAGACCCATCCTGGGTGTGAGTGACAGCAATCAACAGGCTTACTGCTTGAATTGAATGAAAGAGAAACAAAGAAGGAAGGCTTGCTTCTGTTTCTTCAGAGTAGCTCTGGTCTTCACCTTCACCTTGCCTATTATCTCCTGGCTTCCAGTACATATTCTTCAGCCTTCTAGTACAGACTCTTCAGCTTCATCACTTCCATCTTCCCTTTAGCCTCCTGATATAGACTCGCACAGGACACTACAGTGAGCTCGAGGCCTTTGACTGGATCCTTTGGATTTCTAGCACACAGACAGCCTTTTGCACTTTTCCACTTCCCCAACTCTGCAGGTGGCCACTTTAACCAATCTTGTAAATTCATATACATTTGTATATCCTGCATTAAATCTGTTTCTCTAGTAAGCACTGAGCTCTACAAATGCTATTAGTGTTATGATTAATTTTTAAAGACATATATAGACTTTACTGCACATTAAAACTTATGTTTTATATTTATTTGAATCAAAGTGGGCTGTTTCTTGAGAGAAAAACTACTTTTATGAGTAACACTGGGCATTCACTACTGCTGTTAGGAACCTTTATTTATTGATGATATTTTATTCTTATAAATCCAAGTTCGCATTTATTACTTTTGGCATTTTCATTTAGTTAGGTATTCTAGTTGGTTTGTACATGTGAAAATTTTATCCCCAGAGATGTTGTGTCACTTTTTCTGAAATGACTTATTTTGTTGAGAACTCTTTTCTCTTTTTTTATTTGCCATGATTTGTTTCTTCCTGAAATGAATTATTACTTTATATTTACTTCATCCTTATACTTTCCCACCATCTCATGTGGGACAAGATGAGAAACCAGTAGTCTTTTTGTTCTAATTAACTATTAAATCATAAAACAATATTAAATGTCTACTGCACAGGCTCTGCCTTGAGTAGTAAGGCTTCAAAGAGGAGTGAGAGAGGCTCCACTCTCACAAAGCTGCCTGTGTGGGAAGAAGGCAGCAAGTAAACTACTAAGCACCATTCAGTGTGTCAGTGGCAAGAGCACAGGTGACACGTATGAGACAGACTGTGGACCCCAAAGGAGAGAGTGACTTCTCAGCTTTGTGTGAAATTCAGGGAGGATGTCTTGGAAAAAGTTGGCCTTGGAATGAGTCTGGAAAGATGATCACTGTATCAGGATAGAGGTATGCATTAGGAAAAATAAAATTTCTGGGTTTTGGTCTCTATTTTTACAATACAATCAACACAGAAGATGGTTTATACCAAATGTATGGGCAATTCTCCCACCAGCAAGTAAGCGATCAGTCCTGCTCACCAGCTGGTATTGTCCAATACAATTCAGTTCTGACACTTTCTGCCTGGAGGTAACACTAGATCTCACAGGTTGCAGGCTTAGACCCCAAGAGCCCTTCCTCCCAACTTTTGCCAGTTGCAAGCGTCGGACTGTTTTACCTGTGCTTCTGACTAACTGATTATAATTGGGGTTCCAACAACCCTATTCCTGGGCTCAATTAATTTGTTTGAGTGGCTCACAGAATCAGGCAGGGAAATAGGTTTACTGATTCATTATAAAGGATATTATACAAGATACACATAAAGAGATACATAGGACAAGATATGGGAAAAGGTGTGGAGCTTCCTGCCACCCTCCAGGAACTTCCACATGTTCAGTTATGTGGAAGCTCCTAGAACCTTCTCCTATGGGTTTTTATGGAGACTTCATTGCATGGGCATGATTGCTGATAGACTGGGTGAGGAAACCTAGCAAGACCTGTGTATGCACCATTTCTTCTTCCTGAGTATAGGACCCCTCTGGAATGAGGAGAGTTTTAAGACCTACAATCAGATAAGACTAGGTCAGAGAATTTCTTTAAGGGTAGCTTCAAGACAGAAATGCAGGAGAAGTTTAGAATTTCTATGCCCTGTCTCAGAAAGGATAAATTCTAGTTTCTATGGCTTGTCTTTGGGAAGGACATATAAGCTAAGAACCATGCATTAAAAAACAACCTATATATCCATAGCTAAATCTTATAATATCACAAGGGGAAAGGGACATTACAGGCATGTACAAAGTATGAAGAATGTGAAATAGCATGGTACTTTGGGAAAGAAAATCGTTCATTTGGTTGGCATGTTTGGGAACTGAGACAAAGGCCTGAGGATGGTCTCAGATCCCTACAGGCTCATAGTCCCTTTTTTCCTGGAACATATTCATGATGATGGTTGTATGTTTCATATTATGTAGTGGAGTGCATTATGGACAAAATGAAAATGTATTGTTATGGTACATCTTTAAAATGTTGACTGGGGTTGATGGAGTAATTATGAAAGAATCTGTACAATGACATCCGATAGAATAGGATAGGATAGGACAGGACAGGACAGGACAGAACAGGATAGAATAAAAATAAAACATGTTCTCCCCTTCAAATCCCTAGAATCTGTTAGTGGAATAGAGTTGTTAAAAAGAAATAAGAAGTAATCTATCTCTTGTTGATTGTATTTTCAGCTCTGTCTCCAGCCTTGTGAGTTAATTCAGGAACAATGTGGATCTGGGCACTGTGGCTATTCCCTTTACTCTGCAAACTCAGCCTGACAGGTAGGTCAGCCTAGGCACTTTTATAGATCATGTGGCTCTTTCTGTCTTTGCTGGACAATAATTTTAAACTTCAGAGCAAAGAGACATCTGGACCATGAACCTCTACAGAGAGACAATGGGAGATTTGTGAACACCCTGAATATATGTGTGTGTTTATACATGTTTGCATGCACTCCTATACTTCAAATTCATGTATACTTTTACATATGTAAGATGGGCTATTGTGTTTTCAAAGGGAAATATGACCTCCAAAGGTCAAGATCACAGTTACAGCGTAAGGTAAGGGCTTGTCTGCACAGTTTTTGTATTAGTTGTTGTGGCTTCATATAACACACACACACACACACACACACACACAAATGTACAGTATTCACATCATTTGACATAAATTCTAGGGGCATAAAGGCAAATGAGGAAACAGTATATGTCTACAGTGTTCCAACTCAGTGCTATGGGCCTAGGGCTAGGGTTTTAGCTCAGTGATGCTGTGCCTGCCTCACAAGCGCAAGGTCCTGAGTTCGATCCTTGGTACCTCTCCCCCCAAATACTATGGACCTGATATCTATATAATAGCTCGGCACATCCAAGATCCATTAATTTCATAATATCTTGCCAGGGATTTAGCTCAGTGGTTCCACTGCCTGCCTCTCAAGTGTAAGGTCCTGAGTTTGATCCCTGGTACCAAAAAAAAAAAAAAAAAAAAAAAAAGAATTTAATAATATCTTGTGTTAAAAAACTTAAAAACCAAAGAAAAATCAGTGGGGTTGGACACTGGGAAGATACAGAAGACATCATGCACAGGATTTAAGCGTTTCTCCTTACATCAATGGTCAAGGCATGTCAATGTCTGATTTCAAAGAGCCAAAGTAATAATATCCTTCAGTATATACAGGAGTAGGAGATATTGATAAGCTCTGGAAATACTGATGAACATTAATTTTATCTACTCTCCTGTAATACCTGTATCAGGTGTCCTCTCTAAGACTATTGGCTTCCCTTGCTTTATGGCAAGCAGCAATGGCAAAACAAATGTAGTGCTGTAAAAACAATCTAGGTTGAGTGAAAATCATTTTTAGAGTCACTCTTTTCTTCTGATACCTATGACATTTTGGTTTTGGAGACCAGATGTGTCATCCTTGCTGGCTACTGGCTTTTAATGTATGTTAACCAAAACATTTCTCTTTTTTTTCTAAGACATAGCTTTATTGATATAAAATTTACATGTCATAAAATTCACCGATTTAAAGTATAAATTCAGTTGTTTTTAGTATGCTCACAGAATTATGCAACCACTACTACAATCAGTTTAGAACATTCTCATTTTCCAAAAAAGAAACTATTAGTAGTCATCCATCATTTCTTTTCTTTCCCCCAATCTAACACTCCCTGCCTCAGCCACAAGCAACTACCTACCTATTTTCTGTCACTATATGTTTCCCTATTTTGGACATTTAACTAATTATGTAACTAGAATTATGTATCTCTTGACTAATATCTTCCCATTGCCTCTACCCTCTAACTAGCCGAGCTTCTGGTAACCACAGTCTATGCTCTACTTCTCTGAGATCAGGTTTTTTAGATTCCACATCTGGCTGAGGTCATGTGGCATTTATCTTTCTGTACCTGGTTTATTTCACTTAACATAATGTTCTCCATATTTATCCAGGTTGTCACAAATGATATAATTTCATTTTCTATATGGTAGAGTAGGATTCTGTTTTGTATACATACCATATTTTCTTTAGCTCTTCACTCATTAATGAACACCCTGGTTGATTCCATAATTTGGCTATTTTGAATAGTGCTGCAATAATCATGGGAGTGCAGATATATCTTCAACATACCTATTTCCTTTCCTTTGGATACATAAATATATCTACTAATGAGATTGTTGCATCATGTGGTAGTTCTATTTTTTAGTTTTTAGGAACCACTATATTGCTTTCCATGATGTTATGCTAATTTACATTTCTACCAACAGTGTGTAAGGGTTCCCTCACCAACAATTTTTATCTTTGTCCTTTTTGGTAACAACCATTTTAATAGGAATGAGGTAATATTTCATTGCATTTCCTTGGTGATTAGTGATACACTACTTTTTTCATATACCTCTTGGCTATTTGTATATCTTCTTTCAAGAAATTTCTATTCAGATATTTTGTCCATTTTTAAATAAGGTTATTCTTCTTCTTGCTATTGAGTTGTTTGAATTCCTTATAAATTTTGAATTTAACCCCTTACCAAATGTATAGTTTACAAATATTTTCTTTTGTTATTTTGTTGATTGTTTCCTTGGTTGTGCAGAAGAAGTTTTTTTTTTTTTTTTTTTGGTACCGGGCATCAAACTCGAGTCCTTGCACCTGCGCAGCAGGCAGTGAAACCCAGAAGAAGTTTTTAGTTTGATTAATGTATTTGCCTAGTTTTGTTTTTATTGCCTTGGCTTTTTTTTTTTTGAGACAGGATCTCACTGTGTAGTTCAGGCTGGCCGTGAACTAACTATATAGCCCAGGGTGGCCTGGAACTCAGAACAATCTCCTGCCTCAGCCTCCTAAGTGCTGAGATTACAGGCATGCACCATCACATCTGGCTGTTGCCTTGGCTTTTGATTTTATATCCAAAAAAATCTTTTCCCAGACCAATATCATGAACCATTTCCCCTATGTTTTCTTCTATTAATTTCATAGTTTCAGGTCTTTTATGTAAGTCTTTAATGTGAGTTGATTTTTGCATATAGTTTAAGATAAAGTTTCAATTTCATTCTTTTGCATGTGGATATCCAGTGTTTGCAGTACCATTTTTTGACTGTCCTTTCCCCATTATGTAGTCTTTTTGACATTGGAATATGAAACAATGGTCACATGCACAGCTCAAATGTCTCTATAGTAATAGTCTAGGATATATAGTTGAAGGAAGAAGACAAACCAAATGCAGGCAACGGATGGTAAAAGAGGAACAGAAAGAAGAGCACAGAGAAGTGAGGAATAGTTGTGGAATATGTTTCTAAAATTAGGTGCAAACCCAATTCTGTAATATGAGGCTTCTTGAAAAAACAGTTTGCTGATTATGTTAGAAATTTTGGAGAAACACACATTTCTTTTTAAACTTCAACAATCTTTTATTACCAAATGTGCGCATGGTTAACTTTTTAACCCTGCTGACAACAAAAACAATCTCCATCACATCCAGCTCAGGGGTGCAGACTCAGCCTCTTAAAAAAAAAGGATTGAGGGCCAGGGATTTAGCTCAGTAGTGCTGCGCCTGCCTCACAAGTGCAAGGTCCTGAGTTCGATCCCCAGGATTCCCGGTATTGCAAAAAAAAAAAAAAAAAAGGATTGATAAAAATATATGTATTTATGTAGTATTTTATAAAATAAAAAAAAAAAGTTGAACTAACCAGTGTTGCAAAAAAAATATTTCCAAGTGATTTCAGTCCATTAAAACAAAACAAACAGCACTGGGCAGCCTGTGCCACCTTATCCCACCCCACGCCCAAAAGCACTGGGAGAAAAATACTCATCCCCCATTAAAAACAAAACCGTCTCTGTTCAGCTTCCACCACTTACTATTCCAGGAAGCACCCAAAGAACAGGATAAAGACCCAGCTAGTTGCGGTTTTCAGCCTGCTGGTCTGTTAAGGCTCACAGGCTCGCACCAACGACAATTCTCAGGAATACTGGCTTCTGCTACAATCAGGAAACTGATTCCCAATTTCAGGGCCAAGTTTCTAGAAGCTTGCAAGGATCTTCTCCAGGGAAGCTTGCAAGATCTTCTCCAGGGAAGATCTGAGGTTCCTTGAAAGACGGAGGGGGAAGGTTCAAAGCAAAAACACAGAATACCTTGTAACCTATGAAATCTAAAGTGGCAGCAGGCACCAAACTATGGGAGGAGGTATCAAAAAGGTGCTTATCTCCCCTTTTAACCACAAGGCTAAAGGAGGTGAAGAGAACCAAGGGAGTATTTGACCTCAGCTGTCTTGTGAGAAATGTGCAAGTTTTTCACCAAGCCACCTCTGCCTTGGTTGGGGGACAGTTCAAATATGCAGAAGTGGTCAAAGGGTATCTTTGCTACCTACTTCTGGCTGGATAAAGCTGCCATCCCATGACAGCCTGGTTCTTGGTTGCTCTATGGAAGCTTTTTCTCGTTATTAAGCAGGGTGCTTAATGGTACAGAAAGTTTCAGTAACTTTGTAGCTGATAAATAAATCTTCAACAGCAGCGCCCTCAAAAGTCACCCCAAGAGGTGGACCACTGCTCTGTGGGGTCACAGCTCACTCCAGTCAATGGGCTTTTTGCCAGACTTCTGCAGCAGCTCATTGGCTTTAGAAAAATATCAACAGCCAAAGAATCCTCTATACACTGACAATGGGGAGGGATGAGCAGTCTGCAGGACATGGTGCCTCTTCCTGTCAATGGCACTGCCCTTCTTCTGAGCATAAGAGCCCCAGAGCAAGAAGACCAGGCTGTTCAAGTTATGATTGAGCCAGGACACAACTGCTCCCAGCCTCTCTCCTTATGTGAATTGTCCTGATGGGCTTGAAAAGTGAGGACTGTGTTGAGCAGGACACCTTGTTAGGCTCACCCAGATAAATCTCCATGGCCAGGATGAACGAAGTCATCTATGTCTGTCGACAGCTCTTTATAGATGTTTTCCAAACTGGGCAGGGGAGGAACAGGTCTTCGAACGCTAAAGCAGAGCCCGTTAGCTTGATTGGGTCCATGATAAGGATCTTGTCCCAGGATGACAACTTTCACATCTCGTATGTCACACATTTGGGTCCATGTGAAGACTTGGTGTCGGGGAGGATAAACAGTATAATGTTTTTTTTCTTCTGCAACAAATCCCATTAGCTTTATAAAATACAGTTTCCCGAATTCTCCGCTGAGGTGCTTCTTCCAGCTGTTCCCAAAGCCCACGGGCATGTTTCTGGCCTCAAGTCTGAGCAGAACTGTGGCCTTGTTTTTTTGGATGCAGTCCAGCTGCTTGGGGCTCAGTGGTGAGGAGGGCGGTGTGCCGGGCTTGTCCTTCCCTGCCCCGGGCCTTCTTGGTGGGGTTGGCCTGCAAGGAGTCCCCACAGAGGGTTAAGAACCGCAGCGACTCTCTTCCTGGAGCCCGCAACTTCACAGCCAAACCCTGCAGCCCATGGCAAAAGATGCCCATAGGTGGAGCAGACGCGAGGCAGTTGGGCCCAGTCAGAAGATCTGCAGTTCAGGAGGGGCTGTGAGGCGGCCTCATGGCATCCCCTGAAGGACTCCAGGGACTGGGGACCCTGCACCCAAGAACCCCGCCCCCGTGGGACCCGCCACTGGCCAGAAACAGGCATTTCCGTTTCCATTTATCCACTAAGTGCTGCTTTGCCAGTTTTTAGAATGTCAGTATGCTGATTTTGCAATCTAAACTCTCAAGATCTTATTTTGTATTTGTGTACTACTTCACGGAAAAACATCTCTAAAGTGGAGTTTTTCAGTCTGTAAATGTGTGGCAGTCATGAAGTAAATCAGTGGGTGCCATTGATTTTATTACTCTGCTACACTATATTTGGTAAGGCTCATTGTACTTTTATAACACAAAAAAGTTTCAGAATGTATAAAAATGCAAAGCATTGTCCCTATGTATTTTATAAAAACGACTTTCTGACATTAAGTGTTAAAAAGATACAAGTGAGTCACTGAGCAAATAAAAGGTCTCAACTACTTTTCAACTCAATAAGGGTCAGCTGAACACCTTTATTTTGTATGATTATACTAATTGACTTCAAATTCCGTTCCTCGTTAGAAAGTCAGGCAGACCTGATATTGTTAAACATCATCTTATTTTCTTCTGGCTTGGTGTCTTTTTCTGTCTCTTTAAGGGTAAGAGCCCACTGATCCAGAGTTCCTGCCTTTCCCCTGCTTCTCCTTAAAAATGGTATCCGGATGTATGAGCAGGGTTTATGTGAATTCAGTGTCTTGGGAAGGGCTTCTGGATCCACAGGAACAAGTTCATTTGTTGCCCTCTTTCCTGTGGCATCTGGTGTGGTCCAGTCTCTCTTCTGCTATCTGCTATGGGACAGCTGGCGTTACCTAGACTTCGCAGCATCATACTGCCACAAACTACTCTTGACATTCGTGCCCAAGTTGTTTGCTTGTGGTCTTAATTCCCTCTGTGCACAAAAGCCCCTTGACCCTAATCCCATGCCTACTTCAGTCTCACAAGTCTATCCCACCCTCACCCGGAGGCACAGGGAAATTTCTGAATCCTAGCTTGCTGCCCCCACCTGTACTGGAGTTCACCTGGAGTTCCCCAGGCCACTTCCTGCCAGTTAGGATTTCCATGCCGTGCTGGAGTTAGTGCTGAGTGGCAGGTGGAACTTTCTCTATCTTACAGGATTGCAAGCCTTCTGCAAGCTGTGTGTGAAATAGGTTGCCAGCCCAGATGGTTTATCAGATCCATCAGCATATTTGCACTGCTTTATTAAGAACTCTGACATTTGATCTCTTTGCCCTACTTTTGTTCATTCCCTTCCTCTCCTGCTCTCCTCCATAATTTACTTGCTCTAAATGATGGGCTTTTTTCTACTTCTCACTTGGTAGGGACTTCCTAGGAAGTACTGGAGCTTTGCTTTGATGTGTAAAAATAACAATAAGCTGTCTTTCTTTCTCAAA
Organism: Heterocephalus glaber; assembly: GCF_053883595.1. Classification (NCBI taxonomy): domain Eukaryota; kingdom Metazoa; phylum Chordata; class Mammalia; order Rodentia; family Bathyergidae; genus Heterocephalus; species Heterocephalus glaber. The sequence continues at coordinate 37,424,463 of NW_028258333.1, forward strand.
TATGCTTTTGTCTTAAAACTATCCTCTTGCCAAAAGTTCAAAAAAATAAGTTAATTTGAGCCTTAGAGCTGAATATTGGTCTTAGTCTAAAACTGTTCTTGATTCTTAATTGTGTGTGTGTGTGTGTGTGTTAGTCATAAACCCCACAGTCATCTGGTGTAGCCTGTGGACCACTTCTCAATGTTTGTAAATGCAAAAATAAAATACACAGGATTACACAGAAACCCAAATGTATTGAAATGAAATCATCAAAATAGTAAAGAAACAAATTTGTGATATAGTAATTTGTTATTTATTAACACACTAAGAAGACCTAATAATTATGTTAACTTGAGTCTAATAATAGTGATGTCTAATGATTAATATAGAAAATAAGAATAATATTTTATTTTTCAAGGTATCTGAGGCAACTAAAGCATAATTGAAAATATTTGTGTTTTTTTAATGGTAACAAACTCACAAGTAGTGATAATATTATTTTGTTGACTAATGATGGAAGGAAATTCTAAATATCAATAGTATGTTAGTATAAAATAAAGGTATAAATTTTCCCATTAAACTTTAGCTCTCCTGAATTCTACTATGAACCCCTTGAGGGTCTAGCTTCCTGTTCTGGATGGTAGTATTTGCTTTTCTGATTGAGTAGGCAGCTACCAGGAACAAGATATGAAAATACAGGTGAAGATATTTTTCTAATATACAGTCTTCTAGAAAAAGAAAAATATTGATGCATGAAGTTGAAGTGTGGCATAGTCCAGCACTTTATGTTTTTCTCTAATGACCATATCACCTATAACCCAATTATCCAGAGTAGTTCTATCAGTTGGTGGTTTACTTAGAATTTCACTAATATTTAATATTTGCCTAATGTTTTAATAATTTTTGCTTCTTAAATGTTGCTTTTGGGTAAGAATACAAAATGTATTTTTAATAAGTAGAACTCTAACTTCAAAAGGAATAATTGAAGAAATAGAGTTAGATTCTTTTCATGAATCTGATTAGGAGAACCTATTATACACAGCAACTAAACAACAAATTTAGCATTGGTCAGCCTATTTTCATTAAAATACTCAATGCTGGTATTGTCTACAAATATAGTATACAAAAATTGTGTTTGTGTGATCTCTTTTAGCCCTGCCAACTAAACCTAAGAATATTTCATGTGTCTTAAATGGCGTTAATTTAATTTGCACTTGGAGTCCAAAGAAGGAAGCCAGTTTTACTGAGTACATTGTTAATGCATCTTGGTAAGTATGAGAGCTTGTGTACTATAAGTGGGAATGATGGGAGGAGGCAGGCACTCCTGATTCATTGAAGAGTCAAGTTGCTCATGAAGTAAAACATTTTCTCAGTTATAACTTATGGGTGGTACTGTGTATATCCAGTGGCTGGGGTGACTTCTTAGCTACTTGCAGCCATGCTGACAGGATCTATAGCTGCAGAGGAGGGACATAGGGCCACATGATGACCTCTCCCTAGCACTCCCTTATTGACTGTCAGTAGTTACTAGTTATAAGCACAGTGGAAAAGGCTGTGTATTTACTGTATTCAAGTATGCCCCTCATCTCTTCAGCATGCTCCTCATCTTTTCAGAATGTGTTTTTCAACTGTTCATTCTTACCTCATTCTGCCACTAATTTATTACATGAGTCCTGTCATACAATATTACACTGGGATAATGACTCTCAAATTTTCATCACTATCTTTGTATCTTTTTTATTCTTTTTTTTTTTTTGGCAGGGTCTCGCTATGTAGTTCAGGCTGGCCTTGAATTCACTATATAGCCCAGGCTGGCCTTGAAATTGTGGCAGCTCTCCTGCCTCAGCCTCCCAAGTGCTGGGATTTATAGGCATGTACCACCATATGTGGCTATTCTATTTCTACTAGAATAGAAATTTTTATAATTTTTTCCCGGAGTGGTGGCACACACTGGTAATCCCAGCACTTGGGAGGCTGAGGCAGGAGGATTCCCAAGAGTTTGAGGACAGCCTAGGCTATACAGTGAATTCAAGGCTAGCCTAAACAACATAGGAGACTGACTCAAAAAAACCAAAATAATAATTTTAATTTTCAAATTATAATTATAGCCAAAAACTAGAAGTTTTAACATACGCAGGGTATATTTTTAAATTTTGAAAATAACTCATGAAACACATTTCTTCCTTTTTGTTCCCCTAGAAATAAGGGGGCTTATGTTGGGAATCATTGTAAGATGAAATTTGTCTTTTTCATTTCAAAAACAGAGCCCATGGTTCCAAGTTTTTTTTTAAACCAAAGATCTTGTGCTGGAAAGTCTTATATTTTATATTAGAAGCAAGAGAAAAAGCAAAAAAATATTGTTTTGTAGCACTTATATGACAATGAATGTTTATGTCAAAGAGACGTTTTAAAACAGGCTTCAGCAAACTATCTGTCTAGGCTTAGAAAGAGATTGAATTTCATAGCATGAAAGATGCTGTAGACAATTTGCAATCAATATACCTATTTTTCCAGTAAAACCTTTTTTATGGACAATGAATTTGAATTTCATATAATTTTCATATGCCACAAAGTATTCTTCTTTTGTTCATTTGCAGTACTGGGAATTGAACTTAGATCCTTCACACTGAACTACATTCCCAGCCCCCCACCCTCTTTAAAATTAAAAAAATTTTGTTTTGTTTTGTTTTTTGGTACCAGGATCGAACTTGGGTCCTTCTGCTTGAGTGGCAGGCGGTGAAACCGTTGAGCTAAATCCCTGGCCCCTAAAATTTTTGAATTTTGAAACAGGCTGAGTTGCCCAAGACTGAGCTCAGACTTGAGATCCTCTGCCTCAGCCTCACAGAGTACCAAATACATATTTATTTTTGACAATTTAACAACATAAAAACAGTTTTTAGCTGGTGGTTCATACAAGAATAGGATGGGTTATATTTGACCTAGAGGCTATAGTTTGTCCACTCTTGCTTTAGAAATTAAGAATGCTAATGGCTCAATAACCTATGATCTAAATAACTTCTGATCTCCTGGACTTTTAAATTCTAGCCTTAGTGTTAATCAGGAGTTGCCGGTAGAATAAAAATCCAGAAACTTTAGATTTACTCCTGTTTTTCTATTTTATAGAGGAATCCCTCCCTTTCCATCTCTTTGTGTGGGTTGTCATTATTAGCACCAGTTGTACATGCAGAAATAGAAAATCCTTGGGTGTCCCCATTCCTATACCCAGACCCCTTATGGCCCTAGTTTGCTAGGCTTTCCAGGATTCCTAGATTGCTTGCATTTTGTGGGTTTAACACTAAAAATATCTCTTCCAAGCAAAATGGAAGGCTTAAAAAAAAAAAAAGAAGGCTTTTCCTATAGATGGTCAACTATAAGTGCAGATTATGGTCGGTGGATCAGTGATATAAGCAAAAAGAGCCTACTGATACACAGAAACAATGAAAATGGGTTTTCTCTTTGGGAAGAAAAGAGGAGTTGGGAATGCCATCATGGAAAGAATGGCTTTTAAACTGAGACTTAAAGAGATCTTCAGGTGTGGAAAAGGAGAGAAAGGGTCTATCTCAGAGATTACAGCATAAATAAATGCAAAAATATTAAACTATATTTTTAAACTATAGTAATAATAATAATAGAATTCCACATTTATTAACTTCTGTGTATCTGACATTTTAAAAATACTTTACCTGTATTAGCTCATTTCATTGTCATAGAAACCCTAAACTATAGTTAGTTACATTACTATCCTCATTTTACATATAGAACACTAAGAGAAGTTAAGGAACTTGCTCAGGCCATATAACAGAAGTAAACCCAATCTACTTCCAGAACCTGTGCCTGTAACCATGACTAAACACCACCCTGGGGGCCATTTTTGCACTGGGTAATAATCATTGGAAATTCTTGAGGTCCTTTCTAGTTTCAAGATTCAGTGATTCCGTGTGTCTAAGCTCTGTTCCCCCCACCCCATTCCAGCAAACACTGGAACCTTAACATTTGAACCTTCTTTTTAGTTTAGTTCTGGCTTCTCCTCTACAATCCCCAGGGCCATGGAGGTTATAGCCATATTCATCTGGTTCCTTCTAATTTATAGAGACTTCATAGAGTCTGTCTGTCTGTCTGTCTGTCTGTCTGTCTCTATCTATCTATCTATCTATCTATCTATCTATCTATCTATCTATCTATCTATCTGTTTTAATGAGTTTTCTGAAAATACTGTATATCAATGGTTAAAAAATTCAATCTGAGACATAAAGTAAAAAAAATCACATCTAAAGGAGTGGTGGTGAATGTATGGAATGCGTGTTTTTCTTTTAAAACAAATGTTAATATATGAATTATTTTTTTTCCTAAACTAAAACCTCAGGTTTAATTGCAGTGTTGGTACTTAAATAAATAAGTGGGTTTTGGGTGGCAGTTTGGGCAGTTGGTCTCTAAAAGCTTCACCATCACTGATCTAAGGTAACAACTTTAACATTTATATAAAGACCTTTCCATTTATCTGTATGACTAGTTATACAAATATATGTTGATATAACTGATCATTCTGTATATGATATGCACCCTGACTTTGCCACCAACAATAGAATATGAGCATCTTTCCATATCAATAAACATAGATATATTAAAAATATCATTTTAAATCCTATTTATTTCTATCATACTTTTCAAAAGAATAAATTCTCAAGGCCACATTCTGGATTTTCAAGAGCTAATCCATTACTTTTTTGTCAGTAAGAAGTGTACTGCCCTATTGCTTTTAATGGGTTTACAGGGCCCTCAGGAGTCTCCAGGGCTCATAGCACCCCAGGCAGGAAGGAAGCAGGAAATTTTACCTCTTTTTGGAGGAGAGGGAAACCAAATCCTGGACCATGCAGTTCTTAAGAGAAACTCTGAGCAAAACTAACAAATACTGTTTAATGTATTAAGTATGATATGTTTTAAATTACTATACTAAATTCATGCTGAATCATTTTTTTTTCTTCAAAGTAAATGTGGAGGAAGCAAAAACAATTACACTTGTACATCCAACAGTTCTACAGGTGCCTTGTGCTCTTTTTTGCATCAAATTATAGCAGCTCCAGCTCATTGTACCATTGTAGTGGAAGCTCAAAATGCAGATGGGATAATTAAATCTGACACTACACATTGGTCATTAAATGACATATGTAAGTATTCTTTGCTATTCTTATATATTGTTTATTGAATAATTACTCTTTTTTTAAAAAGAAAGAGGCATCTGTGGACTCAAAGCTAAAGGATATAAGTAGGTTTATGCTATAAATATACCTTCTTATCAAAGAAAGAAGGAAAAATGAGGAACAGTTGGAGGGAAGGAAGGAGGGAAGAAGGTAGAAGAAGAAAGGAGGGAAGAAAGAAAGGGAAGAAAATGGAAGGAGGGAATAAGGAAGGAGGGAGAGAAGGAAGGAATGAAAAGAGGTGCGGAGGGAGGGAGGAAGGAAGGAAGGAAGGAAGGAAGGGAAGGAAGGGAAGGAATTGGCCAAATGAGAGATAAGAGCTATTTTGTTGGCTACTGATTGTTCTTGCAATTTGTAACATAAATTGTATTCAAAGAAATAGAAGGACTGCTGTCCTCACAAATCATAATTGCTCATAAGAAAAAGAGTAAAGCTCTCATTTTTAAAAGCTCTCCCTAATCTTGACCTTTTAAATTCTTTTTTGAAAACTCATCTTTACCATATAATTTTAAAATAATTGATTTCTTGAGATATAATTTGCATGCCATAAAGTTCACCTTTTAAAAGTATACAGTTCAGTGGTATTCACAAATATTCACAAAGCTATTCAAACGTCACCACTGTCTAATTCAATAATATTTTCATTATCCCCAAAAGAAACTTCATATCCATTAGTGGTAAGTCTCCAATCCTTCATTTACCTTTCCCTCCTCTGAAAATCTTAAATCTAGTTTTTTGTCTCTAAGACTTACCTATTATGAACATTTTATATTAATGGAATCATACAATATGTGGCCTTTTACATCTGGCTTTTTTTCACTTAGCATAATGTTTTCAAGGTTCACCATGTTGTAGTAGATATTAGTACTTCATTCCTCTTTATAGCTCAGTAATATTCCATAGATAGATAAACCATGTTTTGTTCATGGATACATCAGCTAATGTACATTTGGGTTGTTTCTACTTTTTGGTAGTTATAAATAATGCTGCTATGAATGTTTGTGTAAAAATTTTTTGTGTGAACATGTTTCAGTTCTCTTAGATGTATACCTAGTGGCTATACCACTTGCTACTTACATTTTCTCAATTTCCTCACCAAAACTTGTTATTGTCTCTTTTTTTTCATTATAGTCATCCTAGTAGGTGTGAAGTAGTAGTATATTGTTGTAGTTCTGATTTGCATTTAACCAGTGACTACTGATGTTGAATATCTTTTATGTGCTGATTGGCCATTTGTGTATCTTCTTTAGAGAAATTTAAATTCTTTGCCCATTTTTCATTGTTGTCTTTTAATTTTTTGTCTTTTTATGACTGAGTTGTAAGAGTTCTTTATTCTTGGTTTAAATTCTTTATCAGATGGATGATTTGCAAATATTTTCTCCCTTTCTACGTTGCCTTTTAATTTCTTAATAATGTCCTTTCAAACAGAGAAAATTAAAATTTGATGAAGTCCAATATATCTATATTTTTCTTTTATTGCTTATATTTCAGGTGTAATATCTGAGAAGCATTTCCTACTTTAAGCCCACAAGACTTACTGTCATATTTTCTTCTAAGGACTTTACAGCTTTAGCTCCTATAGTTAGGTTTTTGATCTACTTTGAGTTAATTTTTTAAATATGGTGTTAAGTAGTATGTTAGTTTTCCATCTCTATAGCAAATACCTGACAAATTAACTTACAAAGAGAAAAATATTATTTGGTTCTCAGTTTTGCAGGTTTTGGCTTGTATCCAATTCACTCCATTGCTTTGGTCCTGAGATGGCCCATCATCGTGGTAGTGAGTGGTAGAGCAATGGCATTCACCTACTGACTGGAGAACAAAAGAGAAGAGGGAAGAAAGGGCTGGAGTCCCATTACCCCCTTCCAGGCTATGCCTTTAATGACCTAAAGACCACCTTAAAAGAGCCCAGCCTGTGGCTCTCAAGAAGTGGTGGAACTTTTAAAACTTAATAGTAACTGGTTTCAAAGCATAAAATTATTTGATATTCTTCATAGAATGAAACAACATGTCATTTGTGGAAGTCTGGTGGCACAGAGGTGCTCGTGTACATATGCACATTTCTTTAAACCCACCAGCCAGACACAAGCCTCTAACATTAAAGCAGTCATGCTTTTACTTAGTTTTCTATGTATGCATAGTTGTACATTTATATGAAAATACAGTCATAATGTCATTGTTTTATAGTCTGCTTTAAATATTATAAACATTTTCTTCTATGAAATATTTTGCATTTTAGATAGCTGCAGAGTATTTTTCATGGATGTACCATAAAATAATTTCTGCCAGGTGTGGTGGCACAAGCCTGTAATCCTAGCACTCGGGAGGCTAAAACTGGAGGATTGTCACAAGTTTGAGGCTGAATTACAGAGCAAGACCCTTCTCAAAAAACCAAAAAAAAAAAAAAAAATTCCTATTGTGTAACAAATTATTTATCATATAATCTCAATAGTGATTTGATCAGTATTTTAAAAGATAATCACATCCACCAGGCATGATGGTACACCTATAATCCCAGCATGCTGGGAGGCTGAGGCAGAAAGATCTCAAGTTGGAGCCTACATTTGGCAACTTAGTGACTTAGTGAGACGCTGTCTCAAAATTTAAGTGGAGAGCTGGGGATTTAGCTCAGTGGTTCTGCTGCCTGTCTCGCAAGCTCAAGGACTGGAGTTCGATCCCCAGTACCAAAAAAAAAAAAAAAATTAAATGGAGGGGGTGGGGCTGGGAATGTAGTTCAATACAAAGCCTCTGGGTTCAATTCCTGGTACCACCAAAAACCCCAAACAAACAAAAAAACAAAAAAAGCACATATCACACATTTATTTCCAAAGACTTTTTTTAAAAAGTAAAGTTGCTGGAGGAAAGGTATGTAAGTTTTTGAGAATCTTGATAATATATATCATTCATTTCAGAGACTGTGTCCATTTACATTCCTTTAAGCAATATATCAAACACCCAGAATTTAAATTTGCTATTTAAAATATTTGCCAAATTAATTACAGAAAAAGCTTAGTGAAGGGTGTTTTTCCATGTTTATTTTCCATTTCTAGTCATTCTTTTTTTTTTTTCTATTCATTCTTTTGAGAGTTACTTATCCATATGTTTTGGTCCTGTTATGGTTTTAGAAAGCTTGCCTTTTTTCTTGGTTTGACTTATTTATAAATTAAGAATGTCAATCCTTTGTCATGTAAAATTTTTAACATCTTTTTTGCCTTTTTTTACGGCTCATGGTATTTCAGCATAGTAGTTTTTTTTGGACTCTACCTTGAACATACTTGTCTCAACCCAAGTAGGGCTGAATATACTGGTTTTTGTTTTGTTCTGAGTTTTTGTTGTTTTTTTCCCCCTTTTTACAGTTGTCTTTAATTCAATAGGAATTTTATTTTGTTTATACACATTAACTCATTTAATCTACATAACTGGGATAAAAAGGAAATTTTAATCAATCTCAAGTTTACTTTCTGTGTGAGATAGGGATTTAAGGTTAATCTTTGCAAAGAGTTTATCAATTACTTCAGTAATGTAAGCCACTATTTTCCTTTGTAATGCTATATTTATTGAATTTTAAATTCTCTGTCTACTTTTTTTTTTTTTTGGTACCGGGGATTGAACTTGGGACCTTGTGCAAGCTTGCAAGGCAGGCGGCGGCACCACTGAGCTAAATCCCTGGCCCTAGAATATTAAATTTTTATGTGTCTTTAAAAAATAGAATTGCTTTTAAAATTTTATTTTCCAATTGTTCATTATTAGTGCATACAAATAAAACTGATTTTCATATATTGTTATTGTAATTGATAACCTTGTTTATTGGTTCTGTAGTTTTTGGTGTATTCCTCAGAATTTTCTATATACCAGATCATGTCATCTGCAAATATAGTTTTATTTCTCATTTTCAATCTGAATGCCTTTTATTTCTTTTTCTTGCCTAGTTGTCTAGAACCTTCAGTACAACATTAAATAGAAGTGGTGAGAGCAGACATTTTTTTTCTTGTTTGTAATCTTAGGGTGAAAGGATCCAGTCTTTCATCATTAAGTATAATGTTGGTGTGGGTTTTTGTTGATACTTTTTATAAATTGATAAAATATTACTCTTTATAGTTTATTGAACTTTATTTTAACCACAAAGAAGTGTCAAATGCCTTTTCTGTATCTATTAGGATGATCATGTAGTTTTTTCCTTTATTATATTAAAATAGTATGTTACACTGAATGATTTTCATAAGTTAAACAAATATTCATATTCTTGGGATAAATCCCAGTTGGTTGAAGTATATAGTTCTTTTGATATGGTGCTGAATTTAGAATTTTTGTGTTAAGGATTTTTGCTCTTTATTCATAATGGATATTGTTCTGTTGTTTTCTTGTGATATCTTTGTTCTTGTTATCAGAGTAATGCTGGTCTCATAGAATGAGTTGTGAAATTTTTCCTCATCTTCTATTATTTGGAAGAATTGATGTTAAGTTTTAAACTTGTGATAGAGTTCACCAGTGCAGCCATCTAAGCCTGAGCTTTCCTTTGTGGAAAATTTTTCTTCCTGATTTTTTTTTTCTTTTTGTCTTGGGTTTCTTTTAAAAATATTTTTTCAGAGCTAACTTTGTAAGACTTATCAGACATTTACATTAGCATTACCTCAAGATAATGAACCTGGAAGGAGATAAGATTATTTCATTTTTCTTTAAAAGCTTTCATCATCTATATTTATTAAATATCTTTAATATTTTATAATGAATATATATTTAGTAATTAAAAATCATTAAATTCAGGTGTACAAAAAACTGAAAATAAAACAGAACTACCTAATACCTCTCTCAACCAGATGTATCTATTAAATATTGTATAATTGCTACTCCTTCAAACTTAGAGTAAGGAGGAATTTTGGTCTACAGAGATGAAACACTGTAATTGTAATCTCCAAAGAAACATTTTTATAATCTATTTGTAGGATTTGTGAAATTTAGGGTTGGTATAATTTATTTTTAGGGTTGTTAAGCACTAACATCTTTTTGGACTCCTTTTAGGAGAGAACATTTAGTAAGTAAAATTTTTATAATAAAATATTTTCTTATTATTTGAATTCAGCTGTATGGGATTATGACGATGCTTTAAGAACAACTGAATATAGTTTGGTTTCCAATTGAGACATTCCCCCTTCCCAGTCCTTTAGGTTTGTACTGGTAGTTTGCTTAAACTTTTTTCATGGTTACTTCTGGATAATATTTCAGTCTAGCCTCTGTCTCATAAGTTATCACGATTAACGGCATCTGACTAAATAAAATTTTTGTATTTGTTATGTATCAGTTTTTTACTTAGTCAATTTTGTCTGATAATTAACCCACCTCTGCTCTTTTTGTCACTATTTACATGTAGTATCTTTTCCTATCCTTTCACTTTCAATTATGTCTTTAGATCTAAAGTTGGATCACTAAAAATAATCCATCTGTTAATCTATGCCTTTTGGTTGGCATAAATCTATACCTTTACATTTAAAGTAATTATTAATAAGAAACGACTTACTTTTACCATTTTGTTATTTGTTTTCAGTCATTCAGTCCATTTCCTCCATTACTGACTTCATTTATATTTAGGTGATTTTTTTCTTTTTGTGGTGGCATGTTTTGATTTCCTTCTCACTTCGTCTTGTGTATATTCTACATTTTATAATTACCATAAGGATTACATATAACATCTAAAGTTATGACTAGTTTGAATCAGTACCCTGTTAACTTCAGCTGCATGCATAACTTAACTCTTATCCAATTACCTCCCCCAACTTTATGCCACTGGTAATGTAAATTATATCTTTTTTTTTTTGGTACCAGGGATCGAACTTGGGTCCTTGCGCTCGCGCAGCAGGTGACGAAACCACTGAGCTAAATCCCCAGCCCTGTAAATTATATCTTTATACATTGTATAACCATTAGCATAGATTTATAATTATTTTTATGAATCAATCTTTTAAATAAAATTGTAAAATAAAACAGAGGTTACCCACAAAAATTATGATAATAGTGGATTTTATATTTGTCAGTGTATTCACCTATAGCAGAGATGTCTTCATCCAGATCAAGTTACAGTCTGGTATCTTTTTATTTCAACCTGAAGGACTCCTTTTAGGTTTTTTTGTAGAACAGGTCTACTGGTGGTAAACTCCTTCAGCTTTTGTTTATCTGGGCATGTCTTAATTTCTCTCTCAGTTTTGAAGAACACTTTTAGCAGATATAGAATTCTCAATTTTCCCCCCAGCACTTAAGTATATCATGTCACTGTCTTCTGGACCCTAAGATTTCTGATGAAAAATTGGTTGATAGTCTTTTTTTTTTGGTACCTGGGATCGAACCCAGGTCCTTGCATTTGCGCAGCAGGCAGCGATTGGTTGATAGTCTTATGGAAGAACCTTTATGGATAAGTTGCTTCACTCTTGCTGCTTTTATAATGCTTTGTCTTTCTATGATTTAGTTGCTATGTGTCTTAATATGGATCTTTTTAGATTTATTCTACTTGGAGTTCATGAGGATTCTTGGACTTTTAGATTGATACATTTCATTTAATTTGGGAAGTTTTGGACCATTATTTCTCCAAATAATCACTCTGCTCCTTCTTCTTTTTCTCCTTCAGAGATTCCAATAATGTATAATAAATTGTTCTGCTTGATCATATCCCACAAATCCCTTAGGCTGTGTTCACTTTTCTTCATTCTTGCTTTTTTCTACTCCTTAGACCCAGTAATTTCAACTGTCCTATCCCCAAGTGTTCTGATCCTTCTTCTTCCTAATCAAATTTATTGTTGCACCTTTCTAGTGAATTAAAATCTCAGTTATTCTAATTTTCAACTTTAGAATTTATGTCTGTTTTCTTTTTATGGTTCCTATCTCTTTGTGGATATTCTCATTTTATTCATATATAATTTCTTCTTATTTCTTTTAGTTCTTTGCCCATGATTTCCTTTAGCTCTTTGAGCACATTTAAGACAACTCTTTCAAACTATTTAGTAAGTTGATGTCCAGACTTCCACAATGATGTTGGTTTATTTTGTTTCTTTGAATGGGTTATATTTTTCTGTTTCTTTGTACTCATTGTAATTTTTGTAGTTGTTGAAAACTGAGCATTGAAAAACTTAGCCACAGCTCCTAGTCTTTCTAGACTAGCTTTGTGCTCATAGATAGTCCTTCACAGATTAGTGAGGCTTGGTCTGAGTTTTCTGAGCATGCATCTTGCTCAAGTTATATACATACACAGATGCTTTTTAGTGTTTTAATTTCCCAGAGAACGTCATTCAGTTTTTCCTTAGGATCTTATATAGTCTGTAATATGTCTCTATCCATAACCCCTTGCCCCAGGCTTATGAAGATCTATAGTCTCCTTGCAACTTTTCTGAGCGCTCCCTGTCATTTTTCCCATGTAAGATTCAAATCAGGCAAAATAATTCCACTAGTCTGCCTTCAGACAGATTAGAATATAAATGAGATTTGTTAATGTCACTTAATATACATCAGATCTTGGTGAGTTCTTCTGAGAGCCATTTTCATCAGAAAAAAATGAATAACTTGTATATGCTTAGTGATAGAGTTGGGTGGAGATTTAAGAGGAATTTGTATTTACTCTGGCATGAAGCAGTCTAGTGTAATGAGTAAAGGCAGGAACTTTTCACCTTGGGTGGATCCTTGTGCTCAGAACAAATGAGTATTAGCATGGCTTATTATTAGGAATTTATTTAACTTCCCTAAATCTCTTCTGTGAAATGGGTGTCATAAATATTAGGGGGTTAGGAGTCAACAAAATGATTTTCCTAAAATACGCTTATCAAGTGTCCCATATATATAAATAATCTTATGGAAATACTTAATATGTCTATTGTTTATAGTTTACCCATTGGAATGGCCACATAGATTGATGACCACCCTTTAGTTGAGGCATAATGAATACACATTATTTTTTGAGTAGTCACCAAGAGCTTTTTGAATATGTTTACCCTATGTTTTTAATTTTGTGGTCTAAGTAGGAATTTTTTGCCCTCCAAAATCTTTCAGGAATTACAAAGATTAAAATGCTATTATTCAGTTCTAGCTAGCAAGAATGTGGTGAGATGGGTATTCACACACTGTTGCTAGAAATTGAAATTGGTATAGCCTTTTCAGAAAGCAAAATGACTTTACGTGCCAGCACCCCTAAAAATGTTTGTGTCCTTTTACCCAGCCAGGCTATTGTAAGGAACCCATTAGAGATGCAGGAAAAGATTTGAGTATTATCCATTTATTCATTCATTTAACACATATTTGATACTTGCTATGTACCTTAATTCTAGACTGTAATTAAGACTAGCTTCTCCCTTCTGACTTTTAAGTGAAATATTAGAAATGTTATGAATGTACATGAAATATTATGAAATATTAGAAAAGTGGTCAAATCTTGTTCATCCACAAAATGGAATATTATGAAGCTTTTAAAAAATAATTTGAAGAACTTTTAATAGTTAATAATGTTTAGTAGAAAGATAAATAATGTTGTTTTTGAAGGCCAAGGCTTTACTTGCATATCAGTTTGGTATAAAATATATGTATGGGCTGGGGATTTAGCTCAATGGTTTCACCACCTGCTGCACAAGTGCAAGGACCTGAGTTCGATCCCCAGTACCAAAAAAAAAAAAAGACATGCAAATACACAGGAATAACCATGAATAGAAATATACCAAAATATTAATGAGTTGTCTCTGATGGATGGAATTATTATTTTAAGTTTTCTTTGTATTTTTTATATTTAAAAAATTGAGCATATGCTATTTTCATAACCATAAAAGTGTATATTTTCAAGGAGAGAGATTTGGGGCTAGAATGTTTATAGTGTGCAAGGAAAATGAGAGGTACTTTCTAGTTAGCATTCTCCCATCCTGGGAGTCAGGAAAGAGGCCCAGAGGAGGGGAGAATAGATAAAGGAAACAGCCCATTTTCTGTTGTCTGACCTCACCTTCTGTCTTTAAAAATTCTATTATAGTTTATTCTATAACCTATACTTGTTTATAATTGTATTATTATTATTGTATATCAGTCACTTTTTACCTTCCTCTGCCTCCTATAAGATAGTCATCAGTAAAAGGCTGATTTACTGAAAACTCACAGGAGTAATTCTCTTTTCATTGGGCATTCCTTTGTTGGGAGACAGCAGGCGGGAAGTGGCATTCCTTTTTCACTACATTGCTAATGCTATCTGCACATAGCAGGCAGCAAAATATGCACTATCATTTCCTTTTGAGGCTTGTATTTTTAATTTTAGGTGGATGTTAGTGTCTTCTCATTGTTTTTGCAAATATGAGAATTGTGTGATTTTTATTTTCAGTGAAAACTATACCACCTAAGATTTTAAGTGTGAAGCCAGTTTTGGGCATCAAAAAAATGCTTCAAATACAGTGGGAACTCCATGCATTATCAGATGACTTAAAATATATACTTCGATTCAAGACAGTCAATAGTACTCATTGGGTAAGTTATACCATTATAATATTTCTGTTAGAGGATACCAGGAAGAGATTCATTGACATCTGTTGTTGACCTGGAGTCATCTTTTTCACTTTCTCCATTGAAAACAGAAAAACAATAGTGAGTACTTTATTTCAAAGTTTCCCATTTAAACCCTTTAGACTGGAAAAGTATTCTACCGTAACCATTTTACATTCTGCACACAGTGACATATTAACTAATGAAAAATTTGCTTTTGCATCCTATCCTGGTGGGTGTCTAGTTATGTTAGTTGCCAGAGATTTTATGGTTTGGCCATTTTCTTTTAAAAAAAATTTTCCCATCTTTTATAAAGTGTAAAGTGTGGCACACATTTAGAAAAGTAAAATATACATTTCATTTAACAAATTATTATTAAGCATTCATGTATAAACCACCAGAGTTAAAAATACAACATTCCTAGTGTGGCTGAACCCTTTGCCCACTCTTTCTTGATGTCTCTTCCCCTTAGTTTCATAGTGATCACTTTTTTGCTTTTAATATATTTTTACCATTTAAGTCTTAAAAAAACCATGTAATTTAAGAAACTATCCTTTCATTCTTTGATTCCCTAGGATGAAGGAGTGGCCAGAACTATATGAGGAATATATAAATGGAATCCATGCGTTCTACATTTTTATGCTTCCTTTGTTCTCTTAATATTGTATTTTTAATGAAAGTGTAAATAAGGACTAAAATGTATAATAGGTAATGTGAAATAGGAAGAAAAGGGGCAAAGGGGAAGGAAGTGGGAGGGCTAGGGGAAAGGAAGGAAGGGAATGGGATTAATATGAGAAAATGGAAAAATAGGAACAAAATCTTTGTAAATAGGGAGGACTGGAGGGGTTGAAGGGAGGGCTGGGCAAGGGTGAAAAACAAGAACCAAGAGAGACTATGTAAAGGTGCAAATTTCCAATGATGAATGTCATTATATTGTATACCTAAAATGTACCAATGATTAGAATGAATAATTGATATTGCAAAATAGGAAGAAAAGGTCCAAAGGGGTAGGGGTAGTGGGAGGGGGAGGGGAAAGGAAAGAAGGGAAAGGAAAAATGCTGAGAAATGGAAAAAATGGAAATAAAGTCTTTGTAAATAGGGAAGGGTGGAGGGCATGAAGGGAGGGCTAGGAATGGGGAAAAAATAAGAACCAAGATGCATCATGTAAAGGTACAAGTTCCCAATGAGAAATGTAATTGTGTTGTATACCTAAAATGTACCAATCAAAGAATTTAAGAAAAAAAATATTGTACTTTTAAGATTCTTTTGTGTTAAAGTAGAAGGGAGATTAGTAGATAAAAAGAAGGGGAGGGGAAGTGAAAGAAGAGGATAAGGGAGGATAATAGGAAGGATATGATACAAATATATGCGTGTATAAAAATGTCACAGTGTAACACAATATTTTGTATAATTAATACACATTAGTAAAAACATTTCACTCAAGTAACAATGGCATAGTTTACACATTTTTTATTGTTCTGTAGTATTCTATTGTCTAAACAGAATGAAATCATGGCTTAAATTTGCATTTACCTGACTTTTAATGAGATTACACACCTTTTCGTTTTTTAAATTGTATACTCTGTTTGATATTTTAATTGACTTGTAGGTATTCTTTATATATTTCTATTTGAGTCTTATTTGTATGCATTTTGAACATCTTTCATTATATAGCTTGCTTTATCATTGCTTTTTTTTTTTCTTTCCAGTACCGGGTATCAAACTCGGGACCTTGTGCTTGTGCAGCACACATGGTGCCACTGAGCTACATCTCCAGCCCCTGACTTATCATTTCTTAATGATAACTTTTGATGAACAGAACTTCTTAAGTTGAATATTGCCAAAATTTATCAAACTTTTCCTTTATGCTTAACATTCTTCTGTATTAAGAAACCTTTTCTTACTTTAGAGTCCAGAAGATATTCTCCTGTTTCTTCTACAGCCTGAAATTATATCACCATTCTTATAACTACAAACCAGTTCAATCTTTAAAACATTTTTTTATTTGCAAGACTTGCTAGTAAAGTACATCTTTACTGTCTTATAACTTATTGATTTTTAACCTAACCTGAAGTATTTTATTCATAGTTAATGTCTTCATGTTGATCTTATGCATTGTTTTAGCCTACTTAGAATCTTTGTTCTGCTGCCCAAAGCTTTGTTAACATTTTACTTTCTAACTTGTAAATGCCTTTGGATTTGTAACTCTGTAACTTTATCTGGTCTTTAATAAAAGTGGTAACTGCGTCAGAGCCCTGTGGTAAATCAGTAGAGCACTAGGGACATCAACTTCCCTTTCTTTTCTTTTCTTTTTTCTTTTTCTGGTTTTTTGAAAGAGGCTCTCACTGTGTATTCCAGGCTGGACTTGAACACACTATGCAGCCCTGGCTGACTTGGAATTCATGGTGAGCCTTCTGTCTCAGTCTCCCAAAAGCTGGAATTACAAGGGTACATCACCACACCCAACTTATCCTCCTCTTCTTTCACTGTAATTATCTATCCAGGCTTCTACCTAATTACCATGACACTCATGTAGCCTACTTTCTTCATCTTGTCTAGAAGGCTATCATGAGATCTTTTCCCTTGTGGAAACTTGAAGACATTATGTATATTATGTCTTCTCATAGCCTAGTGCTCTTTCTGAAAGGAAAACTTGGTTAAGTTTCTTTTGTTCTATGTTCAGAGAGATGATGTTGGCCTTTCCTCCTCCTAGCTTCCTTTCTTTTTATTTTTTATTAAATTCTTTTATTGGTACATTGTAGGTATACAACACAATTACATTTCTCATTGGGAATTGTACCTTTACATGATGCATCTTGGTTCTTATTTTTTCCCCATTCCTAGCCCTCCCTTCATGCCCTCCACCCTTCCCTATTTACAAAGACTTTATTTCCATTTTTTCCATTTCTCAGCATTTTTCCTTTCCCTTCTTTCCTTTCCTCTCCCCCTCCCACTACCCCTACCCCTTTGGACCTTTTCTTCCTATTTTGCAATATCAATTATTCATTCTAATCATTGGTACATTTTAGGTATACAATATAATGACATTCATCATTGGAAATTTGCACCTTTACATAGTCTCTCTTGGTTCTTGTTTTTCACCCTTGCCCAGCCCTCCCTTCAACCCCTCCATTCCTCCCTATTTACAAAGATTTTGTTCCTGTTTTTCCATTTTCTCATATTAATCCCATTCCCTTCTATCCTTTCCCCTAGTCCTCTCACTTCCTTCCCCTTTGCCCCTTTTCTTCCTATTTCACATTACCTATTATACATTTTAGTCCTTATTTACACTTTTACTTTCTCACACCAGAGAAACTGTTAGGTATTTATACATGTGTGTCCTGTTTATTTCACTTAAGAGTATCGCCTCAATGTGCATCCACTTAGCTATAAATGTCTCTAATTTCTCATTTTTTATGGCTGAGTAGTACTCCATTTTATAAAAAAAACACATTTTCTTTATCCAGTCTCCAGTTGATGGGCATTTGGGCTGTTTCCAAGTTTTAGCTATCACAAACTGTGCTGCTATGAACATGGGTGCACATATATCACTGTGGTATGATTCTTTTAATTCTTTGGGGAAGATCCCCAGCAGTGGAATAGCGGGTACCTAGCTTCCTTTCTAAGCCAGCTCTAAAACTGTTCTCCCAGAACCTGATGAGGTAACATTAGAAGCACTAATTTGTGATTTGGGAAATCCTAGAGCAGTCCCCAGCATAGCACAAGCTTGTCTTCTTTCCTAGCATAAGTCATGGTCTCAGACTGTTTTGAGATTGCTTTAGGCTTTGCACCAAAACTTCTGACTCATCTCTTAAGACAAATACTTGTGATGAATTAGGATTTGGCATAGAACATAGATTGCCAGAAAGAAACCTGATGGAGCTAATTAGTGTCTTGGTAGTATTATAGTGCCTTTGTTGAGATCGGGAATTTTTTTTAAAGTGCATATTAGCTATACAGACCAGTGGGTTTCATTTTGGCATATATATACATACATACAACACACTTTGACCATTCTCCCTCTCCTCTTCCCCATTATCATCTTTCCCCTTTCCTCCCCTTCCCCAGTTCCCTTCCTTTTCTTTAATAGTCTCTCTTAATGAGGAAGTTTTAAATCTAAGCCTGTATACAAAGGATCAGTTGATCCTGGGCCCTGTGAGGCTAACAGTATGTAGACTAGACAGAAAGTCAAGATTAAAGGAACTTTAAAGCCAAATTATTTGAATGACTGAATAGCTTGTGTTGGCTTTTCTGAGACTGGGGTGGGAACAACAGGCATATGTGGCTATATTAGGCAGAGTTTCTGAGCATGAGCATGATGAGACCCACTAAGCCACCCAAGCATGGAGGGTAAGAACAAAGCAGGAAGAAAAATTAGGAAGACTTTATTAAAAGATTATGTATTCTTAAAGCATGAAAAATAAAGGGAAGTATTGTTAGGCTTCCTTCCTCTTGTTGTATTGATTAGTAATATTTTTATTATAAATTACATATGGAAGGCATTGTGTGGTTGGGCCTCTCCTAAGGGTCTCAGTCCTAGTCCAACTGGGTCCAATAACTAATGATAGTTTGTCCTAAGTTTTGCTCCCACTAGTTTTCTGCCACAGCATCTCCTGTTTGGAAGAGGATGCTCAGGGAATCTGGGCTTCAGCTGCAAAACTGTCATTAGATCCTATCTTCTTGCTCTGCCTCCATCACACTAAGCTGGGAGTTCAGAAATGTCCCTCTGCTTCTGGGACGCACAGCTTTCTGTCACAGACACACTTTCTCCTTTTGCTCAATTTCTTTTAGGTCCAGGACCTATAATTACTTCTTTTCACAGCTGTTATATACATCTATATCAGGACTTCCTTCTTTTGCAGGGGTCTGTGGGACTATACTGTGTGCTTATTAACAAAATGGGCATCCTGTTAGGAAAGTGATTTTTATTAATCAACTCAATGTAAGTTTCATAAACCAACAGCTAAACATTTTAATTGTAGTAATAATTGTGCTTAGAAATTAATAGCTAAAGTTTTAGTTCCACTGAAGAGCTGGATGTAGAAAAGACTTTAGGAGATTCAAAAAACTAATGAGAAACTAATGAGATTTTACTAATGAGAAACTGAAATTGAGAGAAAACTGATTTATACACCTTTCTTCTTCCCTGGGGCTGTGACTTGCATCTTCCAGAATGGCATGCAACCTGCTCAGAAAAAGGAATAATCTCTCCTCCAATAGCTTTGAGACAGAAAGTGTGCAGAGAGGTGGTGGTTTATGGTATGATTTACACCTATTTAGGTACAAATTCTCATATTTAAGCACATGTGGAGATTTATTTATGAAGATGCTGTATTTTAAAATTTGAGATACACTGTTACTAGTTCTTGAAAAGGAAGCAAGCTTTGAGATGTAAAGAGGGAAAATGGAAAGATACGATGTACTGTCTCCATTTCAGCTCAAGATTTTTCTGTCTTGTAGATGGAAGTCAACTTCAGTGATGTTGAGGTCTACAACCTCACAGGGCTGCAGGCTTCTACTGAATATGTCATTGCTCTGCGTTGTAAAACCAACAAGTCAAGAATTTGGAGTGACTGGAGCCAAGAGAAAACGGGAATGACAGAGGAGGAAGGCAAGCTGCTCCCTGTAATTCCTTGTCTGCTTCCTGTGGATAGGGCTGCCCCCACCTAGATCTGATGGATTTTGTCATGTTCCAAGCTTGGGAATCATGTAATTCCACAATCCCAGAGCCTGGAGAATCTGCATGTTCCCTCTCACGGTGCCCACTGACCCCTGGGAAGGAACTATGTTCCTTTGACTAGTGTTTGTTACCTTAGTGGGTTTGCCCCAAAGTATTTTCAATACTCTTCTGAGGTTCTTACACTCCACACGAAATGGTAGCGTAGCATTTAAAGCAATCTTATGATAAGTTCAAATTATATGTCGTAAACCCTGAAACTACTAAAAATATAAACATATAACTAATGAAAGAAAAAAAGGCCACATCTTTAATGACAACAAGAGAAGGAAAGAGACAGAGATTACACATAATAAAGTCCCATACTGGTCTCAGGTAACATCTGGGGTCAACTTCTGTGCTCCTGGTCCAAAAATTTATTCCTCTGGCTCCTGCTTGATTTTCCCATGAGACCAAGTTGGTATTAAGTGATGTTTGGCACGTTCACCCTTATTATCAGATTCTAGAATCAATTTGATGCCTTCTGAATTTTGTATTCCCCACTAGAGATGTTTGTACTTCGTTTGAACTTCCCATAGGGGGATATAGTTTCAGAACAGGGATTCAGGCAGCAGATGAGGAATTGGGCTAGACAGCTGTGAAGACCCTCCTCAGCCTGAGATTCTTCTGTGCCATGTGTAGTCATGTGGGGAAGGTCACAGAAAATCCAAAATCATCATGTGCTGAAGTGCCTAGAATTGTGCCTGACATATGCAAGGGATATATAAATTTTGAAGAACTAAAAATGCATAGGAAAACAGTTAAGATATAGATCGAATGTAAACTTTGGATTAAAGTTATATACAGTTGAACCACATTGAGATTCTATAGACACTGTCTCTAAGTGCCCAATCAGTTACAAATTTAATAGTTTACAAATATCAAACAACACATTAATTGCACAGGAAAAATGTCCCAATAGTTATAATCTATTGGAATGGTCAGTTAGTATTGTCTATGTCTTAGCGGAGCCCTTTAAAAATATTAGAAGAAACCCATGTAATACCATTGAGCAAGCTGTCCCCTTCCTCTGCTACACATTAGCAGGAATTTGGCGATGAAGCACTACTTCAGGTGAGACGGTTATTTTGTCCAGCTCTTCTCCCTGTCACTGTCACTCTTCTTTGCTGGAGATTTTATGGCTCAGAGTTTGTAGCATGGCTAGCCCTTCACTGTCCAGGTACTCTCTGATGTCAGCTTCCTCAATTGGTTTTTCTGTCAGAAACAAGATTTACTATTTCATCTGATTCATTCAGCTAGGCTGGGGAAGATTAATTAGCAAAAACACTAGTATCTGATGTTCTCTGTGCCACTTGCTAATTCAATTGAATCAACACTTATCAAAGTCACCACAATAGAAATGTCTTTTGTTTTTCTTCATCCCCCCCCCCCCCCCGAATCCCAGAGGAAGTTGATAAAAACACACACCCAGGTGTGATCCCCGCACTTGGGAGGCTGAGGCAGGAGGATTGCTGTGAGTTCAAGGCCAGCCTAGACTACATAGTCTCAGACCATACTACCTGGTCTCAAAAAACAAAACAAAACAAAACAATGCAAAACAAAAAAACTCACACCTTAACTCCCCTAGAAAAACCCAATTTCTAATTTTCCAATTTGTGAACTGTTTTTCCTTATTTCACAAAGAAATGTTAGTTGCTTAATATATACCACTTCAAATCTTTCTAACTATTTGAAAAATTCTAAGTTAAATATGAAGTACTACCTATTTTCTTTTGGATTTCAACATATGATGATGGCTACTTACCTATATTTAAGTTTTTAAATATCTCTCTATATATAATTTGATTAAAATTCTGGGTTTGTTATTTAAAAGCTTATGATATTTGGCAATTGCTTAATTTCTCTATGCTTCAGAAGTGGGAATTGCTATATCTATTTATAGGGTTGTGGGGATTAAATGAGATAATTCAGGTAAAATGCTTAGAGTGATTTATTATTATTATTATTATTATTATTATTATTATTGTGTTTGGTCTTTGGCAAGATTGCCAGTATATTTCTGATTAATGATAGTTGTGGGAATACTTACATTGTGATAGAAACAGTACAGCATGAGATTGTTACTATATCCATGCTACTATATCAGCCTAGATAATTGACACATTTGAATACATAGATATTTTGGCTGACTCAGAAAATTTTAATTTTATGTTTTTTTTCAAATAGAGGCTTATTATTTTGGTTAAATTGTAAACCCATCATCCATTCGTGGTCAAAGGAAAATTGTCCATAATAATTTTAGAAGATTTACATGCTAGACAGGCAACTATTGTACTAAAAGCTGCATCTGTTGGGAAGTCTGTATTGCAGAGACTGGATCATATTGTAGGCAATAATGGCCTTAATTAAAGAAGAAAATGCCCAATTAAACTAAGTCATTATTGCTGTCTACTAAAATGAATTGGCTGCCATGAGGAGAAATCTAAGGAGAACATTACTCATATTTCTAATCAGGTATCTAGAATGATTGATTAATAATCAGTTTAATTTTGCCCATATTTATCCTTGAGATGAGTATGTAAGACTGAATTTTAACGATTACTTTGTCTTTAAATTTTTTTTTATTATCCCTGAGTTTGACTCCCTATGTGACTGGAACAGAGCTTCTGCAAGTTTAAGAGTCCCTCCGCTTCTGGGGGTTACTTTGAAGGTCTAATGACTGTGTAGCCTTGTGCTAAGGCTGTCTGTGAGAGGAGCTGTGTCTCTGCTTACATGTAGACAGGCTGAAACTAGCCTATTGTGCCCTTTCTGAGAAAGGTGAGTACTGGCTGTTGGGAAATCAGAAAATTCCTGGCAGAGCCTTTAAGATAATACCTTAGTGGAATTTAGATGAAGTCATGTGTAAAGTCTAAACCACACCAATGTTCTCATAAGTAGTTGAAATGAAATTAGAATGGATCTCATTGGGACACTGGGTTTTAACAGCCAGAACATGTTAGTCACACTGACTTCTGTGAAAGTGGTTAAACAAGTTACTGACTTAATTACCCTTTGGTATACTTTTCTGCATTTTAAAGTTATCTTTACTGGAGCTCAGTCATTTCATTTGAAGATACCCAATCACCTAAAGTTAAAAAAGATCCCTAAAGACGAGCTTTCAGTACTAACATGGTTCAGATCTTGGTCTTAGTGATGGGCTCATTCTTTGTAGACCTAATTATGTGTCCCCAGCCATGTGACTTCTTCAGGAAGGGATTCAGAGAGCAATAATTTCATCTCTTCAGCTAAGGACCTTCCCTTTCTTCTGCAAATCCCAAGCTGCTATCCTTCTGGTCAGTTCTTTAGAGCACTCTGCTTTCCTCCCCTGGCTAAAGGGTATGGGTCATACTTTAAGCAGCATTTTGACATTTCAGGGGCATGTCAGAGCACTGACCTATAAATTGTCAGGGATCCATTCCATGTCAAACTTTTATTATTATTATTTTTTGAGACAGAGTCTCACTATGTAGCTCAGGCTGGCCTTGAACTCAGGGCAATCGTGCCTCAGTCTCCTGAGTGCTGGGATTACAGATGTGCACTGCCGTGCCTGGCCATCCATGCCAAAACTTTTTTTGAGACGAATTTGAGAGAAATAGTCCAGGAAACAAATGAAATATAATTTTCATGTTTTTGTAAATTTTATCCCTGTATGGTTAGACTATCAGAACCTTGAACTATGAGGTCTTTGACTATCTTTTTTTACTGAAAAAAATAGAGTCTTAATTTATGCCCTTGCATTTTATGGAAGACAGTTTTAATGTGTAAGAAACTTACATATGTAATATTCCTACGCTTTTGCTCACTGGAGACTGTAGACATTAGTCTTTATGTTACTCTGTATCCTTTTTGAGAGGAATCCCATGATAAAATCCATTTATGAATTCATTCTCTGTAGCCAGAAAATAATTGCCTATTCATATGAATTTCTATGTTTCCTTTTTATCAAGCCATGAGAAGTATGCAACAATATGATTCTTTTTTTACTTTTCCTGCTGGCAAGAGCAGCATTAGATTTAGAGCTCAGGAAGGGGCCTAATGAAGATTATTTCCCTGATCTTTTCCTATTTATTTTTTATTACATTGTAAGTATGCAATTTTATCCTTTTTGGAAGTAGATATAGTATAAATTTTATATACATACATCTCCTTATAAGTAATCTGTCATTCCCACCTTGTATGTATTATGTATTATATCTTGGAGGACATATTATTCACGTTTCCATCCAGATTTGGGTACTACATGAGATCTATTATACTTTTTTTAGACCTTACATTAAGTCATCAGACCCAAGGGAAGTTTTTAACTTTGGTTGATTCCAGTGCTTTGACCATAAAATGAAGACCTCATTGGTCATTACAAGGCTGCCATTACTCCACTCTCCCTTCCTCCTGCTGGCTTCCTCAAGCATATCCTTCTCAGGTGCATTTTCTAAACAGGTAGGTAGCCCAGATAACTTCCCCATCTCTTTTTTTCTGAGTTGACTTCTCACTTGTACTCCTTTTAGTTCCACATGTCCTGGATCTGTGGCGCATTTTGAGACCAGTTGAAGAGGATGGAAGAAGGCCAGTGCGGTTGCTGTGGAAGGTGACTTCCCTTTGGGTTATTTCCTTATTTATTTCCTTTTGTAAAAAACCTGGGGCTGTCACCTCTCTAAATACTGCAATTCCTGAAACTGAACCTCCTGAACTTCATTCCTGAGAGGGCTTTATGGTGCCTCTGATCTCACTATGGTTGCCCAGCTTGGGAAGGCCCCATAGGTCATCTTATAGATGGCTGGAATGTACTGATACCCCATGATCCCTCCCTTTTATCTAACATTAACATTTTGGGCAGTTACAACGTGTAAATGTAAGAGGCATCATGGCCTTCTGCAGGAAGCCACTCCTGGATGGCCTCCACTGGAACGCGAGGTAAGACTGAGAGCACCAACTGTGTCCTCAGGCAACAGATCTTGGTCATTGTCAACATGTGTCTCTTTGAGTGCTGACATGATGAGGTACACAAGCAGAGAGGGACCAAATGGTCTTTTGTAGTGTGGAAGTCTGAGAGTGAGGGAAAGGTAGATGCAACAGGGAAAAGGAGAAAAAAGGAGGTGACAGGAGAAGAAAGAAAGCCACAGAAAAGGAAGGGAAGTAATTCAACAGGAAAAGAAAAGGACAAATAGAAAAAAAAGGGCAGGGAATGGGAGAGAAAAGATAGGAAGTTGAGGGTTAAAAAAAAGGTAGAGAAGAGTGAGATATCAAAACTTTTTCATATGTCCCCAGAATTCTCAGGAAATACTCATTATGTTATTTCATACTTGCTAAAGTTCAGGCAAGGTAAAATACCTTTAAAAATAGAGGAATCACCCTGGTTTTCCAAATCATATCCCAATCCCAGTTACTTCAGGGCTGGAGCATCCCCTGCTTTTGTCACTCTCCCTCAACATCCTCAGGGCTGGGGGACACTCTCAGGTTTCAGAGGCCACAGACAAGGGACAGCATAACATGGTGTTGGGAAATCTTTGAAAACCAATCCCAGATGTTGTGATTTCTTTCTCATTTATCAAGTATAGAAACAGATAACTCTGTACACATTGAAAGTAAACAATGACACATACCCACATGTTATCTTAGCTACATAGGAGTGCGTAAGGGTCAAGTAGACCAGCCTGTGAAGTAGATGAGATGGGCTACAGTGCCTCATTCAGTCTGTTTCACCTGGGAATTGTTCCTTCCTTCGCCTCAAGAGGAGCGTTTTCTAAGAATTTGAGTTGCCTAATAAAGTATGTACTAAAATATGTACTCTCAGATTAGATAGTTTTAATGGTTGCATGTGTCTGTGAATATCCTTTAAAACCACTGAATTGTACACTTTCTAACAGCGAATTTTGTAGAATGTACATTGTATCTCAGTAAAACTGTTATTTTAAGAAGATAGTGGATTGTCTTGTGAGATAAAGGACCATAGTCATTAGGAAGATTCTAGCTAGTCTTTTAGGCTGTGTTCTGTGTAGAGGAAATTCTTACACTGGCAAGACAAAGGGCCAGAGAAACTTCTAATACCCTGCCTGAGTCACAGATTGAGTCATTTTGTGCCATCTGTGTTTTAAATCAATGACAGAAACTGAAAAACTGGGAAACTTTATAATTCCTGAGAAAACTCAGCATCTTGACTCCTACGTAAAACAGCTGGTTAGTAGGTCCAAGTTCAAGGCTGAAAATAAGAATTTGGCTTAGAGCCCCTGGGATTGCACTTTAGGTTTCTCTCCAAAGATTTGGGACTGTCAGGGCACCTGAATGTTTTAGTCCTCTTAGCTGGATGCCTGGCTGGGGGCTGGTCCAGGGAAGTGGGCTCTCTCCTTAGAGGGAGAGGTATGGACATAAAAGACAAGGGCATGAGTACTCTCTGGTTTTTGGAGGCTTCCAGGTGAGAGATGACCAAAGATCAGACCAGAATTAAGACTGGCTCATAGGAAATGCCTTGACTTTTTAGCTTTTACCCTTCTGCCCTTCTGTGCTAGAGTAAAGATACAGCCAGAAGAAATGGCGATGGCTTGTTTACATGGCTCAGGTATACTCCAAAGTTAGCCCCATGAAATTGAACTTATATTAGGGGTTGATACCAAGATACCATTTAGTATATTCCCCTTCTGGCACTCAAGGGGTTCATATCACAGCATGAGTACGTTATTCATCCTTGACGGATACATACATGATTGTAGTTTAGCATCTAATAGCTAACATTACCCACCCTCACTCTCCATTCCACTTCTCACTGTCTGAATGTCTTTTTTATTTTTGGTGTTGCAAATAAATTTTGTTTCCTTTGGGTTCAGAAGGCAAAAGGAGCCCCAGTTCTGGAGAAAACACTTGGCTACAACATTTGGTACTTTCCAGAAAACAACACTAATGTCACAGAGATGAGGACTACTAACCAGACACTTGACCTGTGTCTCAGAGGCGAGACCTATAGGGTGTCTGTGATTTCATATAATTCTCTTGGGAACTCTATACCAGTTACCCTGAGGATTCCAGATATTCATGAGAAGGGTAAGTGAGCATAAGTTTCTTACTTGGATGCCTGGTCCTGTCCAATTCTTCAAGGAGCAGTTGTTGTCTTCTTAATGATAATTATTTCTCTTAAGTCAAAATGAAAAGAAAGCAAAGACTTTTTAGGTTGTGATGGAGAAAACAGAATCTACTGGTAACTAATAAGCCCCTTGAAATAAAGTTCCTTTAGAACATAGCCTGTAATAAATATTAGAGGCTTTATATATTCTTAGAGTGCATAATCATAAGCCTAAAGGCTTTACATGTGGCTTATGTTTGCTCCAGTCTAGGTGGATGAAAGCTAGGTGGAGCCATATGAAAAGGGCCATATTTGAAACTTTTTTCCTCAGTGCCCAAAGCCTCTCTTGAATCTTCCTTGTAGATGGGATCAACTATGGCCCCAGCGGTGGCTTAATGCTCATTTCCTGTTTTCTCCCAATTTCCCCCTTCTGTTTAACTACCAATATATTGCTCATTATACTTTTTGTTTTGAGACAGGCTCTCACTATGTAGTTCAGGCTGGCCTTCAACTCACTATGTAACCCAGGCTGACCTCAAACTCTTGGTGATCCTCCTGCCTCAGCTCCTGAGTGCTGGGATTACAGGTGTGTGCCACCATGCCCAGCTGTTCATTATACTTTTGATAAGTAATTTTGAACATCTTTTAAAAATTTTAAATGAATTTTATCGGTACATTTTAGGTATACAATATAATGACATTCATCATTGGAAATTTGTACCTTTACATAATTTCTCTTCGTTCTTATTTTTTCCCCATTCCCCTGCCCTCCCTTCAACCCCTGCAACCCTCCCTATTTACAAAGACTTTGTTTCTATTTTTTCATTTTCTCATATTAATTTCATTCCCTTCTATCTTTTCCCCTACCCCTCTCATTTCCCCTTCCCCTTTGCCCCTTTTCTTCCTATTTCACATTATCTATTATACCTTTTAGTCCTTATTTACACTTTCAGTTTCTCACACCAGAGCAACTATTTGGTATTTATACATGTGTGTTCTATTTATTTCACTTAAGAGTATGGCCTCAATGTGCATCCGTTTAGCTATAATTGTCTCTAATTTCTCATTTTTATGGCTGAGTAGTACTCCATTTTATTTAAAAAATCCCACATTTTCTTTATCCAGTCTCCAGTTGATGGGCAATTGGGCTGCTTCCAAGCTTTAGCTATTATGAATTGTGCTGCTATGAACATGGGTACACATATATCACTGTGGTATGATTCTTTTAATTCTTTGGGGAAGATCCCCAGCAGGGGAATAGCTGGGTCAAATGGGACTTCCAATCCTAGTTCTTTGAGGTATCTCCATACTGATTTCCACAGTGGTTTCACCAGTCTACACTCCCACCAGCAATGGAAAAGGGTTCCTTTCTGCCCACATCCCCGCCAGCATTTGTTATTGGTTGATGTCTTAATAGCAGCCATTCTTTCTGGGGTGAGGTGGAATCTCAGCATTATTTTCATCTGCCTCTCTTGAATGAGCAGTGATGTTGAACATTTTTTCATATATTTATTTGCTGCTTTTACTTCTGTTTCTGAGAAATGTCTGTTCTTTTCAGATGCCCATTTTTGAATTGGGTCTTTGAATTTGGGAGGTCTGATTTTTTTAAGTTCTTTATAGATTCTAGAGAATAGACCTTTGCCTGAGGAACAGCAGGTGAAGATTTTTTCCCACATTGTGGGTTGTTTCTTCACACTGTTGGTAGTTTCTCTTGCTGTGCACAAGCTTTTTAATAAGAAGAGATCCTACTTGTTGATTGTTTGTGCTAGTTCATGGGCAACTGAGGTTTTGTTCATAAAATCCTTTCCTACACCAATGTCTTCAGGAGTTCTCCCTAACCTCTGTTCCAGCCGATTCAGTGTTTCTGTTTTAATATTTAGATCTTTAATCCATTTCAATTTTAGTTAGTGCATGGTGAGAGATATAGGTCTAGTTTTAATCTGTGGCAAGTTGAAACCCAATTTTTCCAGCGCCATTTATTAAAGAGGCTATCTTTCCTCCAGTGAGGGTGTTTGGCTCCTTTGTCGAAGATGAGGTGTCTGTGTCTGGAGTTGTCAATGGAGTTTTTAATGTCCTGGAAATCTGTTTGCACCTGTTTTATGGATTCCATTTGTTTCCTATGTTGGGATTCCATCATGTTCCTCAGCTCCTCTATTTTTTTTTAATCTGTGTCCTCTCTAGATTTATTAATTATGTCTTGCACTACGGGCACAATCTCTGCTGTTATCTGAGAAATTATATCTGATTTCATTTTTTCCAGGTCCTCTTTTGTTGCCAGTTCAGGGAGTCCAGGTGTTTGAGTATCAGAGTTCCATCTCTGTTTCCCTTTGTGGTTGCTTTAGGTGATCTGGAAGTCTGGTTTTGAGATTTGTTTACATGTCTTCTCATTTCAATGGGGATGTGTGTGTGTGTGTGTGTGTGTGTGTGCGCGCTCCTGGTGCCCTGGCTCACCTCCTCAGTGCTGAGGGCAGTGGTATGGCACCTTGGAAGGCTCTCAAACTGAATATTTTGCCACCAAAGCTCATTGATCTTTCTGCTACAAATGATGTTAAAGAAAATCTTTCTCCTCCTAGTTGCTTGTCCTGCAGCCAGCTGGGCCAGCCATGGCTTCAGCCGTTGGTCCTGGGTACGTACCTTTCACCTCTGCTCCACTGTTCTGCCAGTCATTTCCACAGCCTCTTCTCAATATTATCTCCTTCCAGAGTTCTTGTCACTCTGTCTCATTATCTTCATTCTTTTCTTCACAGCATTTATATGCTATCTAAAAATCATCTCTTTTGTTTACATGCTTACTGTGTGCCTTTCTTTCTGTAGAAGGTAAGCACTGTTAGGCAAGAGACATTGTTCCACTTGGCCATACTATCTCTAGCCTAGAACACTGGCAAGGCACTCAGCAATTTTTTACATCTTAATGCTCCCAGGCAAACTCATATTTTATATCCTGTTTTGGAATATAACACCTTCTTTGATTCTTCTTCAAGAATTGCAAGCAATAGATATTCTTTCCCCTGATTTATTTTTCTCTATCAAACTTCGTGTTTTCCCTCATTCAATATGTTTTTTTATTATTTTATCGCCTTTTTCTCCTTTAATAGGATGCCTGTCCCATGAGGGCAGGGAATTTTTTGTTTTGCTTTTCTTTTTTTTCTCTCCTTTTAAAAAATCTAATTTCCAACAGCACCTTGAATAGTATAGAACACTTGGCATAGAGCAGATGTTCAGTAATGAGTTTTCCATAGCCAAGGAATGTGATCTCCAACATGCCACCTCTTTATTTGCTTAGGCATAGACTAGTTCAAGCATTTATACAACCATCTCTAGACTTTGCGGCCTGTCCTCCATTTCTTCTCTTCCTATTAAAACTAACCTACTGCTACCCTCACTTTAGAACTCCTAGATATTCATATTTTGTATTTTGAGCTAAGTTGCTAGTATTTTAATAGTTAGCGCTTAGTAGTTTTCCTTGTGATCCTTAGTTTCTGACATCATAGTTCCTGTCTCTCCAGTATTCTAGTGATAAAGTTTTTGACAAATGCATATATTGCTAGAACTCATGTCTTTTGTTAATCAAGTTACTGGTAAATAGTTTCCCGGTGTGGGCCCAGAATGGTGAGCATTAAGAATAGGTAGTGCATATCTGTACTGCCAATCTCAGCACTCTGGGAGGCTGAGGCAAGAGGATTACAAATTCAGGCCTGTCCTGGGAAATTTAGTGAAACCCTGCTTCAAAACTTTAAAAAATTTGCCAGGGATTTAGCTCAGTGGCTCTGCACCTGCCCTGCAAGCACAAGGTCCTGAGTTTGATCCCCGGTACCAAAAACATTTTTAAAAAAAATTTAAACAAGGACTGGGAGTGTAGCTCAGTGTGAAGGGTCTGGGTTCCTTTCCAAGTACCAAAAAAAAAAAGTGGGGAATGGTGGAAGTATGGGCCTTCCATATAGTTCATTAACCTGTTTTCAAATTGTTGCTGTTTTACAAGGTATCATTAACCATCAGCAAATTACCTAATCTCTCTAATCCTAAACTACTTGTTAAATACAGTGGACCCTTGATTTATGAACTTAATTCATTCCTGAATGCTGGTTGTAACTCAAGTTGGTCAATTGAAGGATCAGATTCCTCTACACAGCCTTCAAAGTCACTCTCCTGTATACGGGCAGATCTCAGTGTCCTTAGAGGGACATTGGCCCAGGATCTCTCAATTAAGCCCACACAGGAAAGGATTTTGTAATGTTCCTTCCAGAACTCTTTAAAGGTTAAATCTGTATCTGAGACCATCTGGAAGCACAAGCAGCCAGCATTTGGGTCATAACTCAAAACTTTGATTGTAAGTTAAAACTAAAATTCCAGTCGTAACCCAAATTGTGCATATGTCAGGCTCCACTTGGAGCTGTTGGGAAGATTAAGTGATATTCTATATGTAAAATGCTCTGTCTAATGTTAATTATTGCTACAGTAGTACTTCAGTTCAGGAACTTAATTCATTCAATGATTTTGGAAGAGATGGCTACATTTGTGTTCATGTGGGAAAGATGGCCATGTAAGTCACAAGAAATTAGTGGTGTTAGCAGTCAAGACACTTCTCCTTTTCCAGGAAGGATCTATTTTCTACCACTCTTGAGAATGTGGTGTAATTGGATTAATTACTCAAAAAGTTCTTGCTAAATGATGGCAGGGTGGCAATTAGTTCATGTTCAGCAGAATGATGATTTGGAAACTTCTCTTTGAGCATGCTTAATGAAACAAGCCCTTCCCCTTTCATGATTGACTTATGGCTTTGTGGCCCCATTCCACATCCCTCACAATCTTCCCACTCTGCAGCACACTTGGCAATTTAGACCTAGCTCCTCCTGCTCCTCGGAGCTTGCAGGTTGGTGAGGAGAAGGAGTATGGAAGCAGGCCTCACTTTAGGTCAGGATTTGCTGGCAAGTCATTAGGAAAGGGCCTCCAGGGAGATCAGAAAAGGAAGTGAAGGAAGCAGGCCAGGCAAGGGCAGGAGGCTTAGACAAAGGTGATATCTTGTCCTGGGATTACTGTAACAAAGTACCATAAACCGGTGGTTTAAAGTAACAGAAATATATTGTTTCATAGTTCTGGTAGTTACAAGTCTAAAATTAAGTTGTTCATTGGGCCATAATCCCTTTAAAGGCTCTAATGTCTTCCTTTCTTCTTCCTGCTTCTAGAGTCTTCAGGTATTCCCTGGCTTTTGACAGCTCCAGTAACTCTAATTTCTGCCTTAGTCTTCATGTTGCCAGCTGCCTGTCTGTCTGTTTGTGTCCAAATTCCCTTTTTCTTATGAGACACACATCATATTGAGTTAAGGGCCCAGAATCATACTTTTATCTGCAATGGCCCTATTTCTAAATAAGGTCATATTCTGTAGGACTAGGATTTTGGAGGGGTGGGATACAACTCATCCTATAAAATACAGTCTGAGATAAAAATATTGGGAAAGGTGGATCCTGTTAGATCCTGCAGGGAGATTATGGAGTGTAAATTACATTTCAGAGTTATCCCAACCGAGTGAAGTAAGAAGGACCCTGAGAGGGTCTAAAAGTCAAGGTAAGGATTCTAATGCTCCAGCAATGATCTTTGGCCTGGACTAACTAAAGATGTTTCAGGCTGTAAGCCCAAGAAAGCAGGAGGGAGAAAGCAGAAGCTCTGCAAATGAGGTGGAATTGATATCCAGGCTCTGTGCTCCTTGCCCTGCCTACTGCAGCTTCATGTATTCTTCATGCCTCAGTTGCCCTGTCTCAGAACTGCCTTTTCAGGTTGACAAACTACATGACCTTGCTTCTAGGACTAGCAGCTAGAGTGTCTCATACAGGCTCACTTTGGGAAACTGACCCACAAATTGTACCTTACAAGGACAAGACTCCTAAATACTAGGACTAGGGGGTGAAACTAAGTGGTAAAGTCATCCTTAGCATGTGCGAGGCCTTAGGTTTGATCCCTAGCACTAAAAAAAAAAAAAAAAAAAAAAAATTAAAAGGCACTTAATCATCAAAACTATTGAGTAAAAAAAAAAAACAAAACAACAGGGATATAGTAAGAGGAGTGGAAACAGCACTGTCAGGGGAGATCCTGAGCTTGGACTTCTCTTTCACAACTCCAGCACTGAATGAGTGCCAGTGTGGTTGGTTCATTTGGGGTGAGTTGGGTAGCTGTGAAGCAATCGTGTTCTCTCCTTTCAGCATTTCAGTGTATCAAGGCTATGCAGGCCTGCCTTGTTCAAGACCAGCTGGTGGTGGAGTGGCAATGTTCCTGTCTGGAGGTAGAAACATGGATGGTTGAATGGTTCCCAGATTTGGACTCAGAGCTCTCTGCCTTTTCCTGGGAATCTGTGTCTCAGGCTAAGAACTGGACAATCCATCAAGGTAGCTAGCATGGAATTGCATATTTCCCTCTTGAAAGATTTGGTTTCATTTTAATTAGTGTTTAAAATCCTTAGCTTTAGTTTCAAAGCTGTAAATGTGTTTAATAGCATTTGACAAGATTGTGTAAACTCAGTAAAGTTCATGCTTCTTGGAATTTCCCAGGAAAAGCTGGCACAGAAAGCTGTGGGTTTCAGGCCAGGTAGAAAACACCATTTTCTAACCCACCATTAGAGAGCCCTTCTAAGATATCTTGATTATCCTAGTAATAACACCAGAGTATAGAGCCCAGGAGTCCTGCTGAGGATACTACCTTCCATTTTGGATGTCTGTTTAAGAGCCGAGCCCCTTTCCGAGGTGACTGATACAGGGAATATAATGGCATCCATATTAAGAAATATACTTAAAAATATATATATATTTATACAGGGATGCAGGCAGGTAGCAGAGCTATAGTTTGTGGTATCTGAGTTCTCCAGGGTGATGTGCTTTACCAGAAGGATTATGTTTTATCCTGCAGTGCCCAAAAGTCATAAAGTCAGTGATGGAGGAGGGTTTGGCTCTCCTTCTGATCCCTTCATGGATGGCTCTGTAATTTTATTGAAGTGCCACAGACTTTAGTTCTAAGAATTAATTAGAAAAATCTTAGAATAAGAATAGAGATTTGAGACCATCCAACCCAACATTCTTATTTTTCAGATGAGGAAACTAGAAAAACAGAATATTTTCCATAAGTCTTAGACCATAACTTGGGCCCCAGCATTTCTTCCACTCTGACATGCTCTGCACTTATGCTAATTTTTCCTTTTTTTTTTTTTTACAGATAAATTAAAACCCTTTTTGTGCTATAACATTTCTGTGTATCCAGTGTTACAAGACCGAGTAGGAGAGCCATATTCCATCCAGGCCTATAGCAAAGAAAGTAGTATGTATGAACAAGGCTCTTAGGGGGAAAACAAACACTGGGCCCTTTCCAACATATAGATAAAGCTGAGAGCCTGTAGCTCATTCACACTTGCTCTAGGCCCCATTTGTCCTGCACTTGCATCTTGTAATGAAGCAAGCATCTTGTCTGAAGCTCTGTATGTTCGACAGTTGGGGTCAGTTTATAGAGTCATTGAATTTCAAAGCTAAGTTGGACATTAAATATTAAATCAAATCCTCTCATTTCATAGATGGAAAGTTGAGGCTGAGAAAGATAAAATAACTTGCCCAAATCCCCAAAGAAACTTAGTATAAATAGAGCTACAACCAGAAATAACATTTAATTAGGACCAACTCAGGGCTTCTACAGAGTTCATCATAAGTTGAACATGTTAAAAATTATTTTAAATTACGTAACAATAAGCAAGGGCTTTTCTGATGAATTGCCCAGACTTTATTTTTATCTATTTGGAAGTTAGCATCTTCCATATTTAACACTGAAAATTATCTCCTACTGTGAAAATGTAGCCTCTAACTGTTTGGCAATAGCTACCCTTTACTTATGTGTATGAAAGAGCTGGGTGCCAGACTTGAGTGAGAGATCTGTAAGAAAGTATTTTTTCTCTAGCCTTTGATATTACTTGTTTATTAAGATGCATGATTGCAGAAAAATATCTCTTGTAACAAATTAATAATTTCCCTACTCAACCCCATATCTTACTTCCACATTGTACTTTTTGTCTGAGAACTGGCAGGGTTTTTGTGAGGAAACATCTGCTGGGCTGTGATTCATTGTTAATCATTTATCTTCCTGTCCTCTCAAGTCCCATTACGAGGTCCCGAAACCAAGGTGGAAAACATTGGTGTGAAGACAGTCACCATCTCATGGAAAGAGATTCCCAAGAAACTGAGAAATGGTTTCATCAGCAACTACACCATATTTTACCAAGCTGAAGGTGGAAAAGAATTCTGTAAGTGTGCTCATAGCCAAGTTGAAAAAAAAAATCCAAACCCCCAGATGGATGATATAGATAGATTTGTCATGAGGTGGTTCCCATGGTGGTGACCTGCAAACTTGGATAAATTACTAGCTTCTTTGAGTCCTTCTGAATATGGGTTCAATAGCACCATCTCTTGGATTTGGGGGTATTAAGTGAAAGTGAAGTGACAGTACCTAAAAATACTGTAGAAATGGGGGAAATTGGTATAATTTGTCCTGGTCAGGACCTGAATGAGTCAACCCCCCAGGTACTGTCTGACTATTATTATTATTATTATTATTATTATTATTATTATTATTGGTACCGGGGATCAAACTCGGGACCTTGTGTTTGCAAGGCAGGCGCTGGAACCACTGAACTACATCCCCGGCCCTGACCATTATTCTTGAGAGAAGTATGCCTGGCTTAAACAGTGGCGTTGGGGTGGAGAAAGACCCTGTTTGATGACATTTACCTTAGCGCAGTGCTCTTTACCGTGATTTCTACTGTCCACTCCCAGGACATTCTTTTTCCTTGAGCTCATCCTAAATTCTGAGCAATGCTTGGTTTCCTGTTTAGACTAAATTTTGTCTTTCTTGAGTAAAACGTTAATAACAAAATTTACTATCTGAGATATTTGAAAATGTGTAATTGAACGGCATTAAGAATATTCACAATGGTGCATAACCCTCTCAACTTTCTTGAACTTTTCGATTCCCACCCTAAATAGAAGCTCTGTAAACTTTATTCAGTCACTCTGCATTCTTCTCTTCCTACAGCCCCTCACAGCCACCAAACTGCTGTGTCCTTGTGGATTGCCTACTCAGGATATTTTATGTAAATATAATCAGGACTGGGGGTAGCTCAGTGGTACAGTGTTTGCCTACCATTGTGAGGTCTTGGGTTCATTCCCTAGAATTGCAAAATAAACGTAAATAGATAAATAAGCATAAATAAATAAATAAAATCATATATGTGGCTTTTGAAGTTCATCTATGTTACAATAAGAATTAGTACTTAATTCCTTTTTATGGCTGAATAGTCCATGTATGCTTTTCCATATGTTGTTCATTCAGTCATCATTTGACAAACCTTTGAACTGTTTTTCAACATTATAGCTCCTATGAATATTGCTTCTATGAACATTGAAGTACAAATATCTGAGTTCCTGATTTCAATTCTTTAGGAGTTTGTACCTAGGAGTGAAAATGGTGGATCATCTTAATATTTCTACTTTAACTTATTGAGACACCACCAAAATGTTTTCCACAATGATTGCCCAATTTTCAGCTCAATGTAAGAGGAGTCCCTTTGTCTGCATCTTTTCCAGGACTCATTTTTTATCTAAAAAGAAACTGTAATTTGTTATCCTGTGGACACAAAGTGGTATCTCACTGATTTACATTTCCCTAACCACTAATAATGTTGAGCATCTGTTCATGTGAGTTTTGGCTATTTGTATATCTTCTTTGGAGGAATGTCTTTTTAATCTCTTTACCCATTTTAAAATTAGGGTTTTTTGGTTGAATTATGATTTTTTTATATATTGTGGACATAAACTCCTTATCAAATGTATGATTTGCAAATATTTTTTCCAATTTTGTGACTTGTCTTCACTTTCTTGATACTGTGTTTTGATGAACAGAAGTTTTTAATTCTAATAAAGTTCAGCTTATCTATATTTTCTTACATTGCTAATGCTTTTGGTACCAAGTTTATGAAATTTAAGGTCATGAAGATTTACTTTATATTGATTTCTAAAAGATTTTATAGTTTTAGCTCTTATATTTAGGTCTTTGATTCACCTTGACATACTAATTTTAAACAGTTCATGGATGAGGGTTGAAGAAAGAGGTGGCCAGTTGGA
Source organism: Heterocephalus glaber (assembly GCF_053883595.1). Taxonomy (NCBI): domain Eukaryota; kingdom Metazoa; phylum Chordata; class Mammalia; order Rodentia; family Bathyergidae; genus Heterocephalus; species Heterocephalus glaber. The sequence goes on from NW_028258333.1 coordinate 37,462,038, forward strand.
AATACAGATTTCAGTGCTTTCGTTTTGGTGCTACTGAAGTGCAGTTTTCAGTCTGGCTTGGCTGTGGTATTTGACTTCTGTATTTTTCCTTTAGCCAAGACAGTCAACTCCAGCACCCTACATTATGGCCTGGAGTCTCTGACACGAAAGACCTCTTACACTCTTCAGGTCATGGCCAGCACCAGAGCTGGGGGGAAAAAAGGGGACATGATAAATTTCAAGACATTGTCAATCAGTGAGTATTTCTTTCAAGTGCTGTGTAGCTCTTCTTGGCTCTTACCTTAGGTCAGTCAGAAATGACATTATCCAAACGTAGGGAATGCCAAAGGAGAGGGAAGCACTTAAGTGAGAAAAAGCATCCTGCTTTGTGGCTCATTCACCTTCTGGCAAGGTGAATGGGTAGAGGGGAGCAGGCAAACAGAATTGAATTTAGAAAGATTGATCATTTTGCTTTTCCCTGTGGGCAGCCCCAATTCACCTTTAGGAAGAGGGATCAATTTAATTAATATCAACTTCAATCTCAGCACCAAACCAGCTCCCATGACAAGGCTGTCCCCAAGTTCACAGTCACCAGTTTCTGAATGTCAAAGGTTACTACACAATAAGGCTTTTGGGGGAAAACCTTGGTTGATGAAGGATTGCTGACCTATAGAAGGGACTTAAGTCTGGTCATTAATCTGTGGAATTTCTTGAGAAAAAAGTCATATAACATGTTTAACTCACCAGCTTTTACTTTAAAAATAGTGAGCAAGAAGAATATAATAGATGCATACAACAAATAATGTAAGATATAATAGCTTTGAATGATGACTGGTTAAAGCAGATGTTCAAAGGAGAGGAGATGGAATGAGGAGGGAAATGAAGGAGAAAGAAGGAAGGAGGATGGGAGAACCAGGGAAACTTTATTTTTCCAAGTCCTTGAATGGCATAGATTTGATTTTTAAGGACATACTAAAACTGTTTTAAGAATCAAGCAAACTTTTCAATTACAAATGAAGGAATATTGCCAAGTTTTTCAGTTACTAGTACAAGCTAAAAATTGCTTAAAGTCTTGAAAGCTTTTCATTCTTTACATTCTTAAGGAATGAAATAGCTTATGGCTCTGGAAAATAGGAATAAAGCATGTGCCTTTATGTAGAAAACATGTTCTGTATTTGGAGATGATACTGCCTTCTTGAAACTCTTTTTGATGTTGCTGTTTAAATTCCTTTGGAAAATCACATTGTACTTTCACAACAGTAGAAACAAATTGTTTCAGCTTAGGGGATTTTCTATGAGGATCAAATTGAAGGCAAATCCCACTGTGGAGTCTAGAAATTCATGGATTATAGATCTACAGAAATCTATAGATTGTAGATCACCTCACTTCCATTTGTGATTCTTTCCAGTCTATTCTCTTCACAGCAGTCACAACTTTAAGCCCTAGATACTCTGCTTAAAACCTACCAGTAATTGCCCTTGTATTTTAAATAAAATCCTACCCATGCTTTCTGCATTCATCATCTATACCTTATTAACCTCATTTCCTATCACCATCTACCTTTGTGTTCTCTGATGTATTCATGCTTCAAAGCTTTGCATCTGCCTAGAATCCCTTTTCTCTGTAATTCTTCATGGGAGCCTCCTTCTCATTATTAAGATAAGTTTACATTTCTATTTCTTCTTCTTGTCCTCCTCTTCCTATTCCTCTCTTCCTTCTCTCTTCCTCCTTTCCTTCTCCTTTCTTCTCATCCTTGCCCCCTCTTCTTGCCCTGCTCCTTCTCCTCTTTCTCTCCTTTTTTTGGGGGTGGGGGTTGAGACAGGGTCTCCCTACGTAGTCCAGGCTGCCTCAGAGTTGTGGTAATTCTCCTGCCTCAGCCAAGACCTGGAATTTCAGAACAGGGGTTCAAGATCAGCTCAAATTTTACTTCTTCCTTGGGCAGCCTATCTAAAGTTGTTCACCACTTTCCTGCCTTACCCTGGTTACTCTTTTATTGGTCCGTTTTATCCAAAATAATCTTATATTATTTATTGTCAGAATACTGCCAGAACATAAGCTCCATGTGAATAAAGACCTTATATTTCTTGCCTATTGCTATTTATTTTATTATTAAGAATAGTGTTTAGTAACTAAAAAATGCTCAGTAAGTATTCACTGAATGTGTAAAATTGGAAAATGGCCCTGGAAGACACAATGTCTTTCAATATAAAATGCCTATCTTGTTAGATGACAACTAGATGGGGAGCCACAAACCCCAGAGTTTATTTTAATTAAAAGAAATTGAATTTAATTGAAAAAAACTAGTAAGAAATGTTGCTGAAGCTACTAGCAAAAAAGGTGTAATGTTTGATTTTTTTTAAAGAAAGGAGGAAGGGAAAGGAAAAATGATGAGAAATGGGAAAAATGGAAATAAAGTCTTTGTAAATAGGGAAGGGTGGAGGGGGTAAAGGGAGGGCTAGGAATGGGGAAAAAATAAGAACCAAGATGCATCATGTAAAGGTACAATTCCCAATGAGAAATATAAATGTGTTATATACCTAAAATGTACCAATAAAAGAATTTAAGATTAAAAAAAAAGGAAAGGAGGAACTAAACGTATGATGATTTTTGTTTTCCTTTCCCCAAAGGTGTCTTTGAGATTGTCCTTATAACTTGCCTGGTTGGAGGAGGTCTTCTTATGCTCATCATCTTCACGATGGTTTCTGGTTGCAAAAAACCAAGGTAAGTTTATAGTCATCAGTAGGAGGTGCCTTAAAAATCATGGGCAAAGAGGGATGGAGGTCATCATGGACATTTAGCACAAGAAGGCATTCTACCATGAAGAGAGTATTTATTCCTTTATTAATTTGGTACTGATTTATTGAGATTATTAAAGGCCATGTTCTAATGCAAGTCAATAAATGTAAAAATGTTCAGCATCACTGGTCATCCAAGAGATGCAAATTAAAATGACCCTGAGAATTCATCTCACTCCACAAAGAATGACTATTATCAAGAAATCAATCAATAACAGGACAGGGATTTAGCTCAGTGGTTCCACTGCCTGCCTCTCAAGCGCAAGGTCCTGAGTTCGATCCCCAGTACCAAAAAAAAAAAAAAAGAATAAAAAGAATGTAATTTATTTAAAAAAAGAAATCAACAAATAACAAATGCTGGTGGAGGTGTGGGGGAAAAGGAACCTTTCCCATTGTTGGTAGGAGTATGAATTGGTACAACCAGTATGGAAATTGGTATGGCAATTCCTTAAAAAACTAAAACTAGAGGTTCCATTTGACCCATCTATTCCCCTTCTTGGTATCTTCCTGAAAGAGTTAAAGGCATATATCACAGCAATATACACACACATGTTAATAGCAGCACAATTTGTAAAAACTATATCTTGGAAATAGCCTAAATGCCCATCAACAGATGAATGAATAAAGAAGACATGGTTATTATATACAATGGAGCACTACTCTGACATAAAGAAGGATAAACTGGAGACATTTCTAGGTAAATAGATGGACCTTTAGACCATATTTTTAAGTGAAATAAATTGGACATGCATATTTAAATATCACATTGTTTCTCTTGTGTAAGAAACTGAAAGGGTAAATGAGGACCAAAATGTATAACAGATATTGGGAAGTAGAAAGCAAATGTTCAAATGGGAAGGGGAACAAGGGAGGGGGTAGGGGGACTGAAAGGAAGGGAAAAGATAAAAAAAAAACAGAAGGAAGAAGATGGAAACAAAGCTTTTATAAATAAGGAGGGGAGGAAGAATTAAAGGGAGGGGAGAGGAAGGGGGGAAAAGAAGAATCAAGATTATACTATGTACAGGTCTAAATTCCCTGTGATAAATGTGATCATTATGTATATCAAAAATGTACCAATAAAATTAAAAAAATAAAGTCCATGTTTTGTGGTTCATCAGAATTCAGACCCACACAGCTCTCTACTTTTTGAGACCAGGCAGCATCAGTTGCCCTGGCTTTATGTGCTGCACTTGTCATCTGAGACTAGAGTTGGAGAGAGGCCCTTTCTTTTAGTGTAGACTCTGAAGGGCCCCTGACAGCAGCAAGAGACAGAATAGGGAGCTGTGTACCCTGGAAGTAGAGTGGCAGTCGTATGAAACCATAAACTGCTCCTTGCTTGTGGTGCAGTGTTGGAGGGCTGGCTGGAGGAGCATTTGTCCTGCCTCTACTGGCCAGTGTAGGGAAGGAAGCTGGCCTTCAAGGTCTTCTGTTTCTCCTAGCAGCAAGTCTCATGCTACGCTAATAGTCCTTCCCTTGTGGAGCTCTCTCACTACATTGGACAGTTGTGGGCCTTCTCTGCCAAGCACCTGCACTTTTTTCTTTTCAAGCTAATGTCAACCTCGTTTACCAACTATAGATTGTGACCAAGTCACCAGAATAAATTTTTGTACATTGTTATGGTTTGGGTCTAGATGTACCCGGCCCCCAAGCCTCATGTGGTCATAGGTGGGGATTTTTCAGTGGTGGTTAGAGTGTGTGATGTTGGGATTGATTCATGGTGCAATGCTAGGATCAAGGGCACTAGGATTAAGGGTGTGAGTTCTACCTGCCCTAAGTAGCCTGGATAAGATATAAGGGATAGAAAGAGCCCTTGTTGCTTTGCTACCTTCTGGCTGCCATGAACTGTTTCTCCTTTGCCATACCACCCTACCTTAGAGCCAGCCAATATGGACTGAAACATCTACAGACTGTGAGCTAAATGAATCTTTCCTTCCTTAATTTTGGGCATCAGGTATTTTGTCTTAGCAATGGGAAAAGTAGCTAAGACAGAATTTGGTACCAGAGAAGTGGGGTCATTGCTGTGACTATACCTAACCATGTGGTTCAGGAACCTTTGCGAATGGCTTGTGGAAAGAGTTTGGAAAGGTTTAGAGATGCTGGCTGAAAAAGTAGAGCTGGAACACCTTAGGTGATGGGAAATTCTGGTCAGAGTTCAGAAGACCAGAAGGCTGATAGAAATTCTGCTGCCAAAGACCAGGCACAGGAGGTTTCTGCTGGGAAGAAGGACTGTATTTACTGTTAGACTCCAGAAGATGTGTGGTATGCCTTGGCAAAAAGTTTGTCTGCATTTTTCTCATGTCCAGAAACTGCCTGAGACTAAGATTAAGAGCAGACTGAGATTAAGGGTGGTGGGCTAATTCATCTGGCAGAAGAAATTTCAAGACAGTCTAATATTGAGGTGGTGGCATGGCTACCATTGGGGGCTTTTAGCCAGATTTATGTTGAAAATCAAGAGCAAAGAGCCCAGCAGAATGATTTAAAACATTTTGAGTTTGGCCAGAAAGGAAGCTCCAGTAAAGCTGCAGTCTGCAAAGATGGAACAGAGAAGAAATTGGCTGCTGAAAAGATCTGCAAAAAAAGCCAAGTATTTCAGAAGAAGACAACAGAAAAGATGGCCTGAGGACATCACAAGAACCAACAGGACTCCAGCCTCTGCAGCCTTAGAGTTGCAAAAGTGACAGACTTTGCTTTGAGAAGAGAGCCCCAGAGTACCATGTTCCAGAACGGAGGTGGCCTAGGGAAGTTGTTCCTACAGTAAAGAGAGAAGGAATCCTGGCTACTGCTTCAGCTGGTGGCAGACCTTGGCATCAGCCATGTGGTTCTGGTTTTAGGCAGATGCAGAATACAAGAGTTGTGGAGTCAGGAAGGTTTCCACCCAGATTTCAGAAGAAGGCCTGGAAAGCCAGACAGTGTGCCCCTGAGAGGGGATTGTGTGAAGCTGTGAGTGTGAAGCTGAAGGTACAGTGAACTCAGAAGTTTGGAGAAGCCAGGAACATGGATCGTCTGAGAAAAAATGCAAGGAGGGAGCAGAGTCAGCCCTAGAGAGAAGCCACGGGAGCTACAACCACCATCAGTGCCATAGGAGTGGAGCCACCCAAGCCCTTTGGAGTTTACACCTTGCCACAGATTGCCTCAGATGCTGGACGTGGAACTGCAGGACTTAATGTTTGCCCTGCTGGAGTTTGGACTTGCTTTGCTCCCATTCCTTTGTATCACCCTATTTGTACCTTTTAGAATGGTAGTGTTTATCTTGTGCCATTGCATGTTGGAAGTGTTTGACATTCTTTTCATTTGTACAGGGACTCACAGATAAGAGTTTGCCTTAAATCTTAGAGGAGACTTGGGACGTTTCAGCAATACTGAAACTTAAGATTTTGGCAACTCTTAGAGATGGACTAAATGCCTTTTGTGTAAAGGAATGTAAATGAGTCTTTGGGGTCCAGGGCAGAATGTTATGATTTGGGTCTAGATGTCCCCTACAAAGCCTCATACAGTCATAGGCAGGGGCTTTTTCAGAGGGCCTGAATCTAGAGTGTGTGATGCTGAGATTAAGGGTGAGTGATTACTAAATCAGTACACTGATTGGTTTGTCACTGCCCTGGACCCAGTAGCCTGGATACAATATAAGGGACAGAAAGGCTTGTCTTCTTCCTTGCTTGCTTGCTTTGGTGTCTTCTGCTTGCTATGAACTGGTTCTCCTCTTCAGTGCCCCTCTGCCAAGCCACCCTGTCTTGGAACCAGCCAATTATGGACTGAAACCTCTGCAAACTGTGGGCTAAAAAAACCTTTGCTCCCTTATCTTGTGAGTGTTGGGTATTTGGTATCAGCAATGAGAAAAGTATCTAAAACATACATTATGCACTTGAGTAATCATTCTTAATCTTTAGGATGCAGCAGAATCAGGCCCTAACCTAAGGGTTTCTGATTCAGTGTTCTGGGGTGACACCCTAGAATTTGCATTTCTATAAAGCTCTCATTGATGCTAGTGCTGCAGATTGGGAACCAAGGGATGGGTAGTTTGTAGGGCTAAGTGTTCCCTCTCCCATAGGCTAAATCTCAAAGGAGTGGCACTGTGAGTGATAGTGTAGTGTCCAGCATCAGGACCAGGTGTGGAGATGTAGGGGTGGAGAAAGAAAGTAGGAACAGCTTCGCATGGAGAGGGCTTTCCTGCCATCACATCCCTTAGATAACTCTCAACTTCACCCCTAAACTACTTCACTTTTCCTATGTCTATCAGGAGACAGGGAGCTTGCCCTTATTTTACAGAGATCCATATAATTCCCTTTAGCAGACCTCACTGATTTGGTTTAGCCACTCAGTACATGTCAAATGCTTCCCAGACTCACCTCCTGTCTTAAAATTTTATCTCTTATTAGCAAGTTGACTCAACTATGTTGGCCTGATGTCCCCAACCCTGCTGAAAGTAGTATAGCCACATGGCTTGGAGCTGATTTCAAGGTAAACACTGCTGTTTTTATTGAGGAGATCATTATGTTGACTGGTTATGGGAGGTGGACGATGTAGATGGAAATGAAGAAGAGTTGAGGACTTAGCTTTTCTCAAGATTTGCATTTAAAAAAAGCCTCAAGATTGAAAAGTCCCAGGGAACAACTGGCAGGACAGATGGAATCAGCCTTTTTGGAGTGATTTTGACCTCATGCTTTGGACAACAGGGAAGAGCTTCACCAGGCTCAGGAGAACTTGAGTGTTCCCAGCCTGGAACTGGTTCTATAAAGGATGCTGTGGAAGGGAGACGCCAGCCCTACCTTTATTAACCTGACCATCTGTCAGAGAGCAAGAAGGCCTGGCTGTAAGATCTGAGACCATTTAAAAAGCAGCAAGAGCAAATTAATTTAGAGAACACCTAGGACCCTAAGGTGTTGCTGATGGGCAGGCAGTGGAAAGGCTGCCTTGAATTGTTTTCTAATCAAGGAAGTTGGGGTCAAACCTCATGTACTTGGCACTGGGGTTTTCTGGTGTGTTATCTTTAAATAGAAACTCTTTTTCATAAGTTTTTATGGAAACTGTTGTGGAATTTCTAAGGTGTAATTTCTTGCTTAAGTATAAATAAGCCCAGTCAAATATTGTATAACTTTTAAATTCTTGTTATTGAAAGATTATTTCCAGTATTTTTAATATGAGAATTTTAAATATTAGTCCTTATTTCAGTGCAGAAGTCCTTTTTTTTTAAAAAAAAAAAAAAAAGAAAGGGCATTTTTGCTACAATGGACTTTATTTCCTTCTCTCCCTCATCAGTTTTGTATTACCTTCTTCACTTTCTTACTTAGTAAAAGCTATTTAGAGAGTAAATGAATTCATGGGTGATATTATCTCATGAATAAAATGCTTTTGAATAACTTGTAGGCCAGGCTTCTACAAGAAGCACTGAATACTCACCCACTATACATCAGGCACTGAGCTAGGCCTGAGGATGCAAAGATGCCAGACACTGCCTCTGTCATGGGATCAGCTTTGACTCCCGGAGGTATTGGGTAGTTTTGCCATTATGGTTGTAGTCTCTCTCTCTCTTTCTTTTTTGGTGGTGTTGTTATTGTTGTTGTGTTTTTGTTTTGAGACAGAGTCTTGCTACATGGTTTAGTCTGGTCCTGAAGTGACTGTATTCCAGGCTGGCCTTAAACTCAAGGTGACCCTCCTGCCTCTACCTCTTGGGCTCTGGGATTCAAGGCCAGCCTGAACTACGTAGCAAGACTCTATCTAAAAAAAAATAAATAAAACCCCCAAATCTAAAAATAAATGACCATTGGGCTGTCCTATTTTTTTCCTAGAATAAAGTAAATCTGAAGGAGTTTGATGACTCTGTGAACACAGAAGACAGGATCCTAAAATTGTGTTCTGCTCCTACTGACCTCATTGACAAATTGGTGGTGAACTTTGGGAATTTTCTGGAAGAGGCTTCCATAGAGGTAGCTGGAAAAAGTCAGGAAAACATTTTGGGAGTAGAAAAGAATGAATATGTGACTGCTCCCTATGGATCTGACTGTCCCCAAGGGAAGAGTTTTGAGGAGCCCCTGGCTTTAACTGAGAATCCTCTCAGAAAATCTCAACACCTATATTCGGGAATGGCAGAAGAGATCTGCTCAGGAGCCAAAGAAGAACTTCCCTCTTCTGGTCAAAGTATAGGACCAGGCCATATCTGTGGAGACAGAGCACAAAATCCATATTTGAAAAATTCAGTGACAACCAGAGAGTTTCTTATGCTTGAAAAACTTCCAGATCATACCAAGAGAGAAGTCTAAATGCCTCCACGGTGTAGACCCCGGGAATTTCAATTGGATGACTCTTAACTGGAAAAAATACCATGATTTAGCAAGAGGTGCTTCTTCATCTCCTTCCCCATTCGGGCTGAGTTAAAGAACATCTCCCTTGCCCTGAGCTGCTTGTTGAGCCTGGCTTTCAAAAACGCAAACATGTGCTGGAAAGAAGGGACACTAGAAGTCTGAGTGATTTGGAGGGGAAAAGCCATTTCTTTTCTTTTGTTCAGATAATAAGCTCTTGCTGAGGTTTCCTAACACACTGACTTTGAAGAAAGGATCTAGGTTCTGAACTCAAAGTACCCTGACATACCTGGTCTTCCTCAGGAATGGAGTGATGGTCGCAGCCTTTGCTGGGGACACCCTCAGAGTTCCAGGAGGAACTGTGCCCCCAGGAACGCTTACTGACAGTTCTTTGGTTGGCACTTGGCCATCTGGTGAGAACCTCGGCTTTGCCCCTTCCTCCCAAGTAACCCTGAAATCTTACTCTTGTCAATAGAGGTGGCAGGAAGTACAGTTGTCTTTCCCAAAGGTATACCTGAGGCTCCTCATTGTCTTTGCTAAATCTCAAGCATCTGCAACACCCCACCAAGGACTCTAGGTTTTGTTTTGTTGTTTTTTTTGTCAGTGCTACAGATTGAACCAGGGCATCATGCATTTAGGTAGGTGGTCTACCATTGAGCTACACTTCCAGCCCTTTACCCCTGGTTTGTAGTGCATTAACTGCTAAAAACCAAGGAATGAGAGAAGGTTTCAGTACACTGGGAGTGGACTCCCAGGCTGGGCAGCAGGTCTGTCCCATCTGCAGGTCATTTCCCAGCTCTTGCTGCCCTTGTGCTGGGAGTAGAAAGGCACCAGACCTGGAAGTCTGGTGTATGGCCACTAACCCTTCACACTGGCTCGGAGCCCAGGAATGCTTACTGAATACACCTTTAAAAGGCCTCTTCTCAGCAGGAGCTGAGCAGGGACAAGGAATGGGTTATGATTAACAACTCTGCTGCTTTATTGCAAGGACTTCTGCTTTTTTGCTCCAGTAATAGTGAACCTTTGGGAAAAGTGCTGATCACAGGATCATTTGCTGAGATCCTGGGAGCTGTATGGCTGTCACTCAGCTCCCACCATGACCCCAGTGTGGGAGGAGCCTGGTGACATCAAGTTGGATGAAGTAATGAGTGAAGGGCCCTAGATGCTATAAACCAAGCATTTCCAGCCAAAAAAGCTGGTTGAATTTTTTTTCTAGGAGAATTTAAGAAGTTAGTACTTAGAAGGTTGCACACACCTGAACTTCATGGCCACAAAATCAGGTGTGCAAAAATATCACTTTACCTTCTTATAACTGAATTTATAATTTATAGCTAAAATTAATTATTTCAAAATAATGGCCACCCAGCTTGGTGATTTCTGAGTTCTTTGACTTTGTAATTTAGTCACAGTTGGGACTAGTTTTCCTTGAGATAAATTCTGAGGGTGTTCAATGGAGCACCACCCACGGGCCAGGGCTGGCCACTTAGTAGTGTCCTCTGGGATCCTGTATTTGTCCAGCCATGGTTTTGTTGGTGGTCTTGTGTATGTGCCTATAGCCCCACCTGTCTCTATTTGGACACTTCCCACTCTCCTTGGCTGTGTTCTTACTGGGGGCACAGGAAAGTGTGACTGTTCTCCCAAAGCTCTCTCCCACCTCATCAGGTCTCAAGAGACTGTAGTCCCCTCCCAGGACTCATCACCCTGGTTTACAGAACAGTGACTGCTGATAAATCAGGACATGAGGGAGGCCCAAGGCAGGACATTGGGGAATAGGACCCTGGGGACTCTGGGTCACCCTTCTATCCCTTTGTTCTGCTCCTAGTTCAGGAGTAGAAAGAGCCCCTCCCCTGCAAAGTGATACTACAGATCCCATGGCTGCCCTGCTATCTGCTCTCAGCCCTACTGCTGTGGCTCGGGCACTTCTGGGCTGCTTCTGCCCAGGGTTCCCCCGGTGCCCTTGTCCACACTTCACTTTGGATTTGTGAACTTGCGGAGAAGATTCTATCCTTTCCTCCTGTCTTGGTCTGGAGTGGGGAGGGAAGGAGAGGTTACTCCCTGCCATCACTACCCGCCCCCCCCGACCTTGACCTTCTGTCCAACTGTAGCTGAGGGAATCTTCTCAAATTCTGTGGGAGGTGGATGGAGAGGGAAGAGCCTCAAATGAGTCTTGCCACTTGTTTTCTTTTTTTTTTAGTCTTTCCACTTGTATCTGTCTCACACTGGATGAAGCTAAAATCAAAGTATCTGGTGCCTGCGTGTAGAGTAGGGTTCCAAATGGCTCCTGTAAGTGGGTTTCAGAGATGCCAGTGTTATGCTTCTGGCTCCCTTCCTGGCTACCTTCTACAAAGTCATCAAAGCTGGCTTAGTCATCTGTTGGGCACTTTGCAGATGCAACTTGGCCCTTCTCTCTTTCTTCTTCCCTATTCTCACTTCTTGCCTCTTGTCTTCTGCTGCTTTTCCTGCCACTCCCAGGATTTCTCAGCTTTTCAAATCTTCCTATTCTCCCTTTTCTCTCCTCTCCCACTTCCCATCTGTTCACCATTGGCCCTATTTGTTTTTGCTGCTTTTGAGTGGTAGGGATGTTGTAGGCCTCTACTTCATCTCAGGTAGGCCCCGAGGTGGTCTCTTAGGAGCCAGTCTGAGGACAGTTTTCCCATTCTAGGGCCACATGCTGAGCTATTGAGGGGTGAAGGCCTCCATGCTGGGAAGCCACTGGTGATTTTCTCTTCTGGACCAACTCACTGGGTGTTCCCACTCTCAGTGTCCTGGAATGACTCTGTGGCCAGAGAAGACCATCTGTGTGTTCTGTTTTCTGTCAAAGAGACCTAATGAGGACACAAATATGACTTGTATTTTAGCAAACATTAAAAAAACAGACAAAATTTCCATTAGAGTTTTCTAGGGCTCTGGGAACCATGTCAATAGCTATGTTAGTGGCCTTTCTTTCATGATAACAGAAAAACTTGAAAGAATGACCTAGGAAACAATCTGTGTTAAAAAAAAAAAAAAAAAAAGCAAAGCTGCTTTCTGGAGGTAGCAGTGTAAGCACACCGCGTGGGGGTTTTGGAAGAGGCTACAGATGGACATGTGAGAAAGGAAAAGCTCCTAGCATGGATTCCTCCACTTTCCCTGTTGTTCCTCAAGGTCCAGCCACCAAAGTCTCACCTGTCTTCTTCCCCAGGAATGCCCTTAGTTACTGCTGCTGTGAGCACTGTGTTGCCCAGGGTCTCACACTGCAGCCCTCCAGCCAAATCCTGCCCCTGTGTTTGTAGGGCTATGAGCTAACAATGATACAAATGTTTTTTAAATGGTTGGAAACAAAATAAAAAAATATCTTGTGACGTGAAGGCACATGAAATTCAAATTTTAGTGTCCACAAATCAAGCTTCATTGGAACCAAGCCACACTCATTATTCAACACATCAACAATGGCTGCTTCCCCCAACAAAGGCAGAATTGAGTAGTTGCAATAGAGACTGTTGCTCCCACAGAGGCCCCTTGCAGAAAGTTTGTGGACACCTACAGTATGTCATACATGTGAGGCTCAGACTGCTTTATGTTTTAACTTTTAATTAGCTCCTAGTTAAAAACAAATCAAGATATGCCATTTCTGGATCTCCAGCTAAATAAGGATGCTGCTCTTAGAAGGGCACAGATTCTCTGGCTTGCCCCAGTCCTCATCACTTCCTGCTCCCTGCCCATAGCTGAGGTGGCAAGTAGGCCCCTGTTTATCACTTCCACCAGTGGTTCTCAACTAAGGTGACTTTGTCCTTCAATCTCCAACTCACACTTATGGCGATACCTGGACATATTTTGATTCCTGCAAGTAGGAGGGCAGGCGCTACTGGCATCTAGTGGTTAGAAGCCAGCAGTGCTGATGACTCTTCCTACAGTGTGCAGACTAGCTCTCACCAGTAAGAATGATCCTGAAATAGGCCTACAATGTCAGCGGTGCCACAGTTGTTGACTAATTTCTGCCTTCAACGCCCACTGCATTCACATTCCATAGATAAATCTAGTTCTTTCCTTAAATGCCAATTATTAATATCATTCTGCATTCATGGTGTAATCTACTTGTGCTGATACATATCTTCACCTACTTGCAAGTCATGTATTGAATCTGTTGTGTTTCTCCCTTATTTTCACATTCTATTTCACATCTAAAATTCATGCATGAACATAGTGCAGAACATTTTGAATAGTCACATGACTGTTCTGTGCTTGCATGTTGTGGTTTGCTTAGACTGCCTGAGTTTATACAATTGTTACAAACATCTTGCTAATATAGAGAGTAATTGTAATATACATTTTTATATAAAATTTTCTTTTCCCACTTTTGACCTGTCTCCATGGGGCTGTTTCCAAAAGTGAATTGTAGGTCGTGATTTTATGGTTATTGTCACTTCTTACATAACTGCACCCCAGCAAAGGCTACCCTGATTTTACAGGATCATCAGAGATATCAGGAATCTTCTGTTCTTTTCTGCTGATAAGCAGCTGTTCACTGCTGCAGTTGATTTTGCCCTATTTTTTAAATGTAAATGTTAATTATTGACAAGGCCTATCTGTAATCAGAGTGTGAGGCGATGCTGGTGTCTTGCCTTCTTGTTGTGGGGTCCAGAAGGGTGGAGGATGACAAAAAATATCAGTAGTCCTCTTTCCCTCTCACATGTGACTAGACACTGCAGCCAGAGGGAGAGTTTGCTCAGGTGTGCAGACAGCCCAGACGTGCTGGGAGAGCCCAGAGGCCACACTTGCCATCTGGACTAGCTCCCTGCAGAGCAGTTCCAGGCAGATGCTGCCCTGTGCTGATGAGGAGCACGTGGGAAGCAGCAAGGGGAAGGATGAAGGAGAGGGCAAACTCTGCAGTCAGCAGGCTCCTGCAGTTGCTCAAGGGAAGTCAGATGCCTGTGCTACAGATTTCCTTTTTAGGAATGGAATTCTCTCTTCCTGCTCAACTTCAACATATGTGTGGGACAAAATGCCAGAAGGATTTCCTGAGGCCTAGACTTTAAAATGAAAATGTGCAAGCCAGAAGGGGTGTGCAGAGTATTCTGAGTGATCATAGCAACAAAGAAGACTGAACCTGAGTCCCAGTCACCTGTTGGTATAATACCTGGTGCATGTACATGGAAAGGGTGTGATATTGAGGATGAAACCAAGGTCATTATGATGCGAATAGCCTTTAGAATGCTTTATTGTAAATGCATTTCTATTTAACCTTTAGATAATAAAGCTATAATACCATTTTGATGCAATGCTATACTTCTCTTTTAAAATTTTACCTACTCAAACGTTTAAAATGTCAGTATGTCAGATCAAGGGAGTCTGGTGGTTATGCAAAGAGCCACAGGTGACCAGAACTCACCAGGTCATGACCACCTCTCCAACACCTGAGCTCTCTTCTTCCTGTTCCTTGGGTTCCCTCCAGGACTCACCTCACTGCCTTGAGCAGGTGATGTTTCCACCTCACCAAATTTGTGCTACTGGCTCATCTTTCTTGTTCTTTCAGGCCACATTCCTGAAGAGGTCTCGGGGTGGCAGGTGGCCCTGTTCCTTCCTTGTGCCCCACCCCTTACCTGCCAATTCAACTTCTTCTTGTCTTCGATGACTTCCCCTCAGCTTCTAAACATACTCACTTGGAAAGAGAAGAAAGAACTCCCTGGCTGTCCATCTCCCTCTGGCCGCCTGTCAACCCTCTCTGGACGAGGCTGTGGTTTATGAATAGAGTGGTACCCATCCTGGGTAGCAGCTTCTTCAGGTGGCTGAACATTACCCTGCTCCTTTTTTGGTAGAAAATCCCATTGCTTGTGGGAATTTAGCTCAGTGGTTCCTCCACCTGCCCTGAAAGCACAAGGACCCAAGTTCGATCCCTGGTACCAAAAAAAAAAAAAAAAGAAAGAAAGATAATCACATTGCTCAAACTTCCTAGAGGCATACAGAACAAGCACTTGAGACGAGACAATTTTAGGACAAGGAACAAAGATACCAGAACAAACTAAGTATTCAGATAAAAGACAAATACCACCCCTCATTGTTCCAGAAGAAACCCTAGAGCAGGTGATATTTTGCACATTACCCAGGCCATTTTTGTTCACTACTGAGGTGTTCAAAAGCCACCAGTTCAACAGCACTTCTTTGTCAGGCACTGTGCTAAGAGCTTTGCTGTATTATCCAGCAATCCTCATGGCCTGGCTGTGAGGCAGGTATCAGTTACAGACAAGGAAACTGAGCTTAGAGGGGCTAAGTGATGTGGCCAAGGTCTGAAACAGGAAAGTGATTGGAACGCAGGCTGCTGGGTTCCTCATACTGTTCTCCCTCTGATTAATAATCAAGATGGCAGTGGAATAACTTTGGTTGACCATAATTCATTCAATATTTCAAAACAGCTAGTAAGGAGGATTTTGAATGTTCCCAACACACAAGAAAGCTAAATGTCTGAAGTGATGGATATGCTAGTTACCCTGAGCTGACAATAACACATTGTATATGAGGTATGATAGAAAAATACAATGAATGTTTAAATTTTAAAAATCATTATAATAAAAGACACATCATTATAAACTCCCTCAAAATACTCCCCCCCTCATTTCAAACATACTTATCTTATCCTTCTTGCCACTTTTTCTCTCTTTAAAAACATTTAAAAAATTATTTTTTTTTTTTTTTTTTTTTTGATACACGGTCTCACAATGTAGCCCAGGCTGGCTTTGAACTTGTGGCAAGCCAGGCTCTCTGGCCACTTTCTGAAGCAGTTCTAGAAATCCTCTGTGAATGTCTTTAGCTGTGCTGTTAAGGCTGCCTTTGATAATTAATGACTGGTCCCAAAGAAATTCTTTCCAGGTTCTTGGTATCCTGAACAAAGGATTGAACAAGACACACTGAAAAAGTATTGAGGATTTATTTACTGAAAGTGAAAAAGAAATATGCTCTGCAGAATGAGAGCAGGCTCCTGAGGAGGTTCACAGAGGCCATGAGATTAATGATGGGAATCTTTTGTATTTCCTGTTCCTAGATTTCTTTTTCCTGAGGCAAACAAGGCATTTGGGATGGTTGTCCCATCAACAACTCACTTGGCCTGACATCGATCTAAACTATCTTATCAAAGGTCTCACCAGATGTAAATGAAGAATTAAAGACAGCACTTTCTGGTTGGTCCAGCAAGTCCCACCTACAGGGTTCAGGAACTTGTACAGTCATCCTGGATTCTGTGTTCTGTGCCTGTGTCCTGAGTCTCCTCGATTGATGCACCACACCCACCTCCTGCCTCACCTTGATATTTTGAATCAGTTTGAAACATTTATCTGTCATGGACATTTTGACTCTGGGGACAAGCCAGAAGTCTCAGTGTCCAATCTGGTGAATAAGATGGATTAGGGTACACTGTAATGTCTTTCCGAGCTTGCCTTTCTGCTGAATGGGACTCAGCAGCTGCATTCAGTTTTTGATCAAACCTCATAAAGGGGAGTATTGTGAGAGGCATTAATGGTTATGTGTCTTTTACTTTAATAAATTTTCTTAACAATTTAAACATTCACTATATATTTTGATCACCCCTTGTACATTGAAATGCCACACTGTACCCTGTAACTATGTACAATTACTATCTGTCAAGAAGAAGAACAGAAAGGGAAGGGAAGGAAGAAAACAGATGACTGGAGGTCAGAGAGAGAGGAGGGGAGTCTTGGAGGTGTGGAGGGCATTTGAAGTTCTCTTCATGGTGGGGCATGTAGACCCTTCTCTAATCCCCAGGTGACTGCCAGGACCCCTGAGATTGGCTTTAGAGGCAAAGGTTCTAAGAGAAATGCTTGTTTCAGGAGGGCAGAGGAAGTAGGGGCATGTGTATGTTTATGGCATAGAGTTAAGAAGGGACTTTGAGCTTCAGGGTGGGCTTGGGGTGACTGCAGATGCAAGAAGAGGTGTTCTGTTAGGGTGCAGATTCTATGGCCATCCATAGAGCTTGGACAGAACAAAAAAAGATCTGATAGAAGGACAGCTTTGACTTGATGTTGGAATGGATATCACATTTGACTTTACTCTTTCCATTTCTTCCCTATCCCTTTCGTTTCCTTCCTAATCCTTCTGTCCACTTCTCTTTAACCCCTCTTCTCATTCCTTCCAATCTGTTTTCCACAATTTATTTCTCAGACTCCTCTTGACTAACCTGCTCTTGAATCTGAGAACTCCCAGTGGACAACTCATCCACAAATTCTCCACCTTCCACATTCAGGCTTCAGTTGCATGGATATCACGGTTCTCTAACCTCCAGCTCTACTTTCTTTTTCTTTTTAAAAAAAAAATATATTTATTGGTACATTTTAGGTATAAAATACATTTACATTTATCATTGGGTGTTTGTACCAGAACATGATGCATCTTAGTTTTTATTTTTTCTCCCATTACCTGTGCACCCTTCACTCCCTCCACACTTCCATATCTACACAGAGTCTGATTCCATTTTTTTCTCATAATTTTTTTCTTTCCCTTCTTCCCTTTCCCCTTTCCCTTCCACTATCCCCAAACCCTTGGACCTTTTCTTATTTCAAATTAACAATTATTCATTTTAATCATTTTCATCCTTATTTACACTTTCAGTTTCTCACACCAGAGAAACTATTCGGTATTTACACATGTGTATCCTATTTATTTCACTTAAGAGTATGGCCTCAATATGCATCCATTTAGCTATAAATGTCTCTAGTTTCTCATTCTTTATGGCTGAGTAGTACTCCACTTTATAAAAAAACCACATCTTCTTTATCCAGTTTCCAGTCGATGGGCACTTGGGCTGTTTCCAAGCTTTAGCTATTACAAACTGTGCCGCTATAAACATAGGTGCACATATATCACTGTGGTATGATTCTTTTAATTCTATGGGGAAGATTCTCAGTAGGGGAATAGCTGGGTCAAATGGGACCTATAGTCCTAGTTCTTTGAGGTATCGCCATACTGATTTCCACAGTGGTTGCACCAATCTACATTCCCACCAAGAATGGTGAAGGGTTCCTTTCTCTCCACACCTCTGCCAGCATTTGTTATTGGTTGATTTCTTGATAGCAGCCATTCTTTCTGGAGTGAAGTGGAATCTCAGTGTTGTTTTCATCTGCATCTCTCAAATGACCAGTGATGTTGAACATTTTTTCATGTATTTACTTGCTGTTTTTACTTCTTTGTCTGAGAAATGTCTGTTCATTTCGGATGCCCAATTTTGAACTGGGTCTTTGAATTTGGGTGGTCTGATTTTTTTCAGTTCTTTATATATTCTTGATAGTAGACCTTTGTCTGAGCTACAGCTGGTAAATATTTCTTCCCACATTGTAAGTTGTCTCTTAGCTCTGTTGGTAGTTTCTCTTGCAGTGCAGAAGCTTTTTAATATGATGAGATCCCAGTTGTTGATTCTTTGTGCTAGCTCCCGTGCTATTGAAGATTTGTTCACAAAGTCTTTTCCCATGCCAATGTCATCAAGAGTTCTACCTAACTTATCTTCCAGCAAGTTTAATGTTTCTGATTTAATATTTAGATCTTTAATCCACTTCGATCTTAGTTTAGTGCATGGTGATAGGTATGGATCTAGTTTTAATTTCTGACAGGTTGACATCCAGTTTTTCCAACACAATTTATTAAATAGGCTATCTTTCCTCCAGTGAGGGTGGTTGGCTCCTTTGTCAAAGATGAGGTGACTGAGTATGTCTGGAGTTGTTTCTGCATCTTCTAATCTATTCCACTGATCTTTGGGTCTGTTTCTTTGCCAGTACCAGGCTGATTTTATCACAGTAGCTTTGTAGTATAGTTTCAAGTTGGGGATTGTGATACCCCCAGCCATGTTTCTGTTGCCTAGAGTTACTTTTGCTATTCTAGGTTCTGTTTCCAAATGAATTTTTGGATTGTTTTCTCTAGTTCTGTGAAGTATATTGTTGGAATTTCAATTGGCATTGCATTGAATCTATATAGTAGTTTTGGAAGTATGGCCATTTTCACTATATTGGTTCTTCCTACCCAGGAACAAGGGATATCTTTCCATTTTCTTATATCCTCTTCAGTCTCCTTCTTCAGAGTGCTATAGTTTTCATTGTAGAGGTCTTTTGCTTCCTTTGTTAGGTTGATTCCTAGATATTTCATTGATGCTATTGTAAAAGGAATTATTTCCTGAATTTCTCTCTCAATGGGTCTGCTATTTGCATATAAAAAGGCTATTGTTTTTTGAGTGTTAACCTTGTATTCAGCTACTCTACTGAATCTGTCAATTAGGTCTAGAAGACTTTTGACTGAGTTTTTTGGGTCTTCTATGTAAAGTATCATATCATCAGCAAATAATGACAGTTTCACTTCTTTCTTTCCTATCTTTATTCCTTTTATTTCTTTCTCTTGTCTAATTGCTATGGCTAATGTTTCCAGAACAATATTGAACAGGAGTGGTGATAGTGGGCATCCTTGTCTTGTTCCTGATTTTAGTGTGAAAGTTTTAAGTTTTTGACCATTTAGTATGATGTTGGCTGTTGGTTTTTCATAGATAGCCTTAATCAGGTGGAGATAAAGACCTCCTACTCCAATTTTCTGTAGCATTTTTTTTTATCATGAATGAGTGTTGAATTTTGTCAAATGCTTTTTCTGCATCTATTGAGATGATCATGTGGTTTTTGTCCTTGACTCTGTTAATATAGTGTATTACATTTATTGATTTATGGATGTTGAACCATCTTTGCATCCCTGGGATAAATCTGACTTGGTCAGTGTGTATGATCTTCTTGATGACACTCTGTATTCTGTTTGCCAGTATCTTGTTGAGGATTCTTTGCATCTGTGTTCATTAGGGAGATTGGTTTGTAGTTCTCTTTTTTGGTTGGGTCTTTCCCTGGTTTTGGAATCTAAGTAACACTTGCTTCCAGAAATGAATTTGGAAGCCTTGCTTCCCTTTCAATTTCCTTGATGAGTTTAAATAGTAATGGTGATAGTTCTTCTTTAAATGTCTTGTAGAATTCAGCAGTGAAGCCATTAGGACCTGGGCTTTTATTGTTGGTAATTTTTTTGTTACATTTTCAATTTCACTCATTGTAATTGGGGTGTTTAGAATTTCTATATCTTCTTCATTTAATTTTGGCAATTCATATGTATCTAGGAATCTGTCCATTTCTTCTGTGTTTTCCATTTTATTAGAGTACAGGTTCTCAGAGTAGGTATTGATGATCCTCTGGATTTCTGCTGGATTTGTTATGGCTTCGCCTTTTTCATTCTTAATTGCATGTATTTGAGCCTTTTCTTTCCTTTTTTTGATAAGGTTGGCTAAAGGTTTATCAATTTTATTTATTCTTTCAAAAAACCAACTCTTTGATTCATTGATTTTTTTGTATCGTTCTCTTAGTCTCCATTGCATTGATTTCTGCTTGGATCTTTATCATTTTCTTTTTTGTATGAGCTTTGGGTTTGCTATACTCTTCTTTTTCTAGGAGCTTGAGGTTCTGCATTAAGTTATTTAACTGAGATCTCTCTGTTTTCCTAATATGGGCATTCACTGCTATGAATTTCCCGCATAGAATTGCTTTCATTGTGTCCCACAGATTCCTGTATGTTGTACTGGCACTATCATTTACTTGTAGAAACTGTCTAATTTCTTCTTTAATTTCCTCTGTGACCCATTGGTTGTTCAGGAGGGTGTTGTTCAATTTCCATGTGTTTGTGGGAGTTTTGCGGTTTCTTATGTTATTGATTTCCAATTGTATTGCACTATGGTCTGATAATATACAGGGGATAACTTCGATTCTTTTACATTTACTTAGATATGTCCTATGAGCTAGCTTGTGATCTATTTTGGAGAATGACCCATGTGGAGCTGAAAAGAATGTGTATTCTGATTTTGTGGGGTGGAACACTCTGTAAACATCTAATAAGTCCATTTGTTCAATAGCTTCCTTTAGTTCTAGAATTTCATTGTTAATTTTTTTCCTAGTTGATCTGTCTATTTGTGATAGAGGGGTATTGAGGTCCCCCACTACAACTGTATTAGTGCTTATTTGGTTTTTCATGTCCATTAATATTTGTTTTGTATAGTTGTGGGCATTTGTGTTTGGTGCTTATATATTTAGGATTGTCATCTCTTCCTCTTGGCTTGTTCCCTTCACAAGGATGTAGTGACCATCTTTGTCTCTCTTAATTAGTTTTGGCTTGAAATCTGCTTTGTCTGCAAATAAGATTGCTATGCCTGCTTTTTTCTGGGTTTCTGTTGCATGGAGAACTATTTTCCATCCTTTTACTTTCAGTCTATGGATTTCCTTTTGAGTTAGTGTGTTTCTTGTATACAGCATATTGCTGGGTTTTACTTCTTAATCCATTCTGCCAGTCTATTTCTTTTGATTGGTGAATTGAGGCCATTAACATAGATAGTTATAATTGACAGATATTGACTCATCCTTGTCATGATGTTTTACTGTTGTTGGCTTTTTTCTTATTTTCCCCCCTTTCGCTTTAGTGTCTTACCTTGTGTGGTGCCTTTTCTCTGCTGGGCCTCATAGAGTTGTGATCTTCATTGTCTTTTTCTAGGATATTGCTTAAAATTGTTTGGAGTGCTGGTTTGGTGTTCATGAAATTTCTCAGGTGTTCTTTGTCATGGAAATATCTAATTTCCCCATCGATTTTGAAAGATAATTTTGCCAGATAAAACAGTCTAGGTTGGAAGATTTTTTTCTTTTAGGGCTTGAAATACTTCACTCCAGGCTCTCCTTGATTTGAAGGTTTGTGTTGAGAAATCTGCCGTGATTCTGATGGGCTTTCCTTTGTAGGTGATTTGTTTCTTTTCTCTAACTGCCTGTAGAATTTTGTTCTTTTGTTGGATTTCTGGGATCTTGACTATTATATGTCTAGGTGTGGATTTTTTTTTGATCATGGCTGGATGGAGTTCTATATGCCTCACTTATCTGTACGTCCAACTTTCTACCTCTGCCTGGGAAGTTATTTACTATTATTTCTGTGAACAGTTTTTTTATGTCTGCTGTACTTTCTCCTGTTTTTTCATGGACTCCTATGAGTCTTATGTTATTCTTCTTTGCATCATCTAGCAGCTGTTGGATTGATTTCTCATGGTCCCTTACTATCTTTAAGAAATCTCTGTTTTCATGGTCCTTAACTGCAAACCTGTCTTCTATGTTTGATATTCTGTCTTTAGATTCTCTTAGTCTGCTCTGTATGCTTTCAATGGAGTTTTTAATCTCCTGAATATCTGTTTGAATCTGTTTCATGTTTTCCATTTCTTTCTTATGCTGGGCATTCATGGCTTCCAGCATGTTTCTGATCTCATCTATTTTCTTATCTGTTTCTGCTCTAGAGCTTCTAATCATGTCTTTCACTCTGCTCACCATGTCCATATTTATCTGGGAGATTATTTCTGTCTTGAAATTTTCTAGAGCCTCCTGCATCTGCTTTGTTACTTCCTGTGCTATCAGTTCAGGGTGTCCAAGTGGTTGCTTATCAGAGTTTTCCACCTCATTTCCCCCAGAATTTCCTTTTTGTGGCATGGAAGCCTGTGTTTGTGCTTTGCTTAAGTGTCTTCTCATTTTTGTTTTTGGTACTGTCCTTGATTTAATTCCTGGGTTGAAATTTCAAGATTGCTTAATGTAGGTATCTTTGTTGCTTGTGTTTAAAACCGTTGTGGAATGATTGCTTTTCAGATGTGTTCTAGATATGGCTTGTGTTTGGGTTTTGAGACTCTAATGACTCTGAAGCTATTATATTTTTCTTATATCAGGAAGGAAAACTAATTAGATCAATCACAACATGTTAGCCCAAATGATATAGTCAGCAATACCATAGCATCAAGCACAGCTTAGAAAATGACAATTTGTGGTAGTTATTAATCTATCACTTTTAAATATGTGAGTTAAATTAAAACCAAGGACCAACCCAGCATAAGTTTATAATGAATAAACTCTTCAATATAGCATCTTTCCCCTTCAGGGTGGGGAGCTAAAAGGAGTTGGGGAGGGAGGGACTGGTAGAAAGAACAGGTAAGATTAGTGGTGAGGCCAGAAGACACAGAAAGATCACACAAACTCTAAGAAGTTGTTAAAGGCAAGAGAAAATGGCAGAATGAAAGAACAAAGATGTGAATAGAACCACCTAACAGCAACAGGGAGGCTAGATACCAAATTTACTTTCCTTTAAACCTAATGATAATCAAGAGAAGGAAAAAGAGAAGAAAAGAACAGTAAGGGAGAAATCCGAATTCAGTGCAGAAAGGAACAAATGGGGAGATGAGGGGCACTGTGGGACAGTGAGAGAATGAGAGAGAGAGAGAAAGAAAAGATAAAAGAAAGAAAAAACTTTGAAGAGTAGAAAAAAAGTAAAAATTAAGAATTAAAAATAAGAAAAAAAATTTCTTTTTTGCAAATAGGAATAGAAATTATGGGCCTCCTTCAGGGTATGTCTCTGTTGTCACAGTAGGCAACGTAGGAATTCCTGTGCATATACAAGTCAATGAGTCTCAGCAAGCCAGCAGCAGAGCAAGTACAGTGGTCTGATGTGCCTTTATTGTAGAGGTTCTCTTTACTTTTTCTGCTGAGCTTCAGTTTTCCTCCAGAAGCCTGAGAAGCCCTCTTTCTGTTACTAACTTCTGATCTATCTTGTGGCGCTCAGGACAAGGGTCTTTATAATCTCCTGTGCCTCTGTAGTGTGGGACCAGGTAGCAGTAAAGCCAGAAGGTAGGCGGTGCACGGGGGTGGGGGCTGGGGAGACTGAGCGTTGGAGGTGCCCACGGGGCTAAGCGGACCTCACAGTGCCGTGGGCGTGGCCCGGGACAGCCGCAGGAACTCCAAGTTGCTTGCCTTGTCTCACCTGGGCCTGTCGCTGGTCCAGCTCTACTTTCAGCTCCCCACCGAGCCCAGCCTCTGCATTTCCAACTGCGTTCTTTACTGGGAATGACCGTGCTCAAAACAAACTCTTAATGTGCACCTCCCCAACCTGCTTCTCCTCTTCTGTGTTTTATCTTCCATTCTCCTTTTTACCTAAGGAGGACACTTGAAGTCACTGAAGCTCCCTTCTCTCTCTCCATGGGCATCCAGTGGATCACCAGTCCTTACACTCTTCTGTGCAAAATCTCTTTCCTTTTCAGCCCTTTCTGCTCCATCCCACAGATCCCACGACAGTGCTGGCTATCATCACCTTTGGCCTGGATCTTTGAAGACCAGTAGCCTCCTCACTGTCCTCCCTGCCTTCAGACTTGTTCCTACACCATGTTACTCCTAGGGCTATTTCTATGCTCAGATATGGTTCCGTCTCTCTCCTGCTTCCTAATAGTCTATCATCCATAGAAAAGTTCAAACTCCTTAGGATGGTAATGGCTGGTTCCTTTTAAATTACTGGATTGTACACTTTTAACACAGAGTTAAAAATTTCTGAAAGTGTCTTATTGTTACTATAACACATCACCATCAACTTAAATAAGATGAATTTATTATTTTATAGTTGTACAGTCTGGAAGTCCAACATAGGGCTCCCTGGGTTAAAATTAAACCATTGTCAGGGCTATTTCCCTTTAGAAAATCAACCCGGCCTCTTCCAGCTTCTACAGGATGACTTTGATCCATGGTGTGTGGCCCCTTCCTTCCTCTACAAAGCCAGCAATGTTGTATCTCAGTTCTATAGTCACATATTCTTCTGCCTTCTGGGGCTAGGCTTGATCCGAGGCCTGAAGCATATCATTAAGAACCCAAGTAAAGCCTCACTCTCCATTTGTGAATTTTCTCCTGAGATGTTGTGTTTGTCTGCTTCTCAGTGTTTGTGACCCTTGGACCAGTCCTGTGTGAGATCAGAACAAGGATCCGAGCCCAGAAACCAATCAACATATCTAACTGCTTACAAAGCTACCTAAAAACCTGGCCTAGATCCACAGCCCAGTTCCTCAGAATTGGAGACACCAGGCCACAGGGACCGCTGCTCTGTAAGGACAGGCTCCCAGGCTGGTGTGAGGCACAGAGCCAACCAGGGGCGAGGACACATCCTCCAGACAGGCTCCCCACCCATGGAGCTACGCAGCAGCATCTGCAGGCTCAAGGAAGAACTGGGGGCTACCCTGGCTGGATGGACCCATGGGAGCCTTGGCCTATTAGAGCAGACCTCTGAGAAGGGGAGCTAGGGGAAGCAGGGCTGGATCCTAGTGAACTTCGATCTCAGTTCCCAATTTCAAAGGATTAACAAGCCCTCAGGACTGCACAGGCTTAGCATTCCATGAAAGCAGGCTCCAGCTATTGAAAAGCCCTGAGCACTGGGAAAGCCAGAACCTCAATGAGATGTGTCTCATCACAGAGTTCCTGTTTTTCAATATCCTTCATAGAAAACAACTCAAAAGGCACACACAACATGCACACAAATCCCATTGACCTTTTGAGATGAGTAATACATACTTGGAAGTTAAACCACATGTTTTCTCTATGTGTCAGCCTGTACTAAAGGGGGATCTGTGAGCGCCTCTCAAAGCACATTCTATCAGCCAGGCTTTGTTGTCCTCAGGAAAAAATACGAGTTCCAGGAAAAATGAGAGGTTTGCTGAATGTTGATTTCCTGTTGGTAAGACGCCTTAAGCTGATGAAACTGTGACAGCCCATGGGCTGGCTCCAGAGAACACTGTATCCTTTAACCAGGGGGAATGCTCTACTCAGGGGCATCTTCTCTCAGACCCAGAGCCACATTTTCCATCAGACTCTCTAGAACCCAGCCCTCATTAACCCTTCCCCAGCACAAAAACAAAAACAAAAAATAAAAACAAACAAACAAAAAACAACAGCAAAAAAGCCCAGGAAAAACCTTCTATAAAGAGCAATTTCAGGTCGCGTGAAAGACACCTAATCACCCCGCTGCAGACAGGCAGGTCTGCCCACACCTGACCGAGGTCCCCAGTTGCGGGGAACACATGCCGAATCAGCCTGCTGTAGACAGGCAGGTCTGTGCATGCCCTACTGAGGTCCTGAGTTGCGTGGAAGACACCAAATCACCCCGCTGCAGACAGGCAGCCACCTGATTCCACACTACAAAGACGCAGAGGACACCAGACCAACAGACCAGGGTACTAAGTCCCACTGTTCCTGGCCCAGAGGTAGGGGCTTCTGAGCCATCGCCCCACTGCTCCTGGTCCAGAGGAAGGGGCTTCCCGGTCACCATCCCTCCCACTGCTCCCAGCCCAGAGGAAAGGGCTTTTGGGCCACTTTCTGTCCCGCCGCTCCTGGCCCAGAGGAAGGGGCTTCTGAGCCACCATCCCACTGCTCCTGGCCCAGAGGAAGGGGCTTCCCAGCCACCAACCCTCTGGCTACTCCCAGCCCACAGGAAAGGGCTTTTGGGTCATCATCCCTACCGCTGCTCGCGGCCCCTGTCCCACCTCACTCAGCTCAGAGGAGGTAATCCGTGCAGGTGCTAACAGCCCCCCACCCCAGTTGAAATGAGAAAACACATAAATAAGTCTCAAAACCAGATCATCTACAGCAACCCCAAAGGGAAATGAGATGGAACCCTCTGATACTCAACCACCTGGACCCACTGAACTGGCAACAAAAGGAGATCTGGAAAAACTGAAATCAGAAATAATTTCTCAGATAACAGGAGAAATTGTGCCCCTAGTTCAAGACATGATTAATAAATCTAGAGAGGAGCTCAGGAACATGATGGAATCCCAACATAAGAAACAAATGGAATCCATAAAACAGATGCAAATAGATTTCCAGGACATGAAAAACTCCATTGAAAGTCTACACAGCAGAATGAGCCAATGTAAGGACAGAATTTCAGATAGAGAAGATAAGATTGCAATTAGTGACCAGGAAAAGAAAAATTGCTTCAAAATTATAAGGGAACATGAGAAATCAATCCAGCAGCTGCTAGATGATGCAAAGGAGAATAACATAAGACTGATTGGGCTCAATGAAGAAACAGGAGAGAGAGGAGATGACATAAAAACTGCTTCACAGAAATAATGGCAGAAAACTTCCCAAGCAGGGGAAAAGAGCTTGACATACAGATAAGTGAGGCATATAGGACTCCAAATAGCCTTGATCAAAAAAAATCTACACATAGGCATATAATTGTTAAGATTCCAGAAACACAACAGAAGAACAAAGTTCTCCAAGCAGTCAGAGAAAAGAAACAAATCACATACAAAGGAAAGCCCATCAGAATCACAGCAGACTTCTCAACACAAACCATCAAGGCAAGAAGAGCTTGGAGTGACATATTCCAAGCACTAAAAGAAAACAGCCTCCAACCCAGATTGATGTACCCTGCACAACTAGCTTTCAAAATGGATGGAGAAATAAGATACTTTCATGACAAAGAGCACCTTAGGAACTTTGTGAATACCAAACCAGCACTCCAAAGAATTTTACACAATATCCTAGGAACAGACATTGAGGCTCACAACCCCAGGAAGCAAAGCAGAATGAACCCATCTGGCATGACAAGAAATTAAATATAAAGGGGGAGAACCCAACAAAAAGAAAAAGTCATGGCAATGACAAGTCAAGACATTTCAGTTATAACCATCAACGTTAATGGTCTCAATTCACCAATCAAAAGAAATAGACTGGCAGAATGGGTCAAGAAACAAAATCCAACAATATGCTACATACAAGAAACACACTTAATTCAAAAGGAAACTCATAGACTGAAAGTTAAAGGGTGGAAAACAATACTCCATGTGACAGGAACCCTAAAAAAAGCAGGAGTAGCTATCCTCTTTGCAGATCAAGTAGATTTCAAACCAACACTGATTAAGAGACATGAAGAAGGACACTACATCCTTGTAAAGGGAAGAATCCAAGAGGAAGAGATGACAATCATAAATATCTAGGCACCAAACACTAGTGCACCCAACTATATAAAACAAATACTAACGGACATGAAAAGTCATATATACACTAATACAATTGTAGTGGGGGACCTCAACACCCCACTGTCACAAATAGATAGATCAACTAGAATAAAATTAAGTAATGAAATACTAGAACTCAATCGAACTCTTGAACAAATGAACTTAACAGGGTTTACAGAGTGTTCCACCCCACAAAATCAGAATACATATTCTTCTCAGCTGCACATGGGTCATTCTCCAAAATAGACCACATATTCACACATAGAACATGTTTAAGTAAGTGCAAAGGAATTGAAGTTATCCCCTGTATATTATCAGACCACAGTGCAATGAAATTGGAGATCCATAGCAAAAGAAACTCAAAAAATTTCATAAACACGTGGAAATTGAACAACACACTTCTGAATAACCAATGGGTCACAGAAGAAATTAAAGAAGAAATCAGACAGTTCCTTCAATTAAATGACAATGACAATACAACATATCGGAATCTATGGGACACAATGAAAGCAGTCTTATGAGGGAAATTCATAGCAGTGAATACGCATATTAGGAAAACAGAATGATCCCAATTAAACAACCTGATGCTGAACCTCAAGCTTCTAGAAAAAGAAGAGCAGGACAACCCCAAAGCTCATACAAGGGATGAAATTATAAAGATCAGAGGAGAAATCAATGCAATGGAGACTAAGAGAAAGATACAAAAAATCAATGAAGCCAAGAGTTGGTTCTTCGAAAGAATCAACAAAATTGACAAACCTTTAGCCAAACTTGTCAGAAAAAGGAAAGAAAAGGCCCAAATCTATGCAGTTAGGAATGAAAAGGGTGAAATTACAACAGACCCAGCAGAAATACAGAGGATCATCAATACCTACTTCCAAAACCTATATGCCAATAAGATGGACAACACAGAAGAAATGGACAGATTCCTAGATACATATGAATTACCAAAGTTGAACGAAGAAGACCTAAAAATTCTGAACAACCCAATATCAACCAATGAAATTGGAAATGTAATTAAAAATTTATCAACTAAGAAAAGCCCAGGCCCTGATGGCTCCACTGCTGAATTCTACAAGACATTTAGAGAGGAACTGCTGCCACTACTGTTTAAACTCTTCAATGAAATTGAAAGGGAAGCAATACTCCCAAATTCATTCCTGGAAGCAAGCATCACCTTGATCCCCAAAGCAGAGAAAGACCCAACTTAAAAAGAGAACTATAGCCCAATCTCACTAATGAACATAGATGCAAAAATCCTTAATAAGATAATGGCAAACAGAATGCAGAAGATCATCAAGGAGATCATACAACCTGATCAAGTGGGATTCATCCCAGGGATGCAGGGATGGTTCAACAGGCACAAATCAATCAATGTAATACACTATATCAATAGAGCCAAGGACAAAAACCATATGATTATCTCCATAGACGCAGAAAAAGCATTTGACAAAATCCAACATGCATTTATGATAAAAACCCTACAAAAAATTGGAATAGATGGTCTCTACCTCAAACTGATAGAAGCCATCTATGAAAAACCAACAGCCAATATCATACTAAATGGTCAAAAACTGAAATCCTTCATACTAAAATCAGGAACAAGCCAAGGATGTCTACTATCACCACTCTTGTTCAATATAGTTCTGCAACCATTAGCCACGGCAATTAGTCAAGAGAAAGAAAAGGAATAAAGATAAGTAATAAAGAAGTCAAATTGTCATTATTTGCAGATGACATGATGCTCTATATAGAAGACCCCAAGAACTCCAGGGAAAGTCTTCTAGACTGAATAACCAAATTCAGTCAAGTAGCTGGTTACAAGGTCAACACACAAAAATCAATAGCTTTCCTCTACACTAATGACAGACTCACTGAGCGAGAAATAGGGCAAATAATTCCTTTCACAATAGCATCCAAAAAACTGAAATACCTAGGAATCAATCCAATGAAAGAAATCAAAGACCTCTTCTCTGAAAACTATGGCACTCTGAAAAGAGAGATTGAAGATGATATCAGAAAATGGACAGACATCCCCTGCTCCTGGGTAGGAAGGATTAATAGAGTGAAAATGGCCATACTTCTAAAACTGCTATATAGATTTAATGCAATTCCAATTGAGATCCCAGCAGCATACTTCATAGACCTCAAGAAAACAATCCAAAAATTCATTTGGAGCAAGAAGAGATCCAGAATAGCAAAAGCAATTCTAGGTAACAGAGACATGGCAGGGAGTATCACAATCCCCAACCTGCAGCTATATACAAAGCTACTGTGATAAAAACAGCATGGTACTGGCACACAAACAGACCTGAGGACCAGTGGAACAGATTAGAAGATGCAGAAACAACTCCAGACACACTCATCCATCTCATCTTTGACAAAGGAGCCAAACACCCTCACTGGAGGAAAGATAGCCTCTTTAATAAATGGTGCTGGAAAAATTGGGCTTTAACTTGCCAAAGATTAAAACTAGACCTGTATCTCTCACCATGCACTAAACTAAAATCAAAATGGATTAAAGATCTAAATATTGAAATAGAAACTCTGAACCAGTTGGAACAGAGGTTAGGTAGAACCCTTGAAGACATTGGTGTAGGAAAAGATTTTATGAACAAAACCTCAGTTGGCCGTGAACTAGCACAAACAATCAACAAGTGAGAGCTCTTCTTATTAAAAAGCTTCTGCACAGCAAGACAAACCACCAGCAGTGTGAAGAGACAACCCACAATGTGGGGAAAAATCTTCTTCTGCTCTTCCTCAGACAAAGGTCTACTATCTCGAATCTATAAAGAATTAAAAAAAATCAGACCTCCCAAATTGAAAGACCCAATCCAAAAATGGGCATCTGAAATGAACAGACATTTCTCACACAAACAAGTAGAAATAGCAAATAAATACATGAAAAAATGTTCAACATCACTGGTCATTCGAGAGATGCAAATGAAAACAATGCTGAGATTCCACTTCATTCCAGAAAGAATGGCTGCTATCATGAAATCAACCAATAACCAATGCTGGCGGGGCTGTGGGGAAAGAGGAACCCTGTTCCACTGCTGGTGGGAGTGTAGACTGATGCAACCACTGTGGAAATCAGTATGGAGATACCTCAAAGAACTAGGACTGGAAATCCCATTTGACCCCGCTATTCCACTGCTGGGGATCTTCCCCAAAGAATTAAAAGAATCATACCACAGTGATATATGTGCACCCATGTTCATAGCAGTACAGTTTGTAATAGATAAAACTTGGAAACAGTCCAAGTGCCCATCAACTGGAGACTGGATAAAGAAAATGTAGTTTTTTAATAAAATGGAGTACTACTCAGCCATAAAAATGAGAAATTAGAGACATTTGTAGCTCAGTGGATGCACATTGAGGCAATACTCTTAAGTGAAATAAATAGGACACACATGTATAAATACCCAATAGCTTCTCTAGTGTGAGAAACTGAAAGTGTAAATAAGGACTAAATGTATAATAGGTAATGTGAAATAGGAAGAAAAAGGGCAAAGGGGAAGGAAGTGGGAGGGCTAGGGGAAAGGCTAGAAGGGAATGGGATTAATATGAGAAAATGGAAAACTAGGAACAAAATCTTTGTAAATAGGGAGGACTGGAGGGGTTGAAGGGAGGGCTGGGCAAGGGTGAAAAATAAGAACCAAGAGAGACTATGTAAAGGTGCAAATTTCCAATGATGAATGTCATTATGTTGTATACCTAAAATGTACCAATGATTAGAATGAATAATCGATAATGTAAAATAGGAAGAAAAGGTCCAAAGGGGTAGGGGTAGTGGGAGGGGCAGGGGAAAGGAAAGAAGGGAAAGGAAAAAATGCTGAGAAATGGAAAAAATGGAAATAAAGTCTTTGTAAATAGGGAAGGGTGGAGGGCGTGAAGGGAGGGCTAGGAATGGAGAAAAAATAAGAATCAAGATGCATTATATAAAGGTACAATTCCCAATGAGAAATGTAATTGTGTTGTATACTTACAATGTACCAATAAAATAATTTAATATAAAAAAAGAGAGCAATTTCAACAAAACAATGGAATGAAAACTCCGGGATTGCTGCTGCCTTGGCTCTCTCAGCTGAAGGGTGAGCTCATGGTAGGGCCCCATAGCTAAGCCACTCACAACACAGCAGACATGCAGTGCCCCCAGATGGGGACCATCCCTGTAAAAGCTGGGTCATATGTCAGGGTCAGAGCTTCCCTAAGTTAGCAGGTACAGAGTCAGGGTCCTAAAATGCCTGTTATCATTCGTGTCACATCCACAAATCAGAGCCAGTGTGCGAATTGGTTCTCAGTGGGACAGAGCCATCCTCAGGGGCTGAATATGGTTGGTTATCAAGTGGTTCCCCATTACCCACTGACCTTGGCTTCCAGACTCGGAAGTGGTAGGTGAGGGGCAGCAGGGAGGAAGTAGGGATGGGAAAGGTTTGGGAGCATTTGCACATCATTGCCCTCACTCATCCTGACCATACCTTCTCGGGATTAGGATGTGGGCACAATGACAAACCAGGAAGTCTGGCTCATTGCTTGCCTGCAGGGCGCTACAGAACCCCTAAACAGGGCCTTCTTTTCTAGGGTTCATAGTCACCCTTGCTTCACCCAGCTCCTAGCTCATGACTGGTAGCTGATGGAACCTGGCTGTGGTTAGGTTGACTGTGTGGATCTGAGGGTTCGTCAGAAGATGAGACTGCAATGCCAAGACCTGGGTGTCCCGGGTAGGGATGCTGTGGGCCTTCTGTGCAGCTCTGGATCCCATTCTCTCTCTTTAGGGTTATACACTTGTGCTGGCATTATCTTGGTATGAAGTAGCAAGCTGCTCCCCAGGCCTCAGCCAGCTTGTGCCCAGTGACTGTGCTGTTAGGGAATCCTTTCCTAACAGGGACACAGCTGGGGATGTAGGCGTGGTCTTTGTTCTCTGCTTCCTTGCTGGCTTGGTCCCCAGGCCTGCCCTCCTCCTGCGAGGCTAGGCCCTTTCCACTTCCCATATTGCTCCTTGTGACCCTAGCAGCCCCCACAAAGGCCCATCAGGATGCCCTGTTTCTGTCTCATATTACTAGTCAGTGGGCCAGCAGCTCCATTTGGAAATATGGTCTGGGGAAACTGCAGCTAGATTGTGTCTGCTAGCAGGTGTCTCCCGCTTCTCTGCCCAAACACAAGCCAAAGCTGGTGGAGGGGTTGGGGTCAGGCCTTTGGGTTTTTGGTAAATTGGGGCTTGGTGAGTTCTACTCCGAACCATCACCTGGGCTCCTCCTGGGTACACCCTCCCACTGTCCCCCCAGATAGACTAGATCCACACCGCCACAGATCTGAGGGCTGCATTTGCATAAAAGTGAGAGTGGGATGGTATCTTAGGTTAAGTTCCCCAGAAACAAGGCCCGAGGAAAATTCAGGTGTAGCTAATTCATCAAGGGTTCATCCTCAGGTGAAACTGGAAAGGGTGAGAGAACCCAAGGATGGGCGGGATTTGAGACTCCATCTTGCAGGCTGGCTCTTGCCGGATCCCCCAGGACCCTGGAGGTGAGTGACTGCTCCTCACAAAATGTGTCATAACTGAGACAAGGGACTGGGCTTATGCAGTCTCCAGGCACTTTGAACTCTTTGTGGAGGCCGTGGGCTTCTGTAGTCTAAGGGAAGCCACCGAGAGGAGCTGTTGGAGCATGTAGTGGGCAGCAAAGCTCCCAGGAGCTGGCAGAGATGTGAGCTGTTGGACTTAGCAACAAAAACCACAGCACATGTATTTAGGTAACACACACCATGTGCTATATATACAGTGTACTTTTCAAAGACCATCTCAGTCCTCATCCAGCCGGCCCTATCATGGGTGCCCTACTACTCTTAAGGTAGAGCATAGTTTGGAGCAGGAGTGTTTGGGGCTACACCTATTCGTGAGCCTCAGCTTTGCTACTTATATCTGTGGCCTTGAATGAGTCCTTAAGCCTCAGTTTCTTTATCTGTAAAATGGGAGTGGGGAAGAGTATCATTGCATATGACTGAGAGGAATTGAGGTAATAATTATGTTGCACTGAACAGTGCTTGGCATATAGTAAGTGCTCAATGAATAACAGCTCTGCTTTCCATTGCTATCACAGGAATAGCATCAGAAAAGTTGTGTGAGGTCTGCTGGCCTCCAAAGCCCTCCTTTTTTCAAATCATAAATCTGTATTGTTTTTACTTTCTGGGTGGAACTCTCCGTGCAGGGTTGAACTCCAGAGTGTGGGCCAGCTGTTTTTGAGAACCTGGGAAGTGGCTGGGTCAAGAGTCCACGTTTTCCCAACCCTCACAGTACCACTTTCCCTGAAACCATCTACACAGGGAGGGGCCTGTCCAGGCTGGTGTGCAGGGAATCCAGAGCCTCACTGGAGGCCTGCTGTCCCAGGTCTGTATCTTGGGGAGGCAAGATAGTTGCTTCAGGGATAAAGGAAGGAGGAATGAAGGGACATTGGGTAGACAGTTCTTGAGGAAGTGAGATTTTTGTTAGCTCTACCATCAGTGCTTGTGTGAAGATGCCCTGTACCAGGTGACGGAGCCCGCCGTCACTTGTCGAACAGCACCTGAATGGGGGAGTGAGGATGAAGAAAAAGAAAGACACAGAAATAGAGTCGGGAGGGCTCCCAGGGAGACTGAAAGCGCCCGTTTATTTTTCTCCTTCCCTTTATATCACAGGTGAGCTTGGTCATTAATCATGACCCTTATCCAAAGACACCTGTTTCCTTGTTCTCTAGCTCTTTGGAAATTCCCCGCCCTCATGGGCTTCTTTGTTTCTCGGGGTTACAGAACGTTCATCATAATAAACATCTGACTTGGCAAGAACGCGGTTTTTCATAACATAGTCTCCTTGCTCTTTATAATGGAAGGTAAGATTAAAATGGGGTCTCTATGGCTAACACCGCTCTCCACAACCAGGTCAGTGGCATGCAGGAAACCCCCTTCCTGTGGCTCCACCCTTCCAGACCTTGTAGAATCATCCAGGGTCACAGCCAGGACATGTCAGGAGCCCCAGGACTCTCCTAGGATGCAGCCCCGCATGTCCTAGGGAAGGAGGCAGGGCCTGGCTTCATTGGCCCAGGCCTCCAGCCAGCCTCCTGGTCTGCACTGTATCTCTCTTTGGACTTCTTGTCTACAGTCTTAGAAGAAGCGTAACAACTCCTTTGTCTCCTTAGCTCATTCCCTTCCTTCTTTTCCCAGAGCATTGACCTCACTAGTCACCACATTATGTTGGAAATGTCTTGGGGAGGTGTCTTTGCTGTCCTATTTTCCTCCTGGCCTCCACCCCCTTCAGATTAAGGACTTTACCCAGATCAAAGAAGCATTCCCGAATGGTTTCCCATCCCAATGTTTATCTCCTGTCCATTTCCCTTTCAAGTGCTAGGATAGTTTTCTCAGAGTCAAGCAGTGGGAGAACCTAAAATCCCAATCTCCCATGATGACAGAAAGCCCTACCAGCTATACCTTCACCAAACAGGGCCAGGACCAGGGAGGGGAGCCTCAAGCTCACACCAGTAGGGGGCATTCACTCAGTGCCTCCTGCCATGCTGTACACTGGGTGCCACTCTTATCTCACCTTGCCCAGCCCAGGCACCGTCTTTCCCATCCACTTCCTTCCTTGTTATTCCCTTTGTGCTTCAGGACCTCACCAGACCACAAACTTTTCTTTGTCATTGAATTAGGATAAAGTCTGACACCCGCAGATCTGCACAAATCCATGTCTGGAAACAGAACTGGCTTACTTTCCATGACTTTGCTGGAGAAGACAGAAACCTGTTCCATGTTACCTCAAATGCATATAGATGCTCCTTCACTCACAATAGGACTATATCCCCATAAACTCATTGTAAACTGAAAATACTGGAGGTCCAAAAGTATTTTGATAGCTAACCTACAAAACGTCCTAGCTCAGCAGCACAGGCAACTGTAGAGGGTCCGTCAGGTTCCCTCATGATAATGTGGCTGACTGGAAGCTGCAGCTTGGGCCACTGCCCGAGGTAGTTATTACTACCTTTATCACTAACATTATCACTAGTTGGGAAAAGAGCAAAATTCCAAGTATAGCGTTTATGGAACGCTTATCACTTTTGCACCATGATAAAGTAGAAAAATCATAAACCACTGTAAGTCAGGAGCCTTCCATAAAAACATGATGCCTCCCTTGAGATCAGAGATCTATAGTTGGATGTTACCTTGGGCATTCCTGTTTCTGTTCTGGGAGTGGAAAAAGTGTTACACTGTGAATTACAGATAAATCCATTTGTGTCCCTGCTGAGACTAATGAAGACATGGCAACTGAGTTGGTCTTGGTAACTTGAAGAAACCACACCTTTAGCATAGGGCTGGATGCAGGGCAGGTAATATTTGAGTGTTTCTCAGAGAGTTAAAAAAGAATTGTTTTGGCTACTCCTAAAATGTAAGTCTCATTACAACAAAAAGAATTACAGTTTAATTGACCCAGAAAATAAAGGCAATACTAGTTTGAAAAGTTAGCACATGCTGACCTGTTTGCTCAGTTGCCCACACCCGTTAATTACTAAAGAATTCTACAGAAAATCTTCCAGGAATGCATGCCTGATAAACATATCTTTTGCCTGAATATAAAATCTTTTCCCCAAAACTCTCCCCCAGAGAAGAGAGAGTCCCTTGATAAAGTTGAGTCCTTATATCTCATATTACAGATTCTCTCTTAGTTACTTTAAAAATAAAAAGTTCTGTTTGTGAAAGATATTCATCAAAATGACCTTGCTAATGTCACTTTTTAATTTGGGGAAGCATGTGAAGATCACCAGGAGGAAATGGGATAAAAGGAATCAAACTAGGAGAACAAAGATTTGATGTATGTATATGACACTGGATGTAGGTGTAGACAAGTTTGCTAAGGACCATTTTAAAAGCAAAATGGTAAAAGACTACATTATTGAGATGGTATGCATGCATTTTTAAGGTAATTGGAGGAAAGTATGTTAATGTGGCAAATATGGACACTTGGGGCTTGATATTGTTTTTCTTGACACCTTCGTTATCATGCTATGTCTCAGACAACCAGATAGAAACAACAGGAAGGAGCTTGGAAAATGTACTGATGACTCACAAAGCGATCTGCTGCTGCTGCTGAGAGACCTTGATGCCCAGGTATAATTGAAGACTTGAATGGAGTCATAAGGTACGTGAATTTTTAAAATTAATTTTATTGGTACATTTTAGGTATACAATATAATGACATTCATCATTGGAAATTTGCACCTTTACATAATCTCTTCATTCTTAATTTTTCCCCATTGCCCTGCCCTCCCTTCAACCCCTCCATCCCTCCCTACTTACAAAGACTGTTTCCATTTTTCATTTTCTCATATTAATTCCATTCCCTTCTTTCCTTTCCCCCACCCCTTCCACTTTCCCTTCCCCTTTGCCCCTTTGCTTCCTATTTCATATTATCTATTATACCTTTTAGTCCTTATTTACACTTTCAGTTTCTCACACTAGAGAAACTATTTGGTATTTAACACGTGTGTCCTATTTATTTCACTTAAGAGTATTGCCTCAATGTGCATCCATTTAGCTATAAATGTCTCTAATTTCTCATTTTTTATGGCCGAATAGTACTCCATTTTATAAAAAAAACACATTATCCAGTCTCCAGTTGATGGGCAATTGGGCTGCTTCCAAGTTTTAGCTATTACAAATTGTGCTGCTATCAACATGGG
Organism: Heterocephalus glaber; assembly: GCF_053883595.1. NCBI lineage: Eukaryota > Metazoa > Chordata > Mammalia > Rodentia > Bathyergidae > Heterocephalus > Heterocephalus glaber. The sequence goes on from NW_028258333.1 coordinate 37,499,651, forward strand.
TGCGCATGTATCACTGTGGTATGATTCTTTTAATTCTTTGGGGAAGATCCCCAGCAGGGGAATAGCTGGGTCAAATGGGACTTCCAGTCCTAGTTCTTTGAGGTATCTCCATACTGATTACTGCAGTGGTTGCACCAGTCTACACTCCCACCAGTAGTGGAACAGGGTTTATCTTTCCCCACAGCCCCTCCAGCATTTGTTATTGGTTGATTTCATGATAGCAGCCATTCTTTCTGGGGTGAGGTGGAATCTCAGCATTGTTTTCATTTGCATCTCTTGAATGACCAGTGATGTTGAACATTTTTTCATATGTTTATTAGCTATTTCTACTTCTTTGTCCGAGAAATGTCTGTTCATTTCAGATGCCCATTTTTGGATTGGGGCTTTAAATTTGGGAGGTCTGATTTTCTTTAGGTTCTTTATAGATTCTAGAGAGTAGATCTTTGCCTGAGGAACAGTAGGTGAAAATTTTTTCCCACATTGTGGGTTGTCTCTTCACACTGCTGGTGGTTTATCTTGCTGTGTAGAAGCTTTTTAATAAGAGGAGATCCCACTTGGTGATTGCTTGTGCTAGTTCATGGGCAACTAAAGGTTTTGTTCATAAAGTCTTTTCCGACCCCAGTGTCTTCAAGAGTTCTACCTAAACTGTGTTCCAGCCGGTTCAGTGTTTCTGTTTTAATATTTAGATATTTAATCCATTTCAATTTTAGTTAGTGGACAGTGAGAGATATAGGTCTAGTTTTAATCTTTGGCAAGTTGAAACCCAATTTTTCCAGCACCATTTATAAAAGAGGCTATCTTTCCTCCAGTGAGGGTGTTTGGCTCCTTTGTCAAAGATGAGGTAGCTCAGTGTGTCTGGAGTTGCTTCTGCATCTTTTAATCTGTTCTACTGGTCTTCAGGTCTGTTTCTTTGCCAGTACCATGCTGTTTTTATCACAGTAGCTTTGTAGTATAGTTTCAAGATGGAGGTTGTGATACCCCCTGCCATGTCTCTGTTACCTAGAATTGCTTTTGCTGTTTTGGGTCTCTTCTTGATCCAAATGAATTTTTGGATTGTTTTCTCAAGGTCCATGAAGTATGCTGCTAGGATTTCAATTGGGATTGCATTGAATCCATATAGCAGTTTTGGAAGTGTGACCATTTTCACTACATTGATCCTTCCTACCCAGGAGCAGGGGATGTCTGTCCATTTTCTGATATTGTCTTCAATCTCTCTTTTCAGAGTGCTATAGTTTTTAGAGAAGAGGTCTTTGATTTCTTTCATGAGGTTGATTCCCAGGTATTTCAGTTCCTTGGATGCTATTGTGAAAGGAATTGTTTGCCCTATTTCTATTTCAGTGAGTTTGTTGTTCGTATAGAGGAAAGCTATTGATTTCTGTGTATTGACCTTGTATCCAGCTACTCTACCGAATTTGGTTATTAAGTCTAAAAGACTTTTGTGGGTGTTTTTGGCATCTTCTATATAGAGTATCATGTCATTTGCAAATAATGACAATTTGACTTCTTCATTTCCTATCTTTATTCCTTTTATTTCTTTCTCTTGTCTAATTGCTGCGGCTAATATTTCCAAGACTATATTGAATAGGAGTGGTGATAGTGGACATCCTTGTCTTGTTCCTGATTTTAGTATGAAGGATTTCAGTTTTTGACCATTTAGCATGATACTGGCTGTTGGTTTTTCATAGATGGCTTTTATCAGTTTGAGGTAGAGACCACCTATTACAGTTTTTTGTAGGGTTTTAAAAATCATAAATGGGTGCTGGATTTTGTGGAATGCTTTTTCGGCATCTATTGAGATGATCTTATGGTTTTTGTCCTTGGCTCTATTGATATAGCACATTACATTGATTGATTTGCGTATGTTGAACTATCCCTGCATCCCTGGGATGAATCCCACTTGGTCAGGGTGTATGATCTGCTTGATGATCTTCTGCATTCTATTTGCCAGTATCTTATTAAGGATTTTTGCATCTATGTTCATTAGTGAGATTGGCCTATAGTTCTCTTTTTCGGTTGGGTTTTTCACTGCTTTGGGGATCAAAGTGATGCTTGCTTCCAGGAATGAATTTGGGAGTATTGCTTCCTTTTCAATTTCATTGAAGAGTTTCAACAGTAGTGGCAGTAGTTCCTCTCTAAATGTCAGGTAGAATTCAGCAGTGAAGCCATCAGGACCTGGGCTTTTCTTAGTTGGTAAGTTTTTAATTATGTTTTCAATTTCATTGATTGATATTGTGTCATTTAGAATTTTTAGGTCTTCTTCGTTCAACTTTGGTAATTCATACATATCTAGGAATCTGTCCATTTCTTCTGTGTTTTCTATCTTATCGGCGTATAGGTTCTTGAAGTAGGTACTGATGAGCCTCTGGATTTCTGCTGGGTCCATTGTAATTTCATTCTTTTCATTCCCAATTGCATGGATTTGGGCCTTTTCTTTCCTTTTTCTGATAAGGTTGGCTAAGGGTTTGTCAATTTTGTTGATTCTTTCAAAAAACCAATTCTTGGCTTCATTGATTTTTTGTGTTGTTCTCTTAGTCTCCATTGCATTGATTTCTCCTCTGATCTTTATAATTTCCTCCCTTGTATGACCTTTGGTTTTGTCCTGCTCTTCTCTTTCTAGAAGCTTGAGGTTCAGCATCAGGTTGTTTAATTGGGCTTGCTCTGTTTTCCTAATGTGAGTATTCACTGCTATGAATTTCCCTTGTAAGACAGCTTTCATTGTGTCCCATAGATTCCGAAATGTTGTATTGTCATTGTAATTTAATTGAAGGAACTGTCTGATTTCTTCTTTAATTTCCTCTGTGACCCGTTGTTTATTCAGAAGTGTATTGTTCAATTTCCATGTTTTTATGAAATTCTTACAGTTTCTTTTGCTGTTGATCTCCAATTTCATTGTGCTATGGTCTGATAATATACAGGGGATAACTTCAGTTCCTTTGCACTTACTTAAACATGTTCTAAGAGCGAGTTTGTGGTCAATTTTGTAGAATGACCCATGTGCAGCTGAAAAGAATGTGTATTCTGATTTTGTTGGGTGGAGCACTGTAAATATCTATTAAGTTCCTTTGTTCAAGAGTTTGATTGAGTTCTAGTATTTTGTTGCTTATTTTTTGTCTCATTGATCTATTTGTGACAGTGGGATATTGAGGTCCCCCACTACCATTGTATTAGTGCATATGTGATTTTTCATGTCCGTCAGTATTTGTTTTAAATAGTTGGGTGTACTAGTGTTTGGGGAATATATGTTTACAATTGTCATCTCTTCCTCTTGGATTGTTCCCCTTACAAGGATGTCCTTCTTTGTCTCTCTTAATCAGTGTTGTTTTGAAATCCACTTGATCTGCAAAGAGGATAGCTACTCCTGCTTTTTTTCGGGTTCCTGTTGCATGGAGTATTGTTTTCCATCCTTTAACTTTCAATCTATGAGTTTCTTTTTGAATTAAGTGTGTTTCTTGTTTGCAGCATATTGTTGGATCTTGCTTCTTGACCCATTCTGCCAGTCTATTTCTTTTGATTGGTGAATTGAGACAATTAACATTGATGGTTATAACTGATACATATTGACTTATCCTTGTCATGACTTTTTGGTTTTGTTCGATTCTCCCCCTTTGTGTTTAATTTCTTGTCATGCCCAATAGATTCATTCTGCTGGGCTTCCTGGGGTTTTGATCTTCGTTGTCTTTTCCCTAGGATATTGTCTAAAATTTTTTGGAGTGCTGGTTTGGTATTCACAAAGTTCCTAAGGTGCTCTTTGTCATGAAAGTATCTTATTTCTCCATCATTTTTGAAAGATAGTTTTGCAGGGTACATCAATCTGGGTTGGAGGCTGTTTTCCTTTAGGGCTTGAAATATGTAACTCCAAGCTCTTCTTGCCTTGATGGTTTGTGTTGAGAAGTCTGCTGTGATTCTGATGGGCTTTCCTTTCTATGTGATTTGTTTCTTTCTCTAACTGCTTGTAGAAATTTGTTCTTCAGCTGGGTTTCTGGGATCTTAACAATTATATGCCTATGTGTAGATTTTTTTGATCAAGGCTATTTGGAGTCCTATATGTCTCACTTATTTGTACGTCAAGTTCTTTTCCCCTGCTTAGGAAGTTTTCTGCCATCACTTCTGTGAACAGTTTTGTTTTTTTTTAATGTCATCTGCACTCTCTCCTGTTTCTTCATTGACTCTAATCAGTTTTATGTTATTCTTCTTTGCATTGTCTAGCAGCTGCTGTATTGATTTCTCGTGGTCCCTTACTATTTTAAAGAAATTTTTCTTTTCCTGGTTGTTATGCCAAGCAAGCCAGGAAATCACCAAACACCAGGACGAAGACAGAGTTAAAACTAAAAGGAGTTTATTCAAGCACACGAGCTCCACTTTCTAGGAGAAGTAAAGCCTCAAAGCAGGGGACCGTTCAGTTTTTTCATAGGTAACTCAAACAAAGATGTTCAGGGAGAGGCCAGTATGTCCTTCAGCCAGCTGCGAAATATCTTTCAGAATCCAGTTCTTTTTCATCCCACCTATCCTGTCAAGATAGGGCATTCTGTGGCTACAGGGTTTGGTGGTTACAGGGAGGCACCAGGCACCATCTGTTCCCGGGGAGCAATAAAGCATGTTTACAGAAGCAGAGCAAGTGGCTATCGTGTGGGGAATTCCAGCACTCTATAAGGAGAGGGGTATGAGGGGAGTACATTCACAGGCCAAGATGGCATTTCTTAGGTTCACTTTGGTCTCACACTGGCTGGTAATTGCAATCTTATCTTCTGTATCTGAAATTCTGTCCTCATATTGGCTCACTGTGCTTTGTAGACTTTCAGTGGAGTTTTTAATCTCCTGAAAATCTGTTTGTATCTGTTTTATGGATCCCATTTTTTTCCTATGTTGGGATTCCATCATGTTCCTCAGCTCCTCTATTTTTTTATCTGTGTCCTCTCTAGATTTATTAATCATGTCTTGCACTATGGGCACAATCTCTGCTGATATCTGAGAAATTATTTCTGATTTCATTTTTTCCAGGTCCTCTTTTGTTGCCAGTTCAGGGAGTCCAGGTAGTTGAGTATCGGATTGTTCCATCTTGTTTCCCTTTAGGGTTGCTGTAGGTGATCTGGAAGTCTGATTTTGAGACTTGTTTATGTGTCTTCCCATTACGTGAAAATTTTTTTTCTATATTCCTGCAGTATTCTGTATCATCTGACTTCCTATGTGTGTGATAGGTAGACATCTATATATAATCAGCATCTCTAATGGTTATTCATTTTAAGTGGTCTTAAATCCTTTCCCTGGGATCTTCTTATTAAGGAACTGAGGGGGAGGGTTGTCACTTTATATTTGGACCAAGAATTCATAGGCTGTTCATATGGCCTGCACCCTCCTGTCCTTCCTGATGTGTTCTTTCTTAAGGCTAAGTCTTATCCTAGTGTTCATTTCACCTTCCTCTCTAGACAGGAACTTCCCAGAAGGCAGGGTTGCCTTCTCTCTCTCTCTCTCTCTCTCTCTCTCTCTCTCTCTCTCTCATACCCCCAAAGCAGGTGCTTTCTCCTATAGTGTGGGAAAGTGCATGGGCCTGCCTTCTCAGCATCTCATTTTCCTTACTGCCAGGATGAGCTGTTTAGACAAGATGCTTTGTAAGGATCCAACTTAGTGTTAATTTTCTCTAAATTTTTGCTTTTGGACTCATTTTACTTTTCAAAAAATGCTCTTGGTGTGGAGATGTAGCTCAGTGAGAGAGCACTTGCCTGGCATGTGCAAAGCCCTGGATTCAGTTGCAAGGATAGAAATTTTACAAAAAGAGAGAGAAAGAAAAAAAAATCTTTTGGCTGGGAGTGGGGTGGGACTTAGATGTCTTCATGTTGAAGATGGGGAGAAGATAAAACTCTGACCACTCAGACACTGTGTAACTCTGAGATAAAAACAGACATATTTTAAAAATTAAAAACCAAAAAAAAAAAAACACCCTAAGAAAACCTGTCTTGTCCATTCATTGAATTTTTCACATGGTAAGTTTTACTGATCACCTACTTACAAGGCACTGAGCGCTGTGCTCAGTGCTAGGGACTGAGAGTAAGCTGGGCCCTTTCCCAGGGGTCAGCCCCAGGTGAGCAGGGAAATACACTGGCCCTTTGTTGGTCTCAGGACAGAGAAGGCCCTTCCCTCTAGGCTAGCAGAGAGGAGACTTGTACATTTCACTAAGGAGAATCTGAGTGGGTTCTTAGTGAATAGGTAATATTTTCCTGCTAAATGGACATTAGCGTCTGAGGGATGATTTAGGATGGAAAACAGCCTAGGAGGGGGAGCTGGGGATTTAGCTCAGTGGTTCTGGTGACTGCCTCTCAAGCAAAAGGTCCTGAGTTTGATCCCTGGTACCAAACAAACAAACAAACACACCTAGGAGGTTAGAAGAAACTACAGAATGTGGTGCTGGAGAGAGAGGCACAACAGACCTCAGGCAGAAAGCAAACACAGAAGTGCAGCCAGAGCAAATGGATCCAAGGGCTGCCAGTGCTGCCAGCTATGGGGCTGTGGGAAGTGGATGTGAGCAGCTGAAGGCACCAGGAATGTGAGATTCCCACAGAGAGACTCCTGAGGTGACAGAATCATCTTGTCAGGAACATGGTCAGAGCACTCAGGAAAGGTCCTACTTTCACCAGCTGCAGTGGGCCAGATTACCAGCTGCAGTGGGCCAGGTTACAATAGATGCTCTCTTTGGCCAATGACTATGGGGGACAATGACAGTCATTCTCCTTAGGAAGAGGGATGGGCATACTTCCCTGTGGGAAGGCAGCCCTTGGGGAGAACTCTGGTGGGGCCTGTGGGGAAAGATACTGTCTGATACACTGTTCTGGGCTCAAGGCCTGGCTGGTTACAGTGTCTAGAAGAGGATGGTTTTGGGGTGCTGTGAGGGCAGGTGCCTCACGTTCACAGGAGCAGAGCCAAGGAGGGGAAGACTCTCTGAAGTCTGAAAGGTCTGTAAAACAGACATGTCTTCTTCACAAGCTGGCCCCAGCCAGCCAGTCAAGATTTCTGCTGAAAGCAGTTCCACAGCGTTGGTTCCATATCAAACAATGTATGCTTTGGAGTCAGGTTAAAGTTGGAATTCTGCTGTTTGTCAACTGTATGATCTTGGGCAAATAATTCCAGCTCCCAGAGCCTGAGTCTGTAAACAGTGTTGGTATTTACCCCATTAAATGTTTCCAAAGTACACACTTCATAGATGGTAGTATTTGCCCACTGTTCATTACCTGAATGAGCATGTCGTCCTTGGTGGGGTGAGAGGAAATATCTGCTGGTTTGTCATGAAGGGGACCAACCCTGGGCGTGCAGGAAACAGCCCCTCACTCCAGCACCACGAGTGGCCTCTAGACATGAAGTCAGATTTCCTCAGAGGTCCTTTCCTAGGCTCAGATGCTAGCTTAGTAGTCCCGGTGTTTCTAAGTCTAGATTGAACTAGCAAAAATCACACCAGTAGTGAAAAGTGGCTTTTTTATTCTTTGAATGCTTATGTAGAAATGTTTTTTTATTTTCAGAACCTCAGTGCTTTTTATTTCTTCTATATTAGGTTATTCATTTAAAAGCATGATTTCCTTCATTGAAGCTTACAGAATCAATTCCAGTGAAATTTGTATTAATTCATTTAAAAGCTACCACTCACCAGTCAACAAGCTTTTTCTGTCTGAAGCCATAATTGCAAAAACAATTTCCCACAGGGATGTGACCCAGATGATTACTTAATAGTTGTATCTTGGACCAGTTACTAAGAGAACAGTGTTTTGGCAAAGTGGGCCTGGTATGAGGCACCCAGATGCATCTCATCTAGTGTTTGAATGAACTCTCTGAGGGTTAAGCCACTTCTGATGCTCAGTTTCTATCTTGTAAGGATTGCCTTGAGCCAGTTAACTGAGAAATGTGAGTTTTCTTCCTTCATGTTTATTTTTTGTGGCTATTCCCACTATATACCTCACTGTTATCCAAGTAAGAGTCCAATTTCATACAAATGTACAAATTTAGAAATAAGCCACAGAAGTGTTAGTTCTTACTAAAAAGTTCAAGAATGATGACAAGTCTGGTTATACTTTCCTGACATGTAAAATAATACAGAGTAACAAAGAGTAAATGTTAAAGAACAAGGTGGGAATGTCTACAGCTTTCTAAAAGTAAGCTATTATGTCTTATCTGTTTAAAACCTTTAGGGGCTGGGGATATTGCTCAGTGGTAGAGTGCTTGCCTAGAGTGCATGACATCCTGGGTTTGATCCCCAGCCCTAGGAAAAAGTCTTTAGCAGCTGGGAGAAAATAACTGCAATTTAAAAATAAATGTTGACTAAATTTAGATAGGTTTTTCCTCCCTCAAAATGTTTTAAGCTGTTGAGAAACCAAGCAGGTTTTCTAAGGTTCCTATAGGTCAGTTCAGGACCAGCTCAAATGAGCACTAACAGGGACCTGACTGTCTACTTTGACTCAGAGCTGCCTGTGCTTCCATTTGCTTTACCAAACTTTTTTTCCTGCCCCAGCTTACCTTTTCTTTCCTTCTGTTCATTCCATTAGCTAACCAAAGGTTTAGACTCAGTTATAACCATACACATAATACTCTTGGAAGTGGTAAGGGCTATATCCATCATACAAATTAGAATCAAGAGGATGTTAGGTTGAGCCTGTAAGAATTACAGCCAACATGACTTTTCAAAAATGAACATACAGAGGAAAGGGCTTCCTGGCCACCATCCCTCCTGCTGCTCCCAGCCCAGAGGGAAGAGCTTTTGGGCCACCTTCTGTCCTGCTGCTCCCTGCCCAGAGGAAGGGGCTTCCAGGCCACCATCCCTACCGTCACTCCCGGCCCCTGTCCTACCTCTCCCAGCTCAGAGGAGGTGAATTGCGCAGGCGCCCACAGCACCCCCCCCCACCAGTCGAAATGAGAAAACACATAAATAAGTCTCAAAACCAGACTTCCAGATCACCTAGAGCAACCCGAAAGGGAAATGAGATGGAACACTGATAATCAACCACCTGGACCCACTGAACTGGCAACAAAAGGGGATCTGGAAAAAATGAAATCAGAAATAATTTCTCAGATAACAGGAGAAATTGTGCCCCTAGTGCAAGACATGATTAATAAATCTAGAGAGGACCTCAGGAACATGATGGAATCCCAACATAGGAAACAAATGGAATCCATAAAACAGATGCAAATAGATTTCCAGGACATGAAAAACTCCATTGAAAGTCTACACAGCAGAATGAGCCAATGTGAGAACAGAATTTCACATATACAAGGTAAGACTGCAATTAATGATCAGGAAAAGAAAAATTGCTTCAAAATTATAAGGGAACATGAGAAATCAATTCAGCAGCTGCTAGATGATGCAAAGAAGAATAACATAAGACTGATTGGGCTCAATGAAGAAACAGGAGAGAGTGCAGATGACATAAAAAAACTCTTCACAGAAGTAATGGCAAAAAACTTCCCAAGCAGGAGAAAAGAACTTGACATACAGATAAGTGAGGCATATAGGACTCCAAATAGCCTTGATCAAAAAAAATCTACACATAAGCATATAATTGTTAAGATTCCAGAAACTCAACAGAAGAACAAAGTTCTCCAAGCACTCAGAGAAAAGAAACAAATCACATACAAAGGAAAGCCCATCAGAATCACCGCAGACTTCTCAACACAAACCATCAAGGCAAGAAGAGCTTGGAGTGACATATTCCAAGCACTAAAAGAAAACAGCCTCCAACCCAGATTGATGTACCCTGCAAAACTATCATTCAAAAATGATGGGGAAATAAGATACTTTCATGACAAAGAGCACCTTAGGAACTTTGTGAATACCAAACCAGCACTCCAAAGAATTTTACACAATATCCTAGGAACAGACATTGAGGATCACAATCCCAGGAAGCAAAGCAGAATGAACCCATCTGGCATGACAAGAAATTAAATATAAAGGGGGAGAACCCAACAAAAAGAAAAAGTCATGGCAATAAAAAGTCCATATGTTTCAGTTATAACCATCAATGTTAATGGTCTCAATTCACCAATGAAAAGATATAGACTGGCAGAATGGGTCAAGAAGCAAAATCCAACAATATGCTGCATACAAGAAACACACTTAATTCAAAAGGAAACTCATAGACTGAAAGTTAAAGGGTGGAAAACAATACTCCATGTGACAGGAACCCGAAAAAAAGCAGGAGTAGCTATCCTCTTGGCAGATCAAGTAGTTTTCAAACCAACACTGATTAAGAGAGATGAAGAAGGACTCTACATCCTTGTAAAGGGAACAATCCAAGAGGAAGAGATGACAAACATAAATATCTATGCACCAAACACTAGTGCACCCAACTATATAAAACAAATACTAATGGACAGGAAATGTCATATATGCACTAATACAATTGTAGTGGGGGAACCTCAACACCCCACTGTCACAAATAGATAGATCAACTAGACAAAAAATAAGTAATGAAATACTAGAACTCAATTGAACTCTTGAACAAATGAACTTAACAGAGGTTTACAGAGTCTTCCACCCCACAAAATCAGAATACACATTCTTCTCAGCTCCACATGGGTCATTCTCCAAAATAGACCACATACTCACACATAGAACATGTTTCAGTAAGTGCAAAGGACTGAAGTTATCCCCTGTATATTATCAGACCATAGTGTGATGAAATTGGAGATCCATAGCAAAAGAAACTCAAAAAATTTCATAAACACGTGGAAATTGAACAACACACTTCTGAATAACCAATGGGTCACAGAGGGAATTAAGAAATCAGACAGTTCCTTCAATTAAATGACAATGACAATACAACATATCGGAATCTATGGGACACAATGAAAGCAGTCTTACGAGGGAAATTCATAGCAGTAAAATTGCATATTAGGAAAACAGAAGGAGCCCAATTAAACAACCTGATGCTGAACCTCAAGCTTCTAGAAAAAGAAGAGCAGGACAACCACAAAGCTCATACAAGGGATGAAATGATAAAGATCAGAGGAGAAATCAATGCAATGGAGACTAAGAGAATGATACAACAAAAAATCAATGAAGCCAAGAGTTGGTTCTTCGAAAGAATCAACAAAATTGACAAACCCTTAGCCAACCTTATCAGAAAAAGGAAAGAAAAGGCCCAAATCTATGCAGTTAGGAATCAAAAGGGTGAAATTACAACAGACCCAGCAGAAATACAGAGGATCATCAATACCTACTTCCAGAACCTATTCACCGATAAGATGGAAAACGCAGAAGAAATGGACAGATTCCTAGATACATATGAATTACCAAAGTTGAACGAAGAAGACCTAAAAATTCTGAACAACCCAATATCAACCAATGAAATTGAAAACATAATTAAAAACTTATCAACTAAGAAAAGCCTGGGCCCTGATGGCTTCACTGCTGAATTCTACAAGATATTTAGAGAGGAACTACTGCCACTACTGTTGAAACTCTTCAATGAAATTGAAAAGGAAGCAGTACTCCTAAATTCATTCCTGGAAGCAAGCATCACCTTGATCCCCAAAGCAGAGAAAGACCCAACTGAAAAAGAGAACTATAGGCCAATCTCACTAATGAACATAAATGCAAAAATCCTTAATAAGAACTGGCAAACAGAATGCAGAAGATCATCAAGAAGATCATACACCCTGATCAAGTGGGATTCATCCCAGGGATGCAGGGATGGTTCAATATACGAAAATCAATGTAATACACTGTATCAATAGAGCCAAGGACAAAAGCCATATGATTATCTCCATAGACACAGAAAAAGCATTTGACAAAATCCAACATGCATTTAGGATAAAAACCCTACAAAAAATTGGAATAGATGGTCTCTACCTCAAACTGATAGAAGCCATCTATGAAAAACCAACAGCCAATATCATACTAAATGGTCAAAAACTGAAATCCTCCATACTAAAATCAGGAACAAGACAAGGATATCCACTATCACCACTCCTATTCAATATAGTTCTGGAAACATTAGCCATGGCAATTAGACAAGAGAAAGAAATAAAAGGAATAAAGATAGGAAATGAAAAATCAAATTGTCATTATTTGCAGATGACATCATACTGTATATGGAAGACCCCAAGAATTCCACCAGAAGTCTTCTAGACTGAATAACCAAATTCAGTCAAGTAGCTGGTTACAAGGTCAACACACAAAAATCAATAGCTTTCCTCTACACGAATGACAGACTCACTGAGAGAGAAATAGAGCAAATAATTACTTTCACAATAGCATCCAAAAACTGAAATACCTAGGAATCAACCTAACAAAAGAAATCAAAGACCTCTTCTCTGAAAACTATGGCACTCTGAAAAGAGAGATTGAAGATGACATCAGAAAATGGACAGACATCCCCTGCTCCTGGGTAGGAAGGATTAATATAGTGAAAATGGCCATACTTCCAAAACTGCTATATAGGTTCAATGCAATTCTAATTGAGATCCCAGCACCATACTTCATGGACCTTGAGAAAACAATCCAAAAATTCATTTGGAACAAAAAGAGACCCAGGATAGCAAAAACAATTCTAGGTAACAGAGACATGGCAGGGGGTATCACAATCCCCAACCTGCAACTATACTACAAAGCTACTGTGATAAAAACAGCATGATACTGGCAAAGAAACAGATCTGAGGACCAGTGGAACAGATTAGAAGATGCAGAAACAACTCTAGACACACTGAGCCATCTCATCTTTGATAAAGGAGCCAAACACTCTCACTGGAGGAAAGATAGCCTCTTTAATAAATGGTGCTGGAAAAATGGGGTTTCAAATTGCCGAAGATTAAAACTAGACCTGTATCTCTCGCCATGCACTAAACTAAAATCAAAATGGATTAAAGATCTAAATATTAAAATAGAAACTCTGAGCCAGTTGGAGCAGAAGTTAGTTAGAACTCTTGAAGACATTGGTGTAGGAAAAGATTTTATGAACAAAACCTTAGTTGCCCGTGAACTAGCACAAACAATAAGTGGGATCTCTTCTTATTAAAAAGCTTTGGCACAGCAAGAGAAACTACCAGCAGTGTGAAAAGAACCCACAATGTGGGAAAAAAATCTTCACCTGCTTTTACTCTAAACGGTCTACTATCTCAAATCTTTAAAGAACTTCAAAAGATCAGACCTCCCAAATTGAAAGACCCAATCCAAAAATGGGCATCTGAAATGAACAGACATTTCTCAAAGAAGTAGAAATAGCAAATACATGAAAAAATGTTCCACATCACTGGTCATTCGAGAGATGCAAATGAAAACAATGCTGAGATTCCACCTCATTCCAGAAAGAACAGCTGCTATCATGAAGTCAACCAATAACAAATGCTGGCAGGGCAGTGGGGAAAGAACCCTGCTCCACTGCTGGTGGGAGTGCAGACCAGTACAACCACTGTGGAAATCAGTATGGAGATACCTCAAAGAACTAGGACTGGAAGTCCCATTTGACCCAGTTATTTCACTGCTGGGGATCTTCCCCAAAGAATTAAAAGAATCATACCACAGTATTATATGTGCACCCATATTTATAGCAGCACAGTTTGTGATAGGTAAAACTTGGAAACAGCCCACATGCCCATTAACTCGAGACTGGATAAAGAAAATGTGTTTTTTAAAAATAAAATGGAGTACTACTCAGCCATGAAAAATGAGAAATTAGAGACATTTATAGCTAAATGGGTGCACATTGAGGCGATACTCTTTAAGTGAAATAAATAGGACACACGTGTAAATACCGAATAGTTTCTCTGGTGTGAGAAACAAAGTGTAAATAAGGACTAAAAGGTATAATAGGTAATGTGAAATAGGAAGAAAAGGGGCAAAGGGGAAGGAAGTGGGAGGGATGGGGGAAAGGAGAGAAGGGTATGGAATATGAGAAAATGGAAAACTGCGAACAAAATCTTTGTAAATAGGAATGGAGAGGTTGAAGGGAGGGCTGGGCAAGGGTGAAAAATAAGAACCAAAGGAGTATGTAAAGGTGCAAATTTCCAATGATGAATGTCATTATATTGTATACCTAAAATGTACCAATGATTAGAATGAATAATTGATAATGTAACATAGGAATAAAAGGTCCAAAGGGGTAGGGGTAGTGGGAGGGGCAGGGGAAAGGAAAGAAGGGAAAGGAAAAATGATGAGAAATGGAAAAAATGGAAATAAAGTCTTTGTAAATAGGGAAGGGTGGAGGGGGTGAAGGGAGGGGCTAGGAATGGGGAAAAAAGAACCAAGATACATCATGTAAAAGTACAAGTTCCCAATGAGAAATGTAATTGTGTTGTATACCTAAAATGTAGCAATAAAAAAAAAATGAACATACACCCCAAAGCCAAGACAATATTTCTATAAACTACTAGATTTGAAGGGATTAAATTTACTTGTTGGCTGGTTTGTGGATTTGTTGACTTACTGCATATTTTAGATGACATCATAATGTGAAGGCATGAAGAGCTAATTGTTGACTATATTGGCTTTATATACTTCTACTCAGTGACCTCAAGATATAGCTTCCTGCCTCCCTGTGAGACGGATGGACTCCAGCAGCGTGCAGTCAAATACAGGCCACGAGATGGCGCAGCACCTCTGTGCCTGGTCCCTTGGCAACACGGTAGGCAAAAATAAAACACCCCAAAAAACACCACTTGGTCGTAAGATGCCGAGATTCCAAAATCCATGGAGTAAATGTGGAAAAAACTGGTAAATGAATCTGCCATCTCTAGTCTGTTTTAAGGCAACGACAAGTGTAATGGTTTTCTTCTAAATCCTACTCCAGTATTAACATTTAAAAGCCACAAAACCCTCATAAAGCATCTAGTTTACACTAAGACTCTTATTTAGCCAACACCAGGGCTTATATATACCATATCTCAAACATCATGCATAGTGATGGTCAGATGGTGGTGATCACACAAAAAACTTGAACAAGAATTTATTTCTTAGTATTGTAAATGATTAGAACTGATATACAGTGAAACATTTATGATAACAGTTATGTCAACATAAAAATGATAGCTCTGGTTACAATTAGCACATGCAAATCACTGCAAAGGCAAAAATATATACAATATAGTCTTCCAAATGAAGTTAGATGAGGTGGAGTAAAACAACAAGTGAACAGGAAAGGATTGCACTTACAAGTAAGTGAGGCACAGCTAGGATATAAAGGAGACATATCTAATGCTAATTGCTGCATGTCATGCTAGCAAACTGCAGAGTATATTATTTAATATACGTACACGTTGACAGTTTTCAAAAACTCACCTTTATAACACCCTTTCTGACACATCACACTTTGGTATTAATGTAATAGCATTTGAAATGTGTAGTTACCAGACAAAGCTTATGCTCAAGGGCTAAAAAGATCTGGAACATTCATCATCACTGGCTTTAAGTGTATTTTCATCATCATCCATCAACTATATGAATGACTGGGTAATGAATTAAACTAACCTGTTTGAAGGAGTTACTGACTGAAGAAAGTCCTCAGAAATAAGAGGAACAAGGAATAAAAGAGCTCATTCTGAGCTGCCATCTTTTTATCTTTGATGCAATGTATACTAGAATATTATGTGCATACACTAATAGCATATGTGATGGAAAAAGATTAATTTAAAAGTACATTTAGCTTTAGAAAATTTTCTTTTGACTTACACCTGAATTCTGTTTATTACCAGTAAAAAGAAATGGCTGCCAAGAACCAGTTTAAAGAGGAATTAGGCTATATGTTTGCTAGTTTGTATGTCTGAAATCTGATAATATCCAATTTCAAGCTAACTCTAAATACTTTGCCATTTTTTTGACTGCATATTTTCTGATTTTTAGAAAAGTAAAACTAATCTTTTAAAAAAGTCTTAACTTGGGTAATATTAACAGTAGTACTGCAATTGAAAGCTAATTCAATAATTTAAAAATGATTTAAGTTTTATGTAAGCTTATTGCTTACATTATTTTACTTACCTCACCAAAATAAGATTTTTGAAACAGAAATCTTGGGAATTCTATATGATTGCTATAGTTTTACATTTTAGGTAATGGTTTTAACTAATTACATAGAAAAAAAGACATCTTTAAAAATTGTATGTCTGATTTCTATTTATTCCTAAATGTTTTGATGTTTTACTTTAAATGAGTTTTAATAAATGGTATCTTTTAAGTATACTCCCTTAACTTTTAGTTTCACAATAAGAGCTAGCTAGGGTTACTGGATGACTCCATGTGGTAAAATCCCTTATCAACAAGGGTGAAATTAAATGAACAGGTAGAGAACAGACCCAAATACATAGGATTTTGCATTTTTCTCCCTGCTTCTACTCAAATATTGGATATGTTCCTGAGTACTGATTCATGCTAAGAAAAGGATTAAAAATTTAGATTTTAATAAAAGATAGAAAGTATGAAGTTTCAGAGTTTTCTAATAGTTATTCAGCATCATGCTTTTTTTTTTTTAGGCAGCATCTCACTATGTAGTTCAGGCTGGCCTTAAACTCGCTATGTAGCCCAGGCTGGGCTCAAACTCACAGCGATCCACCTGCCTCAGCCCCGAGTGCTGGGATTACAGGCGTGCGCCACCACAGCTGGCCACTTCAGCATTATGCTTTCATGAGAGATGAGGTCACAATACCAAAGACACCAGTAACTGACAGTCAAACAACAGCAACACATGCAACATATGTTGGATCTTTTTTTTTTTTTTAATTCTAAAGGGGGAAACTGCATCAAAAGCAGTGAATTCATTTTGTCCAAAAGGAGGCTGTTTTCTAATGTGCTAGCACTACTTTAAACACTAATGATTTAAAGAGTAATAAATCCACTAACTTTAATTTTTACGTAAATAAATCCGATTTGTTTCTCTGCATACCTAAAATACAATGTACATGCATCAAAACACATTACTCTAAAACATGCTCTAGGAAAGTAACTGTAGTTAAAACAAGTTTTTTTTTTTCCTTTAGGGCAAAAATAGACATATTAAGTGCTCAAATACATATTTCCTAAATGAATTTTTGCACCATAACCATATAACCATTTAATATACCTAAAGTGCTCTATGGCTGGGGGCACTGCTTGGTGTGTCATATTCTCTATGGGTTTCAACATGCAAATTCACTTACTTGAGGTCATTTCCTCATTGAACATTCTCATCCCATGAGTTCACATTTTATAACTATCCCCCAAATGTACAAACTTCACACTACACTGTTCCTCACAACACTATTTGTTATGAAGAAGGTTATAGCTAAACACCAGTACAATAACATGACTACTTAGAGAAAATGAAAATTTAATAGGTATAAATTTCCTGACAGACATATACATAGCAAGACAAATCCAGTTCTGATCTGGACAAGCCCTTGATGATCAAGGTGGACAGTGGTGATGCCATTATTTTGTAGTGTGAGTTTGGGTTTCTTTGACCCTACTTAACCTCTCTGTGCCTTATTTTCCTCATCCACTTCTAATCCTGTCATTTCACCAATCTAATGTTGGTTTTGCCAACAGGAGAAAACTGGATCTATCAGAATAAAGCATCTACCATCTCACAAAGATCCGTATATGTGAAAGAAGTCAGGAAAGTATTAGGCACTATATAAATGTAAGAAGTACAAAAGATATAATATAACAGGAAGTCTAATATTAACAATATTCTAAGAGTAAAAAGAATTTCAACTGCAAATGCATACCAATTTTTCTTAGCTTTTATTCTTTAATAACCTCTAGAAACTACTTTAAGTCTGCCTGTTTTCTGAAACTTATTTTAAGAGAAAAATTTTTTTCCTCTGAATTTACTTGGTGGTAGTAGTCAAGCACTAACAAAGCGCAACAATTTTTTACTCAGCATTTTATCTCTCGTCCATGTCACATGTGATACTGAGGGGATAGCATAAATGCATTAGAAATTCTAGCATTAAAGCCTAAAAGTCTGGCTCACTTCTCCCCTGATGAAAATAAATGGAAGGAAGAGGTTAAAGATACTGGTAGTCATGAAAATATTACCTTCTGCTGGGTCTGGTGGCACACGCTTATAGTCTCGGCCCCTGAGGAGGCTGGGCAGGGAGTTAGCTTGAGCCCAGGAGTTCCAGGCTAGCCTAGGCAACACAGTGAGATCTTGTCTCAAAGAAAAATAAACTAGCAGAGGATTTAGCTCAGTAGTTCTGCCACCTGCTTTGCAAGCACAAGGTCCTGAGTTCAATACCTGGTACCAAAAAAAAGAAAAACAAAAAGCAAACCTACCCCAGGGGAAAAAAACCCCTACTTCTTAATTAGGTGTAAGGATATTTGCTAGCTGTGATACTTACTAAGATCAATATGTGTATTTGGGGGTTCTGTTTTTGTTATAAATACTGTCCTCCAAGTTTGGTACAAATACCTCATAAGAGAAAAATTAAAACTTGGCATTCTTAAAAAGTACATTCAATTAAAATACATTTTAGGCTGACAACATATTAGTGTAAAGTGCTTTGTCAACCAAATCTTCTAGTCTTAACAAGGGTCAATGATGTTTATATATATGTATAGGGGAAATGTTAATTTAAGCCTTTAAAAATAACAATTTTTAAAATGCTGAGGATAGTCTGGGGTTTATAGCTAGCTCTCAGCAGGGCACTTTAATGAATTTGTGAGATGAAGCTTCAAAAAAGTTGTCAATAATAAGTAAATTTAAAAAATTTAGTGATATTTAAAAAATTACATATTAAAAAAGTGAATATATTCTGCCAAGGTAAAGCTCTAACTTCCTTTTCTCAGTAACAAGTGGCAGCATCATTAGCAGCAGAAGGGAACTGATGACTTTTTAAACTATAAATGAGCCTGCTCCCACCATTTCTTTCTGTCAGAACTCAAAAACTAGGCTCACATAGTTAAGCTCTATGGGCCTCTTTTAAAAATTATGTGGGCAGCTGAAGTAGAGGATCCAGGCCTTGCTACTCTTATTTTTTAATTAACCATCCCTAACCTACTTTTTGATGATTATTCTAATCAAAAAACAGTATAGCTATCTGAAGTACTGTGTATCACTGCTCACTCTTTAACCTCTGTCTTCTGCGTAGGAAAACACAAGTTTTACTTTACAATTTCAGACAAGCCAATTTTCTTCAGTGCAAACATTCAGAAAGAATACAAAATTATTCATTATTCAGAGGATAAAGTCAGTTTCTGTAGTGCTTAAAGTGCAATCCCAGATATTCTGGAATGGAAATAGCCCAAGTGAGATTTTATCCTTAAGGGCAAATGATTATCTTCAGGGAGTGAAGATTATTTTTATCTGAGATCACAGATAAAATATTCTTAGCTTCATAGGTACTGTTGAAGTAGTAAGAGGAACTAGTCTTTCACTGAGGCATATAACCACCTTGTCTTACAGTCTGTGGTAAGTAACTTTTAGGCATTCCTTCATCAACTGTGGCCTCTATTCCAACTGTTTCGAATCTCTCTACCTGTCCCTCAGTCTCTGAGCCAAAAGCATCTGTTGCAGAAACTTCCTGAAACATTTTCATTTGCTCAGATCCACAGGACTGTGAAATCCGATCTGAAATCTGCTGCTGTTTAAGTCTAAGACAATCTTCCTCATTGCCTGATGAAACTGGATTTGACCTTTCAAAATGTGAAATATCTGGACTGGTTTTAGGTTGACTGCAGTTCTGTTTGAAATACTGTTGACGGGGTAAAATGCCATCACCACTCTCTACATTATCTACCAACTGTAGATCTTCTGGCCGCTCCTCTGAATCTAACAAGGGCTGGGTAGATTCGGATCTTGAGAAAACTTGAACTGATGGAACCTGGTGTCTGTAGCCGCTATGTACCACAGTAGAATACTGGACAGTGCTTGAAGTATTTTGCGCAGACTCATTTTCATCACTGCTAGAAATGCTTGGCCTAGAAGATGACATGCATGAAGACCCCCCAATGCCACTGCTGTGTCCTTCGGTACTAATTTTTTCCTTCTTGAATAGGTCCAATGATTTCAGATCTTCTGGAAAAGACTTTTTGTCATTTGCTTCTATTTCCACAACACTCACATCAGTAAAAGTGCCATCTGAATATATTTGATCTTTTGAATTAAAATTGTGCTAGGAAAGAAAGAAAATGGATTATTATCTATGATATATGTTAATTTAGAACAGAGTTAATGCACCTCTGAAACTTTCAGTGGTGTGGTAATATCACTAAATCACTGTCAATTACCTGACTTGCATATAACGTAATGTAAGTCTGTCAGAAGCAGTCTGTAATTTTCCTAGAATTTCAAAATCAATACTGTTGGTATTGCATTCTGAATAAACTGAAGGTCTACAAATAGTTTTTAATTAAGCCAGGTGTGGTGGCCCACACCTGTAATCCCCACACTTGGGAAGCATAGGCAGGAGGACTAGCCTGGGCTACAGAGTGAGACCCTGTCTCAAAACAAAAATACAAATAGTATTTATTATCTCACGCCTCTACTAGGCAACATAGGATTAACTATATAGAAAACAAGGAATACTAAGAAAAACCAAATCTTAAGGCCGGGGATTTAGCTCAGTGGTTCCGCCACCTGCCCCACAAGCACAAGGACCTGAGTTCGATCCCCGGTACCAAAAAAAAAAAAGAAAAAGAAAAACCAAATCTGAATGACTGAAATTTTATAGAATCTGAAAATATGTAACAAATTCTTAATCTGTTAATATAAAATTCAAAGAAAATGTGAAGATAATAAATACAAATGATTTCCCCTTTGAGGTATATTTTGAGTTTGAAGTGTTAAGTGTAGGTTTTCCAAAATCACTTTAACTGTTAAAATGGTGAACAGTTAAACCAGGTTTTAATAAGCAATCCAATTCAAAATGTTTGTATGAAAGAGTTACCATCATGTAGCAATTTTAGCACTTGAAGTTTTCAGTTTTCAAGTTCAAAAGTTGTAGTATTTACTGAATAGAATTAGGAATATCAGACAAATATACTATGATGATAGTCCCCAGAATATGTAGGTATTACTGTAAATTTTGACTGTAATTTTCATTTATGTATTATTTTATTCTCATTTACTTTTTGATTCATCCTGAATCTTTTGGATGAACTCTATAAATATACCCTACTATGCCTGTACATTATAAACAACTCAGAAGCAGCTGAGCTTACCCTTGGAGGGGTGTGAGGTGACCACTGGGCAATATGACTCTTTGAAGGGTCTGGAACATTAGGCCAGATGTGCTTTTTAATTCTGAAAAAAGAAGAAACATGGCTTATGTAGAACTGCATGTAATAAACAACAAATAGTCCCCTATTTCTAAACAGCTCATCTAAGAATCTTAAAAACCAAACCAATTAACCAAAAGAACAAAAAAACACTTATTCTACCCAAAGCTAAACAAATTATTTTTCTTATAACCAATAGAAATATACTGTTAAAATGCATAAGGGTTTTAATGTATTCATAAGGAAAAATTATTAAAAAGGCTAAAGTTAATCAGTGTTCAAATTTTAAAAAATCTCTCACATTAAATCCTGTAATAAAACCACTTAAAAATGTTATCCAGGCTACAACAATTTCAGTACATCTCCCTTCCAACAAAAACAAAAGCAAAAATGTTTACTTGCCAATTAAAATTATCCAGATAACAAAAATGTTGATGTCGATACCAAATAAAACATGATAAACTTGTTTTTTTATAACAAGGAAGAATGTTATATTGATTAAGAAAGACAGTTTAATAAAATGAAATTGAGAGTCTAGAAATAGATACAAATTTTTATGACAACTGATTTTTAGCAAAAGTGCTAAGGTAATTCAATAGCAAAATGGTGGTCTTTTCAAAACAAATGATGTTAGAACTAGGTATGTGTGGGGTAAAAGTCTTGGCCCTGATCTCACATCATGTACAAAAATTAACACAGGGGAGCTCACAGACCTAAGAGTTAAAACTGAAGAATTTCTATGAAAACTACTGAACTTTTAAGTGGGGTATGGTGGTGCACATCTGTAATCCCAGGACTCAGGAGCCTGAGGCAGGATGATCACTGCAAGTTCCAGGCCAGCCTGGGCTACACAGTGAGTCCAGGGTCAGCGTGAATTCAATAGCGAGATCCTGTCTCAAAACAATAACAAAACCACCACAAAACCTCCCTACCGAACCTTTAGAATAAAACAGAAGAATATATTTTTGACACTGCATTAGGCAGAAATACCTTAAACAGGACATAGAGGCAGGAACTACAAGGGGAAAATACTGATAAATGGACTTCAAAATTAAAACTAAAATGACAATGCATAAACTGGGACAAAAATTTACAAAACATATATTTGACAAAGATTATGTAACCAGAACATAGAAAGGACTCATAGCTCAATACTGACAAAATGAACAACTGGAAAATGGGCAAAAGATTTCAACAGACACATCACAAAAGAAAACATGTGACACATGAAAAGTTCTACTAATTAACCAAGGAAATGGAAGTTGAAACTACTATGAGTTCTATACACTCACTTTTAGAAAAAAAATCACTAAAATGAAGAACTCTTAACAGTATCAAGTGTTGGTAATAATATGAAACACAGCCACTCAAAAAGTTTGGCAGTTTCTTACAAAATTAAACACTCACTTACCACATGACCCAGCACTCCGAATCCTAGGTGTTTATTCAGGTTAAATGAAACATATGCCCATAAAAAGTTCTGTATGTGAATGTTCATAGCAATATTATACATAACAGAAAAAATCAGAAAAATACCTAAACTTCCACAACTGATGGATAAACTTTGACATATCCATTCTATATAATACTATTCAGTGATAAAAAGAACAATATTAGTATAAGCAACAATATAATGAATTTAAAAAATATTATGCTAAGTGAAAAATACCATACACAAAATATTACATGCTACTTGATTCAATGTATATGAAATTCTAGATAAGACAAAACTACAGTTACAGAAAAATTATAATTGTCTGGGATAAGTGTTAAGGGAGAGGATGGATGATAAAAAAGTAACAAGGAAACTTTCTAGGTGATGGAAATATTCTCTATGATGATTGTGGTAGTATACATTCACACACAATTACAAAATTCAAACTGTAAACTTAAAATAGATAAATTTTATTGTGTATAAATTACAGGTCTATGAAATTAGGGAAAATGCAAAAAATATGAACATGGGTACTTACAGGTCTCGCTTGTTAAAGCAGAACAATACACCTAGAAGAGTTGTCAACAGGAATGCTAAGCAAACAGGTACAACTATGGCTTCTATTTCTCCTTGAGCTAAAAGAGAGGTGGTGATAAGAAATAATTGTTGCCATGGACACAGAAAGAAATAATACAACATCATTCTAATTTTGTTTACAGCCCTTTTCAGACTTTAATTTTTCCTTTCTCTTCTTGGTAAATCATATCCTACTCATTTATTCTCACAGTAACTTGACCACATGTAATAAGCATAAAATATACCCTACCTAATCCTAGCTGCATTTAAAAGAGGACTAATTACTAATCAAATGAGTCACTAATTGGGATGGCTAATGTAGGTATTTTTCTAGTTAACTCTTCCACTCACCCATTTTTTTGGTGCTGGAAGGTGAACCACAGTTTACCCAAAGCCCTTGAGAAATCTTTTAATTAGTCTTCTGTAGGACAAATGTATGACATATTACAGTCACATATTGTTCACTTACTTTGTAAGCAACTCTATATCCCACAAAACTCAGTAGAAATCAAGAAATCAGAACAATGCTTGGGAATAAAAGTTAGCAGATATTAACTCCTGAATGCTGAGGATCTCAAATACAGAATGCCAAATCTAATTTAGGCAGAAGCTATCTTTTATTGCTGCTAAACTTCTGTTTTTATGTTTTCATGCACTGGGCCTTTACTCATGCCATTTTATGTGTTTCTTTTTTCCGATTTGTCTACATTCTAACTTTAAGGTTCTGGCACACATCCTTCTCCATCTATTTAGTATTTACATAGCCCAACTGGTTCTCCTATTTGTTTTATTTACTTCTGCCTGCATTTCTTTAACTAAGCTGTAAGATCCTTTGGGGCAAGACCCATGTCATGTGAAGAAGTCATAATGGAAGCCACAGATAGGTTTAAAAAAAGATTATAAAATAATATTCTGTTTCCATTTTTTCCCTTGCATTCTCTTTTTTTAAAAATACTTTTTCTTTTTCTCCCTTTCCCCTCCTCCACCCTTGTTCCCTTCCCATTTGAGCATGTTCTTTCTACTTTCCAGTACCTGTCCTCCATTTTGCTCCTTATTTACTCCTTGAGTTTCTCACCCAAGAGAAACAATACAATATTTAAACTTGTGTGTCTGATTTATTTCACTTACGATTATGGTCTTGAGATGCATCCATTTACCTAAAAATGTCTCAAGTTTATCCATACTATGTACAAGAGCAAATTCCTCAAGATAAATGTGATCATCATGTATGGTGAACATGTATTAATAAAAAGATTTTTTAAATACTAAGCATGATCTAATTTTTTGAAAAGAATGTATGCATAGAAAAAACCCAAAAATGTTAGATTATTTTTGGCTGAGAGACTGGAACTGAATTTTCTTCCTCTTTGCATTTGAAACTGCATAAACTCCCCATATTGCTACTAGGGAAAATATTTTAAAAGTTTTATTATTTCTTCTAATATTTTATTTCAAGTACTAGGGTTAATATATCTATTCTATTACTATGTCACCACATGGGTCAAATCTTAGCCCTGAAACTACTTTAATTATTGGCCCTAATAGGGAAGTTCAGGACTTTTTATTATCTATTTAAATAGCCATTCATCCATTCATTCTCTCCTTTGGCAATCATTCAACCAATAAAGAAAAAGGAGATTACTGCTTATCATTCCCCTTGTTATACTGTTTTTTGGGTGGGGTACTGGGCATCAAACTCGGGACCTTGTGCATTTGAGGCATGCAGTGGAACCACTGAGCTAAATCACTGGCCCTCTCTTTGTTATTCTTTATGGGTGAGAGTTATAAATACAATCACAAGAAGTTAAAGTAATTTCTATAATGATTCAAATAGTGGAATCAAGAAAGAATGCAGTGTAAGTCTTCTTTAAGGAGGCTACAGGAAAAGTCAAAACCAGAGAAGGGAAAGACCTACACTAGGGCAATGCACTCAGAAAGACAGGAAAAGATGCAGAGAACAATGAGGGGCTTATGGTCAAAACTGGTTTGAAAGGGTAGGTGCACACAGTAATTAGGCATAATCAACAGGATCTTGACACTTGGCTTATATGAAAGAAAAAAATATGAAGAAAGTTACTGCAATCACATCTAAGTATTTCTGGCTTTGGTAAAAAGCTGTGTGGTTGTGGCATGGAACAAAGAAATGTATTCGGGAAGGAAAGAGAGGATGGTTGAAGTCATGGACAGAGAGTACAAACAAGGAGAGAGACTGGGCCAAAAACATAGTGTGGGGGAATATAAACCCTGTAAAAGTTGTGCAGAAAAGGAAAATAAGAGGAGGTACCAGGAAAGGAGCAAATTGAGGGAAATGCTAGTAGAAAAACAAAGAAAAGGACAATATACTAATGAGAATAGAAAAGAGGTAAAAATGAAAAAGCATGTACTGGCTGTGATGATTAAAGTCGTCAAAGAGGCTCCCAGGGTAGAGAAGGTGAGCCGGTCCCAGAACACGGAAGGAAGCTCCCTGCCTCCATCCCAGGCTCCTAGGGCAGAGAAGCTCAGCCGGTCCCACCACCCGGAAGGAAGCTCCCTGCCTCCATCCCAGGCTCCTAGGGCAGAGAAGCTCAGCTGGTCCCACCACCCGGAAGGAAGCTCCCCGCCTCCATCCTAGGCTCCTAGGGCAGAGAAGCTCAGCCGGTCCCAGCACCTGGAGGAAGCTCCCCACCTCCATCCCAGGCTCCGAGGGCAGAGAAGCTCAGCCGGTCCCAGCACCCGGAAGGAAGCTCCCCACCTCCATCCCAGGCTCCCAGGGCAGAGAAGGTGAGCCGGTCCCAGCACCCGGAAGGAAGCTCCCCTGCTGCCATCCCAGGCTCCTAGGGCAGAGAAGGTGGGCCGCGTGGGAGCCAGAAGCACCGCCCCCCATGGAAATGAGAAAACACATAAACAAGCCTCAAAAACAGACTTCCAGATCACCTACAGCAACCCCAAAGGGAAATGAGATGGAACAATCTGATACTCAACCACCTGGACTCTCTGAACTGGCAACAAAAGGGGATCTGGGAAAAATGAAATCAGAAATAATTACACAGATAACAGCAAAGATTTTGCTCATGGTGCAAGACATGATTAATAAATCTAGAGAAGACACAGATAAAAAAATAGAGGATCTGAGGAACACGATGGAATCCCAACATAGGAAACAAATGGAATCCATAAAACAGATATAAACAGATTTCCAAGAGATTAAAAACTCCATCAAAAGTCTGCACAGCAGAATGAACCAATGTGAGGATAGAATTTCACATATAGAAGATAAGATTGCAATTAGTGACCAGGAAAAGAAAAATTGCTTTAAAATTGTAAGGGAACATAAGAAATCAATCCAGCAGCTGCTAGATGATGCAAAGAAGAATAACATGAGACTGATTGGAGTCAATGAAGAAAGAGGAGAGAGTGCAGATGACATGAAAAAAAATTGTTCACAGAAGTGATGGCAGAAAACTTCCCAAGGAGGGGAGAAGAACTTGACATACAGATAAGTGAGGCATATAGGACTCCAACTAGCCTTGATCAAAACAAAATCCACACATAGGCATATAATAGTTAGGATTCCAGAAATCCAATAGAAGAATAAAATTCTACAAGCAGTGAGAGAAAAGAAACAAATCACGTACAAAGGAAAGCCCATCAGAATCACAGTAGACTTCTCAATGCAAACCCTCAAGGCAAGAAGAGCTTGGAGTGATGTATTTCAAGCCCTAAAGGAAAACAGCCTCCAACCCAGATTGATGTACCCTGCAAAACTATCTTTCATAATTGATGGAGAAATAAGATACTTTCATGATAAAGAGCACCTCAGGAACTTCATGAATACCAAACTGGCACTCCAAGAAATTTTAGACAATACCCTAGGAAAAGACAATGAGGATCACAACCCCAGGAAACCCAACAGAATGAATCCATTGGGTGTGACAAATTAAACGCAAAGGGGGAGAATCCAACCAAAAGAAAAAGTCATGACAAGGCTTTTAAAACTTTTGACTTCATCTCCCTAATTCAATCTTATTATTGTACTGGTAAGTATTTTTCTGATTCTAGAGTTGCACACCATTCCTTGTGCTATACTGGCTATTTATCATCTTCTTATGTCTACATTTTAATTGGGTTGGCATTAATGAGCTCTAAGAATTCTTTATATATTCTGGTCATAGATTATATGTATTGTAAATATGCTCTGTTTAAGGACTACTTTTCATTTTAATGATGTTATTTAAAGTTCTAAATTTCGATGGAATCCCATTTATCAATTTTTTTCTTTTATACATCATGTTTTTTGTATCCTAGGTAGTTCTTGCCTACCCTGAATTCATAAATATTTTCCCTTATAATTTCTTCTTAAAGTTTTATATTTTTAGGCTTTCTTATTTAGGTTCATAGATCCCTTCAAGTTATTTTCATGTATGGAAAAAAAGGGTTGAGGTTAATTTTTTATATACAGATACCAGGCATTCTAGTGCTGTTTGCAGAAAACACTATCTCTTCCTCGGCTCTTGAATTGAGTTTATATTCTATAAAATGCTAATGTTAAATAATCTTTCAAAACTCAGTGGACCATATATGTGTGGTTCTATTTCTAGATTCTCTGTTTTATTCAAATGATCTCTATGTCTTTCCTTACACCAACACTGCCTTGATTACTGTAGCTTTAGAAGAAGTCTTAAAATTAGGTACTAAACGTATTCCAACATTGTTTTTGTTAAATTCATTTGGAGCAAGAAGAGACCCAGAATAGCAAAAGCAATTCTAGGTAACAGAGACATGGCAGGGGGTATCACAATCCCCAACCTGCAACTCTACTACAAAGCTACTGTGATAAAAACACCATGGTACTGGCAAAGAAACAGACCTGAGGACCAGTGGAACAGATTAGAAGATGCAGAAACAACGCCAGACACACTCAGCCATCTCATCTTCGACAAAGGAGCCAAACACCCTCACTGGAGGAAAGATAGCCTCTTTAATAAATGGTGCTGGAAAAATTGGGCTTCAACTTGCCAAAGATTAAAATTAGACCTATATCTCTCACCATGCACTAAACTAAAATCAAAATGGATTAAAGCTCTAAATATTAAAATAGAAACTCTGAACCAGTTGGAACAGAGGTTAGGTAGAACCCTTGAAGACATTGGTGTAGGAAAAGATTTTATGAACAAAACCTCAGTTGCCCGTGAACTAGCACAAACAATCAACAAATGGGATCTCTCCTTATTAAAAAGCTTCTGCACAGCAAGAGAAACCACCAGCAGTGTGAAGAGACAACCCACAATGTGGGAAAAAATCTTCACCTGCTCTTCCTCAGACAAAGGTCTACTATCTCGAATCTATAAAGAACTTAAAAAGATCAGACCTCCCAAATTTAAAGACCCAATCCAAAAATGGGCATCTGAAATGAACAGACATTTCTCACACAAACAAGTAGAAATAGCAAATAAATACATGAAAAAATGCTCAACATCACTGGTCATTCGAGAGATGCAAATGAAAACAATGCTGAGATTCCACTTCACTCCAGAAAGAATGGTTGCTATCGTGAAATCAACCAATAACCAATGCTGGTGGGGCTGTGGGGAAAGAGGAACCCTGCTCCACTGCTGGTGGGAGTGTAGACTGGTGCAAGCACTGGGGAAATCAGTATGGAGATACCTCAAAGAACTAGGACTGGAAGTCCCATTTGACCCCGCTATTCCACTGCTGGGGATCTTCCCCAAAGAATTAAAAGAATCATAGCACAGTGATATATGTGCACCCATGTTCATAGCAGTGCAGTTTGTAATAGCTAAAACTTGGAAACAGCCCAAATGCCCATCAACTGGAGACTGGATAAAGAAAATGTGGTTTTCTTATAAAATGGAGTACTACTCAGCCATAAAAAATGAGAAATTAGAGACATTTATAGCTAAGTGGATGCACACTGAGGCAATACTCTTAAGTGAAATAAATAGGACACACATGTGTAAATACCGAATAGTTTCTCAGGTGTGAGAAACTGAAAGTGTAAATAAGGACTAAATGTATAATAGGTAATGTGAAATAGGAAGAAAAGGGGCAAAGGGGAAGGAAGTGGGAGGGCTAGGGGAAAGGATAGAAGGGAATGGGATTAATATGAGAAAATGGAAAACTAGGAACAAAATCTTTGTAAATAGGGAGGACTGGAGGGGTTGAAGGGAGGGCTGGGCAAGGGTGAAAAATAAGAACCAAGAGAGACTATGTAAAGGTGCAAATTTCCAATGATGAATGTCATTATGTTGTATACCTAAAATGTACCAATGATTAGAATGAATAACTCATAATGTAAAATAGGAAGAAAAGGTCCAAAGGGGTAGGGGTAGTGGGAGGGGCAGGGGAAAGGAAAGAACGGAAAGGAAAAAATGATGAGAAATGGAAAAAATGGAAATAAAGTCTTTGTAAATAGGGAAGGGTGGAGGGCGTGAAGGGAGGGCTAGGAATGGGGAAAAAATAAGAACCAAGATGCATTATGTAAAGGTACAATTCCCAATGAGAAATGTAATTGTGTTGTATACCTACAATGTACCAATAAAAGAATACAAAAACAAAACAAAACAAAAAAAACATTTTTTATTTTGTTTTTAACTTTTCTAGGTCCTTTGTACTCCTACATAACTTTTAAATTTCAATATCCAATTCTTCATTTATAGCAAGTATACACAGCCCTGAATTTTTATATATACCTTGTGTTTTCTAATCCTGCTAAATTCAAGTACAAGTTCTAGGGGCTCCTAGAGATTTCTTAGTATTTTCTCTGTTGATGATCATTTCATCTACATATAAAGATTTTGTTTCTGCCATGCCAATCCTATCCTAGTTGTGTCATTTTATTGCCAGGCTATTTTGGTGGGGACTAGGTTTCAAAGTTTAATTGACAGATAAAGAGTAAGCATATCTGCCCTTGTTCCCCACCTTAAGGAGAAAGCATTGTATCTTCTCCATTTATATAAGGCGTTCTCACTGGAAGTATGGAGTACATGTCTTTGATCTGTTGAGAAGTTTCTGTTCTACTTCTAGTCTCCTGATAGCTTTTACCATGAACAGTTGTAGAATTTAGTCCAATACTTTTTCTCCAACTAGTGACAGGATCATATGGCTTTTTCCTTTCCTCTGTTAAAATGATGACTTTTGGGGGTGGATCTTCCAATGCTGAATCAACACTGCCATCCCTATAACAAAACCACTTTCTACATCCTGCCAGATCTGACTTCCAATAGTTTGTTTTGTTAAACAAATTTCTATCTATGTTCATACTTTTTTCTTCTATTATCTTTATCTAGTTTTAGGATTAGCACAATGTTGAGTTCCTAAAATGAGGGGAGAAGTGTTCCTTCTTTTATCTGCTTTGTTTGATAAAATTTATCAGTTAAAATGTTTATGAGCCTGCTGTTGTCATATAGGTAGGTTTTCAAGCTAGGAATATACTTTCTTTAATAGGTGCTATTCAAATTTTATATTTCCTCCAGAGTTATTTTCATTAATTTGTCTTTCAAGGTACTTCTTAGAAGTTGTCAAATTTATTTCAAAAAAGATTTTTATAATAATACGCTTTCTATATCCTTTTAAATTCTGTAAAATCTGTGGTAATGTCTCCTAGATCTTAATATTGTAATTTAAAAAATGTATAACTGACATTGTGTAACAGGAAGAAAAGGTCTAAAGGAGCAGGGGAATTGGGAGGGGTAGGGGAAGGGAAAAAAGGGAAAGGAAAAAATATGGGATGAGGAAAAAAAAATGGAAACAAGGTCTTTGCAAATAGGGAAGGTTGGAGGGGGTGAAGGGCGGGCAAGGGAAGGGGAAAAAAAATAAGAACCAAGAGACTCATGTAATGGTACAAGATCCCAATGATGAATGTAACTGTATTTTCTACCAAAAATGTACCAATAAACTTAATGGGGGAAAAAATAAATAAAGTTGTCAAAGAGTGATGTGTTTGGAAGCCTGATCTCATTAAGTTAAAGATGAACTGCAGGTAGGAAGTGGAGATTCCACAGTGAACTAGTTTTTCCGGTAACCTGTCTATAAAAGAAGAAACAACAGTAGAGAAGTGGGAAAGCAACTATACCCACCCTAGGGAAAAATGAACTCACTTAGAAAGATATGTAAATTATTCTGGGATTTAGATATAGGCAAATTCAGTCAAAAACAGTTAATAAAACAATAAAAAGGTGAGAAAACATGAAACCAGATGAACAATATAAAAATCACAATTTATGACTACTTCAGTTTTATGAATCCAAAGGTGCACTCTTTTTCTGGCAGTAAGTGGTGCTGGGGATTGAGCCAGAGCTGTGTGCATGCTAAGTGCTCTATCTCTGAACTACACTCCTATTCCCTAAAGGCACGCTTTAAAACAGTACTTCAGAATACTAAGTCCATTTCTACTCTAAATATAAAACAAAGAAATAAAAATCAAATTTTATTATATCTTACCAAACTTTGGCGTAGTAAAAGTGAATTCAGGACCATCCTTTCCACCTTCATCTGTGTATGCTGTCATTCGTACCATATACAATGTGTCACTAGTCAAAGAGGACAATGTATATTCTGTGTGGGAAGGATCTACATTCACAGCTGCAAGAAATAAAAAAATTCCTGTGCTTTATTCAATGTTTTTGCTTCCTCTTTCCTGTTATCAGGCACTGTGAAAGTATTTTTTTTTTGTATTAAATTCTTTTATTGGTACATTGTAGGTATACAACACAATTACATTTCTCATTGGGAATTGTACCTTTATATAATGCATCTTGGTTCTTATTATTTCCCCATTCCTAACCCTCCCTTCACGCCCTCCACCCTTCCCTATTTACAAAGACTTTATTTCCATTTTTTCCATTTCTCATCATTTTTTCCTTTCCATTCTTTCCTTTCCCCTGCCCCTCCCACTACCCCTACCCCTTTGGACCTTTTCTTCCTATTTTGCATTATCGATTATTCATTCTAATAATTGGTACATTATAAATGCATGAAAAAATGTTCAACATCACTGGTCATTCGAGAGATGCAAATGAAAACAACGCTGAGATTCCACTTCACTCCAGAAAGAATGGCTGCTATCATGAAATCAACCAATAACCAATGCTGGCGGGGCTGTGGGGAAAGAGGAACCCTGCTCCACTGCTGGTGGGAGTGTAGACTGGTGCAAGCACTGTGGAAATCAGTATGGAGATACCTCAAAGAACTAGGACTGGAACTCCCATTTGACCCCGTTATTCCACTGCTGGGGATCTTCCCCAAAGAATTAAAAGAATCATAGCACAGTGATATATGTGCACCCATGTTCATAGCAGCACAGTTAGTAATAGCTAAAACTTGGAAACAGCCCAAATGCCCATCAACTGGAGACTAGATAAAGAAAATGTAGTTTTTTAATAAAATGGAGTACTACTCAGCCATAAAAAACGAGAAATTAGAGACATTTATAGCTAAGTGGATGCACATTGAGGCAATACTTCTAAGTGAAATAAATAGGACACACATGTGTGAAAGCATTAAAAAGGAATAAAAATATTTTTCTTGAAAAACAACCTTTATAACTCTAATATTCTTCTGTAAGCACACCACCATATTTTTTTAATAGAAAAGGAAGGACAGGCCAAGAAAAAAGTGAAAATAGAAGGAAAAAATGCAAACAGAGCTTTGGTACACAGGGACAGCAGGGGGCTTGAGGGGGGGAATGGACTAAAATAAAATTTATTGAAAAAAAAACATAAATAAGAGAAAAAAATAGAGCCATAAACACAACCATAAGAAATATTTACAGCTGTCTGCTGAGGATAATATATACTATAATGAGATTTACGATATACTAAGGTACAAATTAAATATTTTAAAACTTAAGAAAAAACTGAAATAACTGATGATTTTTATTACCGGTTTCATTTCCATTGCTGGTTTTATAAAATATGGTATAATTTCTGATAAATCCATTCTGAACATCAACAGGAAGCTGGTCCCACTCTAAGACAGCTTCATTTTTGCCCACTTTTTTTGTCCGAACGGTAGGTCCTTTGGAAGGTGCTGTAACAGAACAAATGTATTTTCTAAATGAAAAGCAGTAGAATTTAGAAAATTACTTAGACCAAAATTACTTGAACATGAAATGTATCCTTATTTCAGACATAAAATGTGTTTACTGCTAAACCATATTCTTCAAAGAAAAGGCACTTGAACTTACCAGCCTGTTTAAGGTATGCCTTTGTAGATTCAGGGCTTCCTGGTCCGTCACCATACACTGGAGTGACTGTTATCAAGTAACATTTACTTTCCACTAGTTTCCCTAAAGTACAAACAAGAGAGTAAGTATTTTTTTTTTCCTATAAAAAAATTCAAATTAATTTCATTATTTGTATTTGTAGTACAATATCATGGCAATTAGTTTTCTTTTAAAACTGCACTTTTCTGAGTTAGCACTGCCTCTTGTGTACTGGACTCAAGCTTAACAGAGTGAAACTGTTTATAAAAGCAATTTAATATAGTGGGTAAAAATATTTATATTGTTAATCCAAGAGGTGATTGTGTCTATATTCAGGATTTATATATAAAACAAGATCTCAAATTATTCTGGTCTTGCTTAGAATTTGACAACTCTTAGATACCTAATTCTCCTCAAGCTCCCTAATGAGCACAACACCCCTAGTAAGACGTAGGGAAATGCACTAATGGACCTGGCTTGTCAGAAGAATTGGAAAAAAAGAATTAGTGCTATTATCCCTACAGTTAAAAAAATTACCTTAAATGCAGTACTTCTTTTATTTATAATCCCTTCAAATTATCAAGCCATCTATTCTTTTTTTTCCCATTAAGTTTACTGGTACATTTTAGGCATACAATACAGTTACATTCATCATTGGGAACTTGTACCCTTACATGACGTATCTTGGTTCTTATTTTTCCCCATTCCCCTGGCCTCCCTTCATCCCCTCCAACCCTCTCTATTTACAGAGACTTTGTTTCCCATTTTTTCCTTTTCTCGTAATTTTTCCTTTCCCTTCTTTCCTTTCCCCTACTCCACCCACTTCCCCCACCCCTTTCTTCAGACTTTTTCTTCCTATTTCACATTATCAATTATACATTTTGATCCTTATTTACACTTTGTTTCTCACACCAGAGAAATGATTCGGTATTTATACATGTGTCCTATTTATTTCACTTAAGAGTAAAGCCATCTATTCTTTTAGCATGCAAACAGTAACATTTTTCTTTCTTGTATAAAGCATACTCTCTGTCCATCTCAGAAAAGGGGCTTCTTACTACTTTAGTACTTTAACAGAACTATTTCCTTAACTATATGTGCCTTCATCTTCTAGAAGAGTAATTTTACCACTTCTAAATACCATATTAAGAAATGAACGATTTTCAACTGTTGCTGCAACACCTGTTTTCAGAAGTTCTGAGCACAGAGGCCTTAATGTCTGGTCTCATTCACACTGTCTAGTTACTGCCAATTTGGCTCCTCTCTGGCTCCACCATGGTTTTATTCAATAAGGTTGAGAAACTAGACAACCAAAGCACATTAAAACTGTGTATTAAATAGTATCTTAGTAAAAGCCAAATAGTCTACTTTATGAATAAAGTTCAAAACTTTTATGACAGGTATTTCTTTGATTCAGACTCTTCTCTAATCACACTACAGCTGAGTTCTAATAATTACCCTTTATTAAAAAGAAAAGCCACTTACACACTCAATGTTTTTGCTCTTCCTTTAAAGCTTTTTTTTTTCTTTTGGTACCGGGGATCAAACTTGGGACCTTGCGCTTGCAAGGCGGGCAGCAGAACCACTGAGCTAAATCCCTGGCTCCTTTAAAGCTTTTATATTACTTTACAGTCACATAAGTAGTTGACCATACAGAATTATCCATTTTCCACAATATCACTACTTTCTATCTTTTGTTAGTTCTTCTAATTGAAAGACATGAGGAAACCTGTGCTCTGGTTCAGCTTCCCCTGCTCAATGGCTATAAACAGTTAAACAAGTCATCGAGATGCTCCAGGGAACTATTTTCCTGTCTGAAGGATGAGGAAGTTATATGAGGTACATGATAACCAATCAGTACCAAAGGTGAATTCTTCTTATATTCTTTACTGTTCAATGTTTCTTTCTACTGTTCTTATGTTTCTTTACTGACAATGCAGTTCAGAAAGGGTAGACTGACGTGCTAAGAGTCACATATCTAGAATTGGTGGGGTTACAATAATTGGGCCTTTTGACCACAATGCTTATAAACCAGAAAAGAATTTGCAAAAGAAAAATCTGCCCAAATGGGTTAGAAGAAGAATATTAACTTAAGCACATCTGGTCAGGTTTACCTCTTAAATAGGTGCGACGGATGGTACTGCTTTCCTGCTGCCAGTCTGGGATACAGGGTGATGTATCTGACAACACACACCACTCAACAATGTATTTCCTTACAGCTTTACTTGGAGGAGTCCATTCTACCCAAAGCATGTTATCTTTGGGATATGCTTTAAGGTCTGTTACAGGGTGAGTAGCTTTAAAACAAGATGCCAACATAGTAAAATAACACAAATTTGAAATTTCAGTATTTTATAGTCATTTCCAAAACTCATGATTTATCAAGTTTTGTAGCATGTAACATGCTTTTCCATGAACAGAAATACTTTATTTTTTTGGTACTGGGGATTGAACATCCTCAGTTCCTCTCCCCAGCCCCAGCTTTTTAAAATTTTATTTTGAGATAGAGTCTCACTAAGTGGCTAAGTTGCTCAGGCTGGTTTTAAATTTGCCATCCTCCTGTTTCAGCCTCCCAGAGTGCTGGGATTATAGGCATGTGCCACCACATGTGGTATGTGGTTTATAAAAGTACTTTATAACTTACATCTGTGGAGTCAATTTATTTTTAAAGTTAGATCCTTGCCTTCCCCAAATTCTTCAAATGTTTTTATTTTGCAACTGCTATTTTGTCCTCTTCGAAAGCTATAAACAATATATTTAAGTCATAGCGTAGAAAGTTCTCAAAACTTTGAAATATTTCAAAAAACAGGTAAGTAATCAGAAGATGCTTAAATGAATTAAGTAGCTTACTGCAAAGTTTAAGGGAGCCACACAGGGATAAAAGTACTTCACACATTTGATAAAAGTTGCCTGCTGATTTCTAAAAATATGATCATCCCTGATAGTGAGGAGATAATCTTAAGAGTATTTGTTTTTCTAATGGGATTCCTGTCCATACCTAAACATCTTTATTCATCCACGAATCAGGATCCATCTCAAAGACACATACCTTGAAAGTCAAAGGCGGGGATAGTTAAAATAGATGCATCTGATTTGCTGACCAGATTTCTTGCTGCTAGTGTAGCTATATAGCGATCATTTGTGAGATTTACTGTCAAGTCTGTGTCATTAACTGTGTAATTTTGTGAACGTGATTTCCATCTTGTTAGAGTCACTTCATAATCCAAGATTTTCCCATTAGCTTCAAAAGGAGGCAGTGGCTGTAATAAAAGTTTATTTCAAAAAATTGTATTATGAATCTTGAATTAAGTTCACAAATTCTGCCATTATAGTAACCCTTTAAACATTTAAATGGAAGGGACTGGCACACTTACTTTGCACTCAGTACTAAAGTAATGCGGTATTCACTGAAGGAAGAGTAAAAGTATGACCTCAACTGAAGGAAGGCAAGGAGCACCACTGTTATCTTTTCATTCTGCACAGAATTCTGCACTGAGGCTATGTTCGCCTGTACTGTTTGTTTATGCTTGAGTATTTTTCTCCCTACTTTTCTTTGTATGATCAACTCATGTACAAGTATCAATTTATTAGCACACATTTTGATTACCCCAAACCTTTATCAATTATTTTCTATGAAATACCTTGGTAAATTCAATGAAGTACAGAACAGAGCTCTTCTTTGTACAGAATTTATGTTCTCACAGAAATGTGCTGAAGTCCTATGAGGGGTTATCTGCAGATTATGAACCTGACCTCTTTCTAGTCTAAAGCTTTGTGTTTCTATTTATTAAATATAGTTATCAAGTGCTTTCTTGATTTAAGATGAATAAAAATTGAAGTGCTAAAAAAACCTGTACTGATAATACCATTAAAATGTATTTATATAAAAGAATATAAATGTGATTTTTTATTTACCTTCCATATGAGCTGTACAGATCTAGAGCCTTGAGTATGGGATGTTATCTTATACCAGAAACTTGGTGCTTTGGATGGTCCTAAAGAAAACACAAACTTTTTAAAAAAAGTAATCTAAACAATACAATAAATCCTATAAATTATTCTTTTTTTCTTTTTTTGGTACTGGGGATCAAACTTAGGACCCTGGGCCGAGGCAGGCACTGTGCCACTGAGCTAAATCTCCGGCTCCTCTTTTTTTCTTAACATTCCTGCCCTTCAATTTATATGGTTTCTTTAATTCTTTATGGCAGCATTTTCCCATCCCAAGAAAATATGCCTGGGTCTTCTTTTAGTCAGGATCATAGCTTGATCATGTAAGTAAACAAGACAGTTTTATTTTATTAGTATTTGTTTTGGAGATAGGGTCTCCCTTGTGTACTTCAGGCTGGCTTTGAATTCACTATTTAGCACAGGCTGGCCTCAAACTCGATCCTCTTGCCTCAGCCTTCTGAGTGCTGGGATTACAGACATGTGCCACCATGCCCAGCCAGTTTTATTTTATTTTTTTCAGACAGGGTCTTACTATGTTGCCTAGCCTGGCCCCAAACTCCTGAGCTCAAGCAATCCTCCCACCTCAGCCTCACATATGGCCTGTATTATAATGCAACTGTAACTTCAAAATTATAAACATACAAATGTATTCTAAGTAATAACTAAAAAGGCAGCACTTAATTCTTTTTTTTTTTTTTTTTTGGTACTGGGGATCAAACTCAGGTCCTTGAGCTTGCGCAGTACGCAGCGAAACCACTGAGCTAAATCCCTGGCCCCAACTTAATTCTTAATAATCTTGCGTTCTTCATTCTGTTTAGATGCAGCACTGTATTCATGTACATAACTATTTTATTAGTCTCTGTGCTGGCAGCCTCTTTCCCAGCCTTCCTGATCTGCTTGACCTGTTCTGTTTTGTCATTTATAATTGCCTCTTCATGACTAACACATTACTGCTTAGACTTTATTCAAATCCTCTCTTATTCTACTGACTACAATATCTTGCAATTATATTTATAATAATTTTGATAAATCAGTTGACACTATTGATTTTTTTTTAGAGACAAGACAGGGAAAGTGGTATGGCTCAGTGGTTGAAGCCCTGGGTTTGACCCTTAGCATCACAAATAAAATAAATAAAATTTTAAAAGACAGGAACGCTTTTTAATGTAAAGTGTTTACCAATGATAAAATAAAAATGAAATAAAAATCAGCTGATACTAATTATTGCTAAATATCAACTTGAAAAATCATACATAAATACATGCCTAAAGCCCTTATGTGTGCGATATACATAATGTAAAAAATTAAATAAATATAGCCATGTCATATGTCTATTACTTTATGTTGGGATAATTCAAAGTGATGTAATGTAAATGTCAAATACCAGTACAGTAGTTGCCCTTTATCTTTGGAGGGAAGTGTTCTAAGACCCCCATGGATGCCTGGGACTCTGGAGAGTATTGAATCCTACACATACTATGTTTTTTCTATACATTCTCATAATAAAGTTTTAATTTAGAAGTATGCACATTAAGAGATAAACAAGAATAATAAAACAATTGTATCACTATACCATAATAAAAATTTATTTTAAAACTTTTCAATTATTTCTGGAACTTTCCATTTCATAGTTTTGGACCACGTGCAACAAATCACAAAGCAAAACTGCAGATAAAGAGGGACCACTTGGTTACACTTTAAAAATTCCTGTACTGTCAAGTAATTTTTCAAAACTTTTCTAAGTATAATTGCAAACACAGAATTGAAGAGAATATGACAGGATCTGAATAAAATCTAAGCAGTGATGTTCTGGCAATGATAAGCAAAAATAGAAGAAAGGTAGATCAGGAAGGATGCTAGTAAAGGAGATTCAAATAAATGTATACATGAGTACAGTGCAGCACTCAAATGAAATAAAGAACATGAAATTATGAAGACAATTTCATGGGCCAGATATATTTCCTTAACAAAAAGAGAACGTACAGGTTTCATTTTCTAACTTTAAGACATACTTTGTCTAGTAGTTCATAACATTTTTGGCTTTGAAGATCTCTTTGCTTTGACTAAGAGTATATTCCCTTACACCTGAAAAATGGAAACGCTAATCATAATAATTTGCCTATATTAGAGTGTTTCAAGAACTTTGCTACATGGGCCCAGGTATCTCTAAAGGCCTTAAGAAATTCAGTTTAAGAATTCTTGGTCAAGCCAAAGTAACCTAACTAAAGATACCCAAATCAGAACTAGCAAGACTGCTTGCATTCCCGGCATGCATGCATGCGTGCATGCATACATGCATTCATTCATTCATTCGTCTCTCTCTATGCATGTGCATGCATGTGTTATTAGGGATTGAACCTGGACCTTCTCACTGCAGGTCTTCCGTTTTTAAAACAATAACAAAGATAGCTTCTAATCTAATTAAAATGTTATAAGACATCAACATAAAGTTATCACCAGTTTTTTTACAGGACAATATTCAGAAATTTCTGGGTTTCTGTATGAGGTAGTATAAGCTTTACTCTTGAGTCAGTCATCCAATAGCACATTGGTAACCTTCTATTAGTTCTTTCCAGCTTCTTTCCAGCTGTTCATGTTGCATGCTTATTTCTGTTTAGTTCACTTGGAGATATTTTCTCATCTTAGCAAGATCTCTCTACTTTTTCTTTTTAATTTTTGTTTGGTCTACATTGTGAGGAACTTGTATATGTACATAACACATCTCAATTCTCCCCCTCAACCCATCTTTTAAATTTTTTTCTGCCAGCATCAGATTCATTTACTTGTTTTACAAGTTCCTATCAAGTTAATTATCATAAATACAAATTAACAGCCAGACTAACAGGCCAAAAAGACATAAAACGCATATGACAATTATACTAAATCAAGGTACACTTTTAGATATATTGTCATTCTGGATTACAATAACTTCTTTCTCTCTTTTTTTACTGTTGTCTTTTATTTTTTACTTTATTTATATGCTGGGCTTCTCATATATTTCTTGGTATTTACAAGAGAGAGGAAAATTCTTAGAGGAGAAGGATACTTTTCTTCCTTTGGCATTCTCAATTCAAATAATGACCTAAACCTCTAGCAGAACTGAAGTGAAGGGACACAGGTGGCAGGTGAGGCTTTTAAGCTGTAGCTACTGCCATTGAGAATTAAAAGGTAGGACCATGAATAGAAAAAGGTTCAAAAATAAATATTTGCAGGTCACAAGAAGTACATAACACATTAATAATGTTATGAAAGTAGAAGGGAGACTATGAGACAAAATTAGAGGGATCGGGGAAAAGAGGGATGGATATGATCAAAATATGTATATCTAAAAATGCCACAATAAACCTGTTTATAAAATTAATATAAACTAATAATTATAGAAAAAAATGAAATTTGAAAACAAAAAGATATTTTAGTAATGTTCACTGCTTTGTGGAGGGAATCGTACTTTAGACTATCTACCATTTTGTGTCTTCTGTAGTCTTTACTATATATGTTATATTATCTATGGGGGAAAAAGAAAATCAACCAACTAACCCAAATCCAAGATCACTCCTTTATCAGTGACTTATCAAGTACTGCTAGAAAAAAAGTGAATAAAACTTATAACACAAATATTTTTTTTTTGGTACTGGGGATCAAACTCAGGTCCTTGTGCTTGCGCAGCAGGCGGCAAAACCACTGAGCTAAATCCCCGGCCCAACACAAATATCTTTTTGAGAGTGAGGACTTAAGGTATATTTTGTTAACTAGTATGACTTTTAATTATTCAAGTTATGAGTCCCTGGACCACTCTCCTTGAATAAAATGTTCTAGAGTTATCAAAAGTTAATTCCATTTTGTGATCCCAACCAAGATATCCCTCCATGATAATTTAATTAGAAAGCAAATTTATTTATACCATCAATAATGCATTTGATTATCAAAGCAACAATGAGGTCTATACATTAAAACCAGATAGGGCCAGGGATTTAGCTCAGTGGTTCTACTGCCTGCCTGCTCTGCAAGTGCAAGGACCTGAGTTCAATCCCCAGTACCAAAAGAAAAAACAAAAAAACCACCCAAACCATTACAAACTGTGCTGCTATGAACATGGGTGCACATATATCACTGTGGTATGATTCTTTTAACTCTTTTGGGAAGATACCCAGCAGGGGAATAGCTGGGTCAAATGGGACCTCTAGTCCTAGTTCTTTGAGGTATCTCCATGGTAGGGGTGATGGGAAGGGAAGGGGAAAGGAAAGAAAGGAAAGGAAAAATTATGAGAAAAGAAAAAAAAAATGGAAATGAAGTCTATGTAAATAGGGAAGGGTGGAGGGGGTGAAGGGCGCACAGGTAATGGGGAATAAGAACCAAGATACACCACGTACAGGTACAAGCACCCAATGACAAATGTAAACATACTGTATACCTAAAATGTACCAATAAAAGAACTTAAGGGTAAGAAAAAAAAAAACCAGACACATTCACAGCCAGAGCTCCACTAGCTTTCTATCTCTGTAGACTTATTTACTTACTCGCTTCATATGTGATCCCACTTGCGTCTTCACTCCAGTCACTCCAGAAGCCCTTTCCATCCTCCTTCATACAGCGAATCCTAAACACATATTCTGTAAAAGGTTTAAGGTCCTGGACAGTGAATGAAGTTCGGGTTGTTGCTGTATCTTCAGAAGGAATCTGATAATAAAGCAAATGTGCAAGAACAATGAAAAAATTCCAGTTAAAATAAGAATTTCTAAATTGTATAATTTTAGAAACCAATTTAATGAAACAAGACTAATAAAGTAATCTCTAGAGAGATAAATTCAAGTCAAAGAGCAGTCAAAATCAGTAAAGTCACTAGGTTTGCATTAATTCAAGGAAGGCTTAGTCAAATGACTATGGGCAAGAGTGGGGGGGACTCCTCAGTGCAGTTAGTGCTCTGGGGCCTGAAGCTCTTACCATCCTGAGCTCCAAGAGGAAGAGACAAGATGTCAGAACTTTAAAGAAGAGAGTCAGATAGAGAGGGCTGCCATAATAGCCAGAAACACAGGATAGCTTTTACTTTTCTTGATGGGGCTGTCCACATCTACATTCTGTCCTCCACACTACTCTTTCTAATGTCACACTGACTCATATGGATTTCATTTGTGGGTTCCATTACATCTAACTTCCCATGAGTTAATGGGAGGAGGGGCCCCAGAAGGAGAAAGGAGTGATGGACGAAAAGTAAGATCAGCATGTTTATTTCCCTGCTTCCTTTCTGGAGCATGCTCTCTCATCCTGAGTTTCTCTAGTTTCATATAAATTTAAGACCTTCAGAAAATGACTGTGAAGGATCAATAAGGACTTTTTGAATAAACAGTAACTTTTAATTTACCTGGCTCCAAGCTGAAGCATCTTTGGTCTTATAATGAATGTCATATTTCAGTCTTATAACATTCATAATCCTTGGATTGATCCATGTTAATTTTAAGATACTGGATAGCTCCTCTGAGTTACTCACTGATAAATTATGAGGTGGATTGGGCTTCACTGAAGAATGAAATAAATACTAATGTTGATCATCTTTTACAACTTTATTTTATTTTTTCCCATTAAGTTTAATGGTACATTTTAGATATACAATATAGTTACATTCATCATTGGGATCTTGTACCTTTACATGACGTACCTTGGTTCTTATTTCTTCCTCATTCCCCTGCCCTCCCTTCACCCCCTCCACCCTTCTTTTACAACTTTATAAACAAAGTCAAATATATAGTCTTTATTTTTATTTTACAATACTCTATTCATTTATTCTTACCAAATTAACTGATTTCTTTGGAAATGAAATGAAAAGGTTTCTAAAGAAACTTGCTTTTCCTTGTCATTTTAGTATATTCGTTATATTTTTTTTCTGGTTCAGATAGTAAAAGACAAAGATAAATCAAATTTTTAAAAAGAATAAAAATGGAACAAGCATACTATAACTGCAGTGGTATAAAATGTCTAAGAATTGGACATATACCAGAATGTAACATTCAAAGTGAAAATAGCTGAAAGTATCGTTATAGCTATTTTTCTTTTTCCAAGTTTTATTTAATACTGTTGATTAAATGACTGCAAAAATTACTAAGCTAATTAAATTTTTTCTATATTAATTAAAATCTGAAAAACAATTTATAAACCACTGTAATAAACTCTTAAATTCAGGAGTACAGATACCTTTATCTATAGGATCAAAGTTGATATGATTGGAGGTAACCTTCCCAAGGGCATTCTGCGCTTCTACCCAGACTTCCACATTGACAAAATACACGGGAGAAAAGGCAACAGTGCATGAGGTGGGGGTGTCAGGTTTTGCTTTACAATCAGGAAACTTCTCTGTTGCCCTAAATACAAAAAAGGAAGAAGTCATTAAAACTAGATTTGAAAAAGTTACTTGAAAAGAATTTGATGAGACTCAGGCTGCTGCAGCAAAGTTTGCAATAAATTAATCACTAAAAATAAACATTTCTTAAAATTAATCTTTCTTGGGCCAGGGACTTAGTTCAGTGGTTCCGCCACTTTTCTCGAAAGCGCAAGGACCTGAGTTCGATCCCCAGTACCAAAATAAAAATAAAAATTTCTTTAAAATTGAGTTTGCGCTATATCTTAAAATTATTTTCAAAATTTTAATTTAAAAATACTGTACTTTAGAATTTCATGCTCTACCCCGCTCATCTATTTCCTTGTCATCCTACTACAGTAGTCCCCACCTTATTCAGAGAAATGTTCCAAGATTCCCAGTGAATGCCTGATACCTCAGTTAGTATCAAACTCTCTATGGTTTTTCCTATACATACGTATCTATGATAAAATTTAATGTATAAGTTAGGTACAGTATGAGATTAACAATAATAAAAACAACAATCCTAACAATATGCTGTAATAAAAAGTTATGCGAATGTGGTCTC
Source organism: Heterocephalus glaber (assembly GCF_053883595.1). NCBI lineage: Eukaryota > Metazoa > Chordata > Mammalia > Rodentia > Bathyergidae > Heterocephalus > Heterocephalus glaber. Next base: position 37,543,888 of record NW_028258333.1, read on the forward strand.
TCTCAAAATATCTTCTTGTACTGTACTCACCTTTTTCCTTGTGAGGATGTGCAATGATACAATGTCTATGTAAGGAGATGAAGTGAGGTGAATGACACAGGCACAGTGAGACATCGTTCTGATGCTATGAACCTTCCAAAGATTAAATCAGAAGGAGGAGCATCTGTTTCATCATAGATCATCAAGCCATGAGAATGTCTGGAGCAGATGAGACTCATGGGTGGGGATCTTTGATTGTTGACTTTTTTCTTGGAAGAACATTGTAATAAGAAGTTGTTGTCTCTGTTTTGCTCACCAAAGTGTTGCTAAAGAGGTTGTTAATTCTTTGGTGATCACAGAGGTGAACATAAAGGAATATATTCCATCTGAGGTGTATGTTCATAAATTTGTTAATGTCTGTGCAATTCAAAACACTAGAAAATTTCTACAAAGTCTACATTGCTGGTTCTGTTTCAGTCTCTTCTTCTTTACCTTCTTTCTCTATATATGACTCAACAAGTTCTTCCAATTACTCATTTGTTAATATTTCTCAACACCCTTCAGTATGTTGTTCTACTTCATCAAGCATGTTGGCAAATCTCTCACATTATCCTGCAGTATGAATGATTTTCCAACTTCCCTGGGAAACCTTTAACAGCACTCATAGCTTTACTCCATAAATTCTTCCAGCAGGTATTTACAGTTTCTAGTTTTAATTCTCCCACTGCAGTTTTGATGAACATTATTGCATTACCAATGGTGAATAATTTCCAACAGTGCTTTACGTGCAATTTAAAGTCTGGATCAATTGCTAATTAGATGTAATCAAATACCAGGTGGGCATATGTGGGACTTGACAAACCAAATGATTCTCTGGTCTAGGGTTAAACAATAAAATTATATTTGGAGGCAAAAATACCAACTTCTCAGTTTCATTTTCTTTTTTTTTTTCGTACTGGAGATTGAACTCAGGACCTTGTGCTTGTGAGGCAGGTGCGGTGCCACTGAGCTAAATTCCTGGCTGTTTCATTTTCATAGCAAACATTCAAAAAGGGCAGATGTACTGTTTATTATTAATAGGACTTTAAATTCCAACCCTTCCTCTTCCAAGGACCTTTTTTTTTTTTTTTTTACTTCTGGGACAAAGAATTGCGGGAAGCACTCCACAAACAATATGACTGTCACCCACATTTTCTGATTATGCTGCCAGAGGGCAGGTAATTTTTGTTTTTGATGAGAACATAGAGGTTTATCACTCATATACTACACTAGGCTTTATGATATGCCCTGAAGAGTGGTCACACAGTACAGAGTTAAAGTCCTGTCCTTCTATGTTTAATGCCCTGGTGCCTACTTTGTACCTTAATGAATGTAGGTTCTAATGGGCATCTTCTTCCAGAAGGTAACCCTTCTCCTTGGTCAACTTCAACTTTGCTGGAAATGTGGCAGCAGCTTCCTCATAGGCAGATGCAGTCACATCTAATCCTGAATCTGCACAAGCATCCCTTACTTGTAGTAAATGACTTGGTGTCACTTGCCGAAGTTTTCTTATGGAGCAACATGTTGCCATCAAACAGAATATGCTTTTTGTTCATGTCATCCATTCACAAATTTAATGCCTTTTCCATATTAACTAAGCTTTCATTATGCATTGTGGCTGTAACTTTTGTGGTTTGAGGTGTGAAAGCAAAACTAGCACAAATTTAACAATTTTACAGATAAAAAATTTGTTCTTTACTATGGATTGTAGCAGCCCCAAGCATATTTTTTCTTTCCTTCTTAGAGAACTTTTATCTTTTCATTTAAAGGAAACACAACACAACTTCTTTTTGGCATATCTACATTGCCAGCATCACTACTCTCATGCTGTGGGGGCATTATTAAGTACAATAAATGTCACTTAACACAAACACTATGATATCACCAAAGTCAATCTGATAACTACAACAGCAACCAAGTGAGTGTCAGGCAGGCAGCACATAGAGCACAGATATGCCAGACAGAGGGGTGAGTCAAACGCTGGGCAGAATGGAGGGGAGCAGTCTGAGACTGCATTAAGCTACTCAGAACTGTATTTAATTTAAAACTTAGAAATTGTTTATTTCCGGAATTCTCCATTTGATAACTGAACCCATGGATAAGGGGAAACTACTATACTGTTTTTCTCTTTTCCTGAAATAGACTTCTTAATGTCCCAGCAATGTACTTTAAAACCCTTCGTGTGTAAGGTTAGCTTCCTGACAAGGAGCGTAGGGTTGAAGCTTAACCTTATGTATGAATGCAATATGCTTTCGCTGAGCACAATATGCTAGAAGATGAGAGTGGATCAAGACAGAAAGTTTCCTCAAACTCCTAGCTGAACTCAGGCAACTTCTCTCAAAAGTAAATATGACTTATATAAAATATTTTTGAGAAAAAATATCACACCCAAACTGAATAACGTTTAAAAGTCATGTTAAAAACTGAATTCCAGCAGAGCAAAAAAAGAGAGACTCAGGCCTAAGTTAGAATTTAAGATTTATATGAAATCAAACTGGACCTGCTGGTGCACGCCTGTAATCCCAGCACTGGGGAGGCTGAGGTAGGAGGATTACTGCAAGTTTGAGGCTAGCCAAGGCTATATAGTGAGTTCAAGGCCAGTTTGAACTACATAGTGAGACCCTGTCTCAAACAAAACAAAACAAAACAAACAAAACAGAGAGAGACTTACAAGAAATATAAATCTGCAATGTATAGAGTTTCTCGGATCTCAATTCAAACTGGGGAAATTAATACAGTACTAACTAAAAATCTGGTTTTAAAGTATTTAAATTATTTAGCTTTAACAATGATATGGGTTATGATTTTTTAAGGCCCTTATCTTTTAGAGATAGGTACTGAAATATTTATGAATGGAGTATGTATGAGATTTTCTTCAAGATAACATGGGGTGAAGTACATACAAAGAAGATTGGTCATGAGCTGATTGTTGAAGGTGAATGATAAGGTTTTATTATAGAACTTTTTCTACTTTCACATACATATTTGAGATATCCCAAAATAAAATTTTAAAACGTTTAAAAATTTACGTTCAATATTATTGTTTGGCAAAGTAAAAGTTCTGGCAAAAGTGTCTAACTTAATAGATGTGACATAGAAGAAATTTAAAAATAACTTACCACTCAGATTTCAAAGTGAAGTTTGTTTCCAAGTGTGTTTCCCTTCCAGGATCCCACTGACACATCATTTTCTTCCCCTCATTCACAATGCAACTTAAATTTTTAGGTTTTTCTGGAGGAACTAAAATGAAATAATTAGCTATTTTCAAAAACCTTTATATTCACAAATATTATCCAATTTATATATGACCTAAAACACCTAAATTAAATAGAAAAAAAAAACCCAAAACAAAACTATATCCAATAAAAGACTTGTGACTAAAAAGTTGATTTCTATTCAAACTCCTAAACTGCTTTTCAGGCTGTAATATATATTTTCTATCGTAATTGTTATTGCTAGTTTGTTTCACATTAACTTGCTACATAAAAGTCAACTTTCATTTATAACTAGATGAAAATATCAACAATTTCTCCATTAGGTATATTTTAAAAACCTATATTAGAAGAAGCAATTAAACAGATTAAAAAATGATTCATTTATATGCTACTTTCCCAAACTATTTTTTTGAGGCAGGGTCTCACTGTGCAGTTCAGGTTGGCTCTGAACTCACTATGTAGCCCAGGCTGGCCCTGAACTTGAGGCGATCCTCCTGCCTCAGCCTCTTGAGTGTTGGGATTACAGGTCCAAACTCTTCTGGAAGAAAAGCAAATGCTGAAATCATAAAGTTTGGGTGATGCACAAATTTAAAAACCCACATTAGGACTATAGTTTATATTCTTTACTATGACCTTTCAGAAGGACTTTAATACTGATTCATCTTCTCCAGGTAGCTACTTAGTGTGTGCATCTTCTTAGCAATTAAGAGGTACTAGATATATTCAGAGATTTCAAATCAATATATTTGGGGGGCTCACGTCAAAATACTTTTCAGGAAAACTGACAAATGCTTGACTTTCAGGAAAGAGATAAAAACTGTGTTAATCTTCAGGATTTCTGTACATTAATAATGCAAATGTAGGTCCTACCTCTAAGCTTACGTTTTAAAAAATATGTCTAAAAGTCACTGAGCCCAGTGATTACTGCCTTTCACGCAGGCTAGCAGACACGCTTAGAAATGTACTTCAACAGTCATGACAAACCCTGATATAAGATAAAAACAAAACTTACAGCCTACTCGCATTTTGACTCCATAGACATTCATCTCAATCTGTCCGAATGCAAGAATGTTGCATATAAGTTGAACATTTGATAAACTTTTATTTGTAAAGGTGACACTGGATGTTGTTGTGTTTATGACGGTATACTGCTCCTCAGGAATAAGAACACGGTTTGCTTTCCAGATAATGTGAGAAGCATTTACTTCATAAATACTCATACATTTTTCCTTTAACACACAGAATGCAGTGAAATTAGAACCACTTCGGATAACTGGAGATTCAGGGCTGATAACACCGCACGTATCCACAAGTTCACCTACAAAGGAACATTTTTGAAAATATAAAAACAGACTGAGGTAGGTATGTACTATAACCCACTGGTAGACTGTTGGCCTAGCACATGGTGAGTCCCTGAGTTTGAACCCTAGGACCCCCCCTCCCAACAAAAGGACTGAATTTTTCTAGTACTATCAATTATTATTATTATTACTATTATTATTATTTTGGAGATAGGATCTTACGATATAGTTTGGGCTAGTCTCGAACTTATTATGTAGCCCAAGCTGGCCTCAAATTGATCCTGCCTCAGTCTCTTGAATGCTGGGATTACAGGAGTGTGCCACCACATCCAGTTTCTTTTGTGTTTCTTGCCTGGTTTTGGTATGAAGGTAATGTTGGCCCCACTCCATAGGTATTTTAAAGTAAATATTTCTAAAACTATATGCATTACAGTCTCTTTCAAATATACTACTTCTTATTCTTATTTCTCTACCTCTGCTAAAAGCACCACTCCCAATCTAGGTATCCAGACCAGATACCTTGTAGTCACCTCCAGTCTCTAGTTAGGGTCCTCTAACCTCGAAGTTAACAATAATGCTGCACTAGCTAGAGCCCCATACATCGCATTTCCACAATTAAACCATACACGTTTCTGACTTCTTCCTCTACCATTCCTACTCCTCCTCATCCCCTCTAAAGTTGAAACTGGGAGTGGCACAAGATGAACAGTATGTCCCCCACTAGCTGTAAACTCAGTACATTCTGGTGCCTCAGTAGACTCAACAATTTTTTCACTACATCTTGCAGAAGTATCATCCATTTTAGGTTCTATATTCTTAGCATGTTTATCAACCTCTTGTCATCAACAATGCTTGGAATGCTGAAACTTGGGCCATCATATTTTCTTTGTTGGACCTCCATCCAGTTTACCCTACTACACAACTGTTACCACAGTTATGGTTCTAAAATGATTATGTCATTTACTAGCTATATATTACTATCAAGATTAAAGTCCCAACTATTTGGCATGACTTTATTCTCTTTCTCTAGCCTCAGTGTCCACATATTTAAGATAGATTTCCCCAATCAATGCCACCAGTCAATGGGTTCTTGAGTTGTTATCCACTCTGTATGGGTTTCAGTTTTCTCATATGGAAAATAACGTTAATAATAGCTATCTTGAAGGTTTTTTTTGAGATTAAAAGTTAGTTGTGTAAAACACAAGGTACAATGCCTAGTATTCAGTAAGTCTCCAATAAATGGTAGTCACACTGATAGGGTCTAGAAGGTCTTATTAGAGGTGTTATGGCATTATATCTAGGTGTCCCCCAAATAGTCACATTGGTAGGGTATAGAAGATTCTATTAGAGATATAATGCCTTACATCTAGATGTCCCCCCAAGGCCTCATACACTCATAGGTGGGGCTTTGGGGAAGTAATTAGATCATGGGTGTGTGATACTGGATTAGTCCGCTCATTAGTTTAGTATAGTTCTGGGTGTCTATGATAGATTTACTGAAGAAAGAAGACCTACCCTGGGTATAGGTGTCATCAACCAATAGGTTTGTAGCCTGGATAGAATAAAAAAGGGATAGAAGGAAGACTTACTGCTTTCTGCCTGCCCTGTCATGGACTGTTTCTCCTGTGCCATGTCCTTCTGCCATGCCGCCCTGCCTTGGAGCCCGACTATGGACTAAAACCTCTATATACTGTGAGCTAAAATAGACCTTTCCCCCTTTAACCTGAAGGTACTAGGTATTTTGTTTCAGCAACGAGAAAAGTAACTAAGACAAGAGGTTATTGGCTCTAGCAATTAATGGTAAAAGGCATCATGGATTATGGAACTGAGAAAAACCTGGGAAGTCATTTACTTCAACTTTTTATATTACAGATAAACTGGGCATGGTGTTGTAGGCCTGTAATCTCAGAACTGGGAGGATGAGGGAGGAGGACTGCTAGGAGTTCAAGGCCAGCCTAGGCTACATAGTGAGTTCAAGGCCAGCCTAGGCTACACAGTGAGTTCAAGGCCAGCCTGGGCTACACAGTGAGTTCAAGGCCAGCCTGAATTACAGAGCAAGACCCTGTCTCTAAAAAACAAAATTACTGATAAAGAAAGTTCTAGCATAAGAGTCAATGTCAATTATCAGCTAGACACCACAAAGGATAAAACTACCTTGAAAAGTTAAACAATTACTGTATTTTCCTATTCTATATCTTTCAAAGTTAGCCAGAAGAATTAAAAGTCCTTGAGGTCTTGAGGTTAACATTGTACAGTACTGCCAAATTAAATCCTGGGACTTGTCATATGTCCTATTAGGATCAGAGTTGGAATGTGTATTCCTTTGTTTCAAAATTTAAAATGTGCACAAGGCCGGGGATTTAGCTCAGTGGCATGGTGCCTGCCTTGCAAGCGCAAGATCCTAAATTCAATCCCCAGTACCAAAAAAAAAAAAAATTTAAATGTGACCTATTTATATCACCTTGCCATTATTTGTATGTGTCTACTATAAGTCTTACTGCATATATTACTTTCAATTTCCAAAAGTATGGAACTTCATCTTGTGGAGGATCTCTACTGAGTTACCCTCTGACAATAGGCCAATCATACAACTCCCCAGACTTCACTTTATTCCTTGGCAAAATCATTCCTGCTTTACTTTTTGTAAAGTAAAAAACATAAGATATAATCAGAGACTCATATTGTTAATTTTAAATCACACAGAATAAAAGAAATACTAGAAGTGGGCAAATATTCCAGTTTTCAAAGAGAAACAGGCTCATTAATTGCATCCCATGCCAAATTGTTCCCATTTTTATAGCTCTACCCAGATGACTAAATTACACGCAGTGTTTTAAGAAAAGTATTTAATAAATTTATTTTGAATATTCATGTGGACAAAAAAGAGGTGCAGATTAGGATACGGTATAATAGATATTAGAATGAACATTATGAAATTTCTGATATTTGGCTATTTTTCATAGATTTAGTTCAAATATGAACAGACTTGCTGCAGCACTAGGTTGTAATGAACAAGGTAAAATGTGGTAACAAAAAACTTTTCAATTAAAAGTGTTGCCTTTTCCAGCAAAAACAAAGCAAAACAACAAAAAAGAATGATTAGAGTAACTAGCTAAATTTAGTTTGGGTAAAAGGGCCTAAGATAAACATAGGAAAACAGTCCTTTGATACTTGGAAAGCTGACTAGTGAGAAGATAAAATAGGCCTACTCTAGAATTAAATGGGGAAAACTACAAGGAGAAAATTTGGGTTCAAGAATAAGGAAGGATAGCCAGGTATGGTAGCCCATGCCTATAATCCCAGCACTTTGGGAGACTGAGGTAGGAGGATCCCAAATTTGAGCCCAGCCCGGGCAATGTGGTAGCTTAGCTAGCCCCAGTCTCAAAACTTAAAAAAAGGATGAGAATGTAGCTCAGAATGAAGGCCGAAGGTTCAATCCCCAGTACTGAGGGGGAAAAAAAAAGAGGTTATTTAAGGGTGCAGCTCAGTGGTAAAGTGCATGATTGACTCTGGGTTCAGTTCCAAGTACAAAAAAAAAAAAAAAAAGAAAAAGAAAGAAAAGATCTTTCTAAATAGTAAATTATTTCAATATAAAATTTCTGGGCTGGGGATTTAGTTCAGTGGTTCTGCCGCCTGCCTCACAAGCACAAGGACCTGAGTTCGATCCCCAGTACCAAAAAAAAAACAAAACACCACCACCAAAAAAAAAACCCCAAAAAATTTCTGTCACTTGAATGTTCAGAAAGAAACTGTGGTTCTAGTTCTGGAGAGGGGATGTTTAAAGCTGTGCTTTTCAAATTAACTGTGATGGAACAGCAGGGTTTTTATCCCTTGACTCTGTCATGGATTTATACACTTCTGTTTTCTAAATCCACTGATCATATTTTTGGATGTCATGGTTATGTCAAATTGTTGAGAATTTCTAAATGTGTATTTTCAACTTTGGCATTTATCTCACTGTGGGTCAGTAACTACCACATGGGCATCTACAGTTTGCATAGTATTTCTTAGTTATCTCTTTATTCTGGTAACACAACCACACTGCTCAGTGATACTTTTAGCAATCAGGAGGAAAATACTAAGAGTTATCAGATTTTCTCCTAGTCCTTTATTAAAAAAACCCACTTTCCCCCCGCCTCACCTTAATGTTACTGTAGTATAAACAGAATTTAGTCACTGACTCAGACATCAAATTATATTAAAAAAACAAGAGTATTTTTATTTATTAAAATAATTTTAAATCAATTTTATTCTCTCAATTATGATACTAGAAAAAAATATAAGCATAATCATATAAAAACATAAGCTTAATATATAAGTATATATATATTTGCAGAGTTGGAAGAAAGGGTATTCTGTGAGCCTTACCCATACTTTCAGTGGTGAGGAAAACAACCAGAGCTTGCACGAGCCAAATCTGCAGCGACAACATTTTGAATAGATATTTCTGTAACAGACACATGTAATATTATTTCTAATATTTTTCTCTTACATACACATAACCTAAAACAATCTTTTGTTTCTATTGTATAGCTGTTTTCTAAATGGTGGTGAAATTCATACAAGAATGCAGAAAATGAGTTTTCAGAATACTGTGTTATTCCCACTAAATTTTATGGTTATTTGAAACTTCTAGAAAACATAATTTATACTTTAAACTTAATTTTAAAAAATCTTTATTATGTTAAGTCTACACATTAGTAAATAATTATGAGATTGAGAACTTCAGACAGACAAATTTCTGCCTGGCAAAATCCACTGCAAGTAACCTCAGAATACACTTGACAAATATGTTTGTAACTCACAGCATTACCAAAAATATGCCCTAATATATGAAGAGTGCCTACAATTTACTAAAAAATTCAGACACCTAGTAGAAAACCAGGCAAAAAGATTTGAGTAGCAGTTTATAGAAAACGAAACACAAGTAACTAAAATGTATAAAAAAGACTTTCAAACTCACTCAAAATGAGATGTATGTTATAAAAAAATCCAGATAGGAATTAAAAATGATACAGACACTCCAGAAAACAATCTGGGAGTTCTGTACCAAGTTAAAAGCAGACCACAAAACTCCACATTTCTACTCCTAAGAATGTACTCAGGAAAAACAGAAATATATGTTCATATAAGGATACACACTGAAATGCTCATAGCAGCTTTATTCATAATAATCTCACACTAGAAATAATCCAAATGTCCATTAGTTGGTGAAAGGATAAATATCAAAACCACAGCATATCCATATAGTAGAACAGCAGTCAGAATAAATAGGAATGAATCACTAATACTGTACATGTAACTATGAATGAATCTCAAAAGCATTAAGAAGCCAGACACAACAAGCTATGTATTGTATATTCTATTTTACAGGAAATTCTAGAAATGGCAAAGTGAAGGTGACAGAAAGCAGATCATGGGTTCCCTAGAGCTGAGGCAGATAAGGGGCACAAAGGAACTTTTTAGAGAGATGGAAATATTCTCACCTGATAGTGATGATGAGTATAAACTCTATACATTTATCAATATTCATTGAATTGTGTCAAGAATAGCAAAGGCAGATGTGTGTTGGGGGCACATGCCTGTAATCCTAGTACTTGAGAGGCTGAAGGGGGGAGAATTACCACGGGTTTGAGATCAGCCTGGGTTACACTGTGAATTCAATGCTGGCCTGAACTACATAGCAAGATCCTGTCTCAAAAAACAAACAAACAACACAACACAACAACAACAAAAATAATAGCAAAGTTTCTGATTTGAGATTTTACCCTATTCAAGCTAACAAGTTAACATGCCACATTTCATGGATACTGACAAAACATGAGAATTTTGAGTCAAAGACAAAAGACTATTACTCATTTTTGTTTGTTTGTTTGTTTTTGGTACCAGAGATCAAACTTGGGACCTTGCGCTTGCAAAGCAGGTGGCAGAACCACTGAGCTAAATCCCCGGCCCAAAGGACTATTGCTCTTAACAACAGCAGCAAAGCATCAGCACTTTTTGTGCCAACTATACTATGAAGAGTCAGATGACTGAGCTTAAGAAGCCTGAACCTATAAAAATGAGCAGGAAGAATTCTTGCCCTTTACTTTGGTAGAAGGCGTTATCTTGATCTTTCAAGGCTACAAGCAAATGTGTCCTTTGCTATCTAAGGAGATACCACTTCTATCTTCCATCACCCTTGAAAAGATGGTTCAGAGAAAAGGCAGTCAGGACTTTTGGTCATAAGACATGCTGAAATGTAAGAGACCCATGGGTTTCCTATCAGACTGAACACTAACAAGTAAATTTTAGTATTTATAACTCAGACCTAAATTATAATAAAACAAAAGTTGCACAGACGAGGTGAACAGCCAAACGAAATTAGTGCTTAACTTTTCTAAAAGATACATACAATAACATTTCCTAAAAGCTAGATATGTAGCTCAACAGTAAAGCGCATGATTAGCATGCATGCAGGCCCAAATTCAAACCTCAGCACGAAAACTAAAAAGCTGAAAAAGAGAAACAGCCAAATATTCATAAACACTAGAACAGACAAACTGTGGCATATTCCAATAACTGAGTTACAGCAATGAAAAAGAACTTACTAAGTATATGCAACATGAATGAACATCCCACAGTAACACAGAAGAAACCAGACATATAAAAGTACATTCTGCATGATTTCCTTTATATGAAGTGCATAAATAAGCAAACAACTTTTGGAGAAAGAGGTCAGAATAGTAGTTTTCTTTTTTGGAGGGAAGAGGACAAAAGGGAACATTCCGGGTCCTGGGCACGTTCTATATTTTGATGTGGACAATGGTAAAAACTCACTGAGCTATAAACACTGAGGAGTTCTGGACTTTAAAGTATGCAAGATATAATTAATAAAAAAGTGAAAAAAAAAAGAAAACCAAATCAAAACTACCCTGATATACTTATCTATGTAGTGTTGGCAAAAATATAAAACCTAGAAAGTTATCAGTGAGACTAAGCAAAAAAGATACTGTTACACATTCATAGGTTACAGTCTATACTGAACAAGTTTCCTAATAAATTCTACACTCAAAACTATATAGTTTGTAAATCAGACCTCCTTTTAAAAAGAAAACAAAACACCTACCCAACATATGTAGTCATAAGGTGTACTACAATATCAGTAAAAACTAAAAGACATTTGAACCTAATCATTCTACTTCTAGTTGTTTTATCTTAATAGATAGGAGCAAAATAACACATGTACAAAGTTTTTCACTGTAGCATTGTTCATAATAGCAAAAAATTGAAATAATCTAAATGTTTCTGATAGGGTACTACCACTGGTTAAAATTACAGTATACCCCCAACATAGCATACACATAACAATAAAAACTGGACAACAGTAAGTGAGGGATGAGAGCAGGAGGGATATTATCTACCATATACTCTTTTTTTTTTTCTTAAATTCTTTTATTGGTACATTTTAGGTATACAACACAATTACATTTCTCATTGGGAACTTGTACCTTTACATGATGCATCTTGGTTCTTATTTTTTCCCCATTCCTAGCCCACCCTTCCCTATTTACAAAGACTGTATTTCCATTTTTTCCATTTCTCATCATTTTTTCCTTTCCCTTCTTTCCTTTCCCCTGCCCCTCCCACTACCGCTACCCCTTTGGACCTTTTCTTCCTATTTTGCATTATCGATTATTCATTCTAATCATTGGTACAATTTAGGTATACAATATAATGACATTCATCATTGGAAATTTGCACCTTTACATAATCTCTCTTGGTTCTTATTTTTCACCCTTGCCCAGCCCTCCCTTCAACCCCTCCATTCCTCCCTATTTACAAAGATTTTGTTCCTATTTTTCCATTTTCTCATATTAATTCCATACCCTTCTTTCCTTTCCCCTACCCCTCCCTCTTCCTTCCCCTTTGCCCCTTTTCTTCCTATTTCACATTACCTGTTATATATTTTAGTCCTTATTTACACTTTCAGTTTCTCACACTAGAGAAACTATTCGGTATTTATACATGTGTGTCCTATTTATTTCACTTAAGAGTATCGCCTCAATGTGCATCCATTTAGCTATAAATGTCTCTAATGTCTCATTTTTTAATGGCTGAGTAGTACTCCAATTTATAAAAAACCCCCACATTTTCTTTATCCAGTCTCCAGTTGATAGGCATTTGGGCTATTTCAAAGTTTTAGCTATCACAAACTGTGCTGCTATGAACATGGGTGCACACATATCACTGTGGTATGATTCTTTTAATTCTTTGGGGAAGATCCCCAGCAGTGGAATAGTGGGGTCAAATGGGACTTCCAGTCCTAGTTCTTTGAATCTACCATGTACTCTTAGCATCTGTCCACTGGGGTATCAATGTGACTTTAGTATTTATGCAAAAAAATATACATTTTAGGGCTGGGGATTTAGCTCAGTGGTTCCACCTCCTGCCTTGCAAGCATAAGTTCCCAAGTTCGATCCCCAGTACCAAAAAAAAAAAAAACATTTTAAATTTAAAAATACTTAATGTGGCCAGGTGCAGTGGTATGCATTTGTAATCCTACCTACTTGGAAAGCTGAGGCAGGAGGATCACAAGTTCAAGGCTAGCCTGGGCAATATAGCAAGATCCCATATCAAAATAAGATTGAAAAAAAAGGGGGGGGGATGTGGCCGAGTGGACCACATGTGGCATGACTAATAAGCCCTTGGGTTCAATATTCAGACCACACACAAAGGAACAAACATCAGAAAAAATACAATGTGTAAGGATTTTCCTAAATAAAATTTGTAGATTGGTGCTTTGTTAAATATATATCCTAACTTGACTTTATGCACTTTCTAATCTGTAGCAGTCATTCTGTACAAAATTATTTGATAATGAGCTGTTAAGACTGCATTGGGAGTAGGTACATAAGAGATCTAGTTTACAGGAATCATTTTCTTCCACGTATTTCATTCCTTACTTCCCAACTTTGGCCTCCTATAGGGTAGAGGATGTAGTTCATTGATAGAACACTTGCTGACATGCATGTGTGCATGCACAAGGTCCTGGGTTTGACTGCCAACACAGTCAAAACACAAAACACAAACAACACTGAAAGAGCAAACTGCCCCACACTAGAAAAATCTACCACTGTCTAACTGCTCATCAAAACAAAGAAAATACAGTATCTGAGAACACTGGTACAGTATGTCATGGTTTCCTGAACATTTACCACGGACCTCCACTCACATCAGAGGTTTCTCTACAGTTCAAGAAAACTGGCAGTTTTTCTACTGCTGTGCTCCCCCTCCCATCCCTTGGGACTGAAACCAAGACCTTCACACTGCGCTGTATCCTCAGCCCTTTTTTATTTTTATCACTAAGTACCTAGCTTGCTTAGTCTGGACTTGCTCTTGTGGTCCTCCTGCCTCATCTTCCCAGAGTGCTGGAATTTTAGGCATTTGCCACCAGGCCTGGCTGCTGTACTATTCTTATGGCAAAACTCAAAAACAAGAAGTCCATGACAATAGTTATGTTTACTTCAAAGTAGTCAGATTTAACTGTGCAAGCCATGAGATACAAGTAGAACAGGCAAAGGGGCTTCACATTTTAATAGAAAGCAATGTTTCTTATTATTAAGACTGTTGAGATGTGAGGAAAGAGCATCTATTTGAAGCACTTGATTTTTTAGTGCATCTAAGAGATGGAGACACAAGAGCCTTTATAAAATATATGCCCTGTAGTTAACTTCATGTAGGAGCTTACCTCTTTAAAATGGACAAAATTGACATTTTTTATTTTTCTCTTCCTTTTGATCTACTGACAGTAGACTCCCATTTTAAAATTCAATTAATAGCACTCCCTCCCTCATTTCTTACAGAATTTTCTATGCAAATTTAAAACATGTCTAGCAATCACAGATATAGGAAAGGTGTATCTCAGAACTGAGTGATTCTTCTATAGCTGTCCTCCACAATGGTGGATCAATATAATAGTGTTAAAAGGTGCTATAAGATGTGTCATAAGTAATTTGCTGCTGTTAATGTTAAAATATCAAAGTTTATTATTTACTTAGAAATAAGAACAAATATGAGATAACTGTTATAGTTGTTCACTCTCATTTTCATGAGCTTTCACAAGTGGGAGAAAATGCAGTATAGTTTTAATTGACAAATATTTAATAGCTATGGCCTTATAAATTATTTTTACTGCCTATGATTGTGATCTTTCTATTTATGTCCATTTTCTTTTTAATTTAACCCAAGAACATAATGAAAAACAATGATAATACATCAGATTTACACTAAACATGAGGACGACTACCAATATAACTTTTGTTACTATGGTAAGATTATTGCTATAAGTTTAGAAGAATATGTGAACTCTAAATGGAAAAAAAAAAAAGCAAACATGTTTAGTAAGTTGAAGCATCAGGACAGGAGAAATTTGTTATGTTTTATAGTACACTATCAATTTAGATAAATTTTCCAAAAAGTTTGCAAAACTTTCATTGATCAATTATGAAATTAATTATTTACAAAATTATCTACTTTCTCTCTACTTCCATTAGCACCAATCTATCCTCTCCCGTCTTCCATTAGTACCAATTTTGAACTCATTACAACCAACACTTGGATACTGTTTTATGCACACAAAATGCATTTATGTAAATTATTTCACTTGATTCTCTTAATATCCTAGAGAAGCAGGTGGATAGGGCAGAGAATATTTACTGGATTTTTATAAAAGAAAAAAAATTCAGACAAGGTGAAGTACTTACCCAAATCACAATATTAGTAAGTATGGAGCAGGGATTTGAAACTCAGTTTTCTACTTCCAAATGTCATGTTCTTTTGATTGGGTCTTGCTTTAAAGATAGAAAAATCTTGTTCAAAAAACTGACTTTGATAATATTTTATATGTGTACTTTAAAAATCCTTGTCTAATATCAGGCTTTCAGGTCTGCACAAAGTATACCATTTTAGAGATCTCCTGAACTTGAGAATAAAATAATTCCATAAATAATTATGTAAGATTACTCAAATATCCTAGTATTAATGCAAATTTGGTTTTGTTTTTTAAATATGGAACGTTTCACGAATTTGCATGTCATCCTTGCGCAGGGGCCATGCTA
This sequence comes from Heterocephalus glaber, assembly GCF_053883595.1. Taxonomy (NCBI): domain Eukaryota; kingdom Metazoa; phylum Chordata; class Mammalia; order Rodentia; family Bathyergidae; genus Heterocephalus; species Heterocephalus glaber. Next base: position 37,559,521 of record NW_028258333.1, read on the forward strand.
ATCTTCTCTGTATCGTTCCAATTTTAGCATATGTGCTGCCGAAGTGAGCACAAATTTGGTTTTTTTTGAGATAGGATTCTCTATGTTGCCCAGGCTGGCCAAAAACTACTGGGCTCAAGTGATCTTCCTGTTTCTGCTTCAGTAGCTGGAACCACAATCACCTAGTGTTATGCTTTGATACCACACTTGCAAATATTAAGGTTCAGCCATGCCTAATTCAAATTTTCCTAATGTCTATGTAATGTTATCAAGGGACATTCTGTTAAATGTGATAAAAGTAATTCTTTAACAGAATCATACCTTTTGTCTTCTACTAGTAATAAGTTAAAGCTGGTAATTCTTCAACTGCCAAACTGTTCTACACATATAGAGATAAAAATTTATTTTAAGATTTGCTCAATCATAGGTTAACTTCTAGCATGAATAATTGTTGCTCCTTTTTGAAATACAATGACTTAAAACTTAGGTGAAGAATTGAATCCTCCAATATTGTTTCCTATACAATAAGCCTTTAATGTATTTACTAACGTAAGGAATTGAATTTCTAACAATATTTTTAAAATTTCAAGTAAGGGGGCAGGGGATTTAGCTTAGTGGTTCCACTGCCTGCCTTGGAAGTGCAAGGTCCCAAGTTCGATCCCTGGTACAAAAAAAAAAAAAATTCAAGTAAGAAGAAAAACTGTCATGTGAAAGTCCCATATCACATGAAAGCTCCCCATAATCCCACCAAGAGATAACTACAATGAGCATGTTGGTGTTGGTGGATATTGTTGCAAACTGTTCTGTGCATATATTCTAACTTTGTTTAAATACATACTTTCATAATTTACAAAGATATGACCATGAAAGTGATGAGTGTTTTGTTATTTGCTTTTTTTCACTTAACACTACATACTGGACATGTAAGTTAATACATAGATTAATTCCTTGTAAACTCTGCTCAAATTTCCTTTCTCATGGAGCTCTTCCTCAACTACCCTATGTTGCTTCCTCTGCTCTCCTTTCCCGTTTTTTCCCCCATAGCACTTAAGGTTGTCTATAGTAGGCTGACAAATATTTCACATGAAGGGCCAACTTTGTAGGCCTTAAATTCTCTGTTGCAACAAGTCAACTGGTGTGCAAAAGCAAACAAATGGGCAGGGCTGTGTTCCAATAAAATGTTATTTATTAAAAAAGACTGCAAGCTGGATTTGGTATACATGTCCATTTGTTAGCTCTGTTCTAAAACATTATACAATTTATTTATTTTATTATGGGTTGAATCGTGTCCCCCATCCCAGGTTATGTTGAAGTCCTAAAGCCCAGTACCTCAAAATGTGATCCTATTTGGAAATAGGCCATCACAATACTCTAAGGGCTCACACTTTAGAGCCTTTAGTACAGTATGTCTTAATAAGAACAAAGACACAGGAAGAGATATGTGACAAAAGAGGCAGAGATTGGAGCAGTGCAGCTGCAAGCTAAAGAATGTTAAGGACTTCTGGCTATTACCACAAAGCTAGGAAGAGGCCAACAGATATTCTTTCTAAGTCAGGAGTATTTCTAGCCTCCCTTGAGAGAATAGATTTCTATTGTTTTAGGTTACCCAGTTTGTGGTACTTTGTTAGAGCAGTTGTAGGAAACTAATACATTGTCTGTATTACCAAAACAGAATGTAAGCAAATGAAGCAGGAATTTTGTCTGTTTTGTTCCCTGTTATATTCCTTGAATCTACAGTCATACTTAGTACAGTAAGCGCTTGATATATTTGCTGGATGAAGAAATACTTTTTTCTGAATATGTCCATAAGATAGCAGTATAGGAATATACTGTAACTTAATGCTGAGTCTTTGTATGGATGGCTAGGCCCTTTGGTAGGTGTACTCCTAGCTTAGCTATATCTTCTCTTTGGCAATGAGTCTGTTCAACTATTTTGCTTACCTTTTATTTTGGTTTTCTAGTTTTCTCACTATAAAATTTCTAATGTTTTAAAATATATTCTGGATATAAGGCCTTAATTAGAAAACTGATTCAGACATATGCTCCCCATCTACGGCTTATCTCTTCAATTTTGTTTTGTTTTTGGTGGTAGGATGGATTGAACCCAGTACTTTCTCACACTGACCTACATCCCTATCCCTTTTCTTTTTTAAGAACAGCGTCTAAGTTACTAAATTGCCTAGGTTGGGTTTGAACTTGCAGTCCAGTCTCAGCCTTTTCAATCTCTTAACATTGTTTTTTGAAGACCAGAAGATTTAATTTTAATGAAATCTACTCATCAATTGTGCTTTTGGCATTGTTTTTAAGAAATCTTTGTCCTAAGTCACAAAGGTTTTCTCCTATTTTATTCTAAAAATTGTACAGTTTTTATTTTTAGGCCTCTGAATCATAGTCAATATTTATATATGGTATGAAGTAGGACTTCAAGTTCATTTTGCATATATGAATTGCCAATTGCATCAGCACTATGTTTTGGAAACACTATATCTTCTCAAGTAAACTGTCTTTTCACCTTATCAAAACACAGTCATCCACTAATATCAGGGTTTATTTGACCACTCTCAGTTCCAGGGGTGAGTACACTGTGTAAAACCCAAGTATTTCAGGATTTGTGGGGAGGGGCTCTGTTCAAATTACCAAACTACTGTCCTGGCACAAAAGCGGCCACAGATAATAAACACAAGGGGGTGGCTGTTTTCTAATAATACTTCATGAACACGAGGTGAGTTTGCCAACTCCTGTTCTATTTCTTCCATTCATCTATTTGTCTTTTGCAACTACTACAGTGTCCTGATATGGTAGCTTTACAAGTCTTGAAGCCAATGTGCTGTGTGGATTTTTTTTTTAAATCAGCTATCATCCTTTTTTTGAGACAGTTTTGCTATGTAGTCCAGGCTGGCCCTGAACTTACTCACTATGCAGCTGAGACTGGCCTTGAATTCCCAATCTCCTTCCCTCAACCTCCTTGTTGCTAGGATCACTGGTGTGTACCACACTACCCAACTATGCTATTATCCTTTTCTTTATTCCTTTGTACTAAAGGTCTCTTTTTTACTCCTCTGTATTTGTATAACATTCCTTGTTTATCAACTGAGCAACTGAGGAATTTGACTGTGATGCCCCTTGGTATAGTTTTCACATTTCTTGTGCTTAGACTTTGTTGAGCTTTTGAGTGTGAGTTTATAGTTTTATCAAAACTATAATATATCTGAGGCTAATTATATTCCCTACTACTGAAATAAGACCCTTCTGGATAGTCTTCCTAATACCCCATCAATCAAGGTATTTTCTAATCTGGCTCATGAGAACAGGCACTATTGCAGACTCTGGGAATCCCAGGTCCCATTAAATCCATCCTTTCAAGAGGTTCTTTCCCTGGCCCTTGATTGGTTTCTTGCATCTAAGCACTGATCAGTGTTCACCTGAATACTTGAATGGGACCTCTGAACCTTTTGAGAGTTCTCTTTCTGTGGAGTCCTCTCTTTTTCAGTACTCTGCTCTATGGACTCCAGCCATTTTGGTCTCCCCAGTCATCTCCTCCTTCAGTTCAGGAATACTCACTGGCCTCAGCCTGGAGTTTCCTTTACCTGTCCCATGGCTTGAAAATTCTAGCTAGCTCAATCACAGGGTTCACCTCATTTGTTTCTTATCTGTCAAGACCATCATCTTTCATCACCTGATGCCCAGTTTAACTTTCCCCCCCTTTTTTTGGTTTTTCAGATAGGAGGGTAAACCTTGTTACTCAATCTTGGACTGCACAAATATTTGGATACCAAATTAAATATGAATTATATAATAAAACCTTTGTCAAAATATTGTTTGTGTGTAGAAAAGCCTGAACAGGCTTGAAAACAGAATCAAAATGTGTATTAGCCTGAAAATATAAGCAATACAGTAAGTATTGGAGTCTTCTCTTATCCATGGTTTCAACAGTTTTAGTCATGTCCAGTCAACAAAGGTACAAAAATGTTAAATGGAAAATTCTAGAAATAATTCCTCAGTTTGAAATAACTTCTAGTTAAGTATATTGTTATACTGTTATTAAGTATATTGTTATACTGTTGCTAATCTTTTACTATCCCTAATTTATAAATTAAACTTCATCTCACGTATGCATGGACAGGAAAAAAATCTAGCTTATATAGGGTCTGACAATATTCATGGTTTCTGAAATCCTTGAAACATCCTGGAACATGCCCTTGTTGATAAAGGTGGACTACTGTAGTTCAAACAACTGAAGCATATATATAAGAATTTATAAGCTGAGTGTGTAGTTTTAGCTATGGGGAAGCTGAGGCAGGAAGACTGCTTGAACACAGGAGTTTAAGCTCAGCTTGGAAAACACAGTGGGATCATATCTCCAGAAATGATTGAATGAATGTTATGGTTTATATCCAGATGGCTCCCAAAGTCTCATGTAGTCCTAGGTGGGGCTGTGGGGAGGTGGCTGGATTATGGAGGCACTATTATAGTTGATTTGCTATTGAGAAGTGAGATCTGGTTGGAGTATGTGGGTCCCGGGCATTATGACCCAGAAGGGTAGGCTTGATCCTGCCTTGATTCTCTCTGCTTTCCCACAGCCATGACATGAGCAGTCTCCTCCTCCATGCCCCTCTGCCATACTGTCCTGCCTTAGAGACAGTGGACTACTGATTGAATCTTTACAAACTGTGAGCCAAAATAAACCTTTCCTTCTTTAAGTTGTGGATGTTGGGTAGCATGTCTCAGCAGCAAGAAAGTGAATAATATGCATTTTGGTGTGAGAGAAGTGAAGCAGTCACTATGACTACCTGACCATATGGTTCAGAAGCCTTTGGAACTGGTTTGCAGGAGGAGTTTAGAAAGGTTCTAACACTCCTGATAGAGAAGTGGCCTTAGAATGCTGTAAGCACAGTTTGAAGGGAGATTCTGGCTGACGGTTAGAAGACCAGAAAGCTAATAGAAAGGCAGATGGTAAAGACCATGCTTAGGAGGTTTCAGTTGGGAAGAACTCCACCAGCAGTTTGATTCCAGGCCATGTGTGCTGTGTTCTGGCAGAAAATACGTCTACATTTTGCTCATGTCCTGAGACGGCAGAAGACTAAGATTAAGGCTGATAGACTAATTAATCTGGTGGAGGAAATTTCAAGGCAGCCTAATGGTCAGACTGTAGCATCAATACTGCTTGTTGCATTTAGTCATGTTTATTTTGAGAGCCAGGAGCAAAAAGTGAATTTGAAAAGTTTTTAGCTTGGCCAGAAAGGAAGCCCTTGCAAAGGTGGTGTCTGGGAGTGGAGATGGTAGAAAAGATGAACAAGAAGCCAAGTACTTAGCCTGGCATGGTGGCCTATGTCTGTAATCCTAGCACTCAGAAGGCTGAGGCAGGAAGATCACCTTAAGCTCCAGGCCAGTCAGGGCTACATAATGAATTCAAGGCCAGCCTAAACTACATAGAGACCCTATCTCAAAAAACAAGACAAGACAAAACAAAACGAAACAAAAGCCTGTACTTTACAACAGAACAATAAAAAGACAGCTTCAGGCATCACAGGACCCAAAGATCCCACCCTTCACACCTGATTGAAATTTCTTTGAGAAGAGAGCTCCAGGGTAGTGCTCAAAAACAGCTCTTAGGGCACTGATTCCTCAGGATTTGGTTCACAGTGCTCAGCCATTCAGGCACTCTGATGGGCCTCTGGAGCCACGGCAACAGACCTGGTTATTGCTCAAACTGGCAGGAGACGTTGGCTTCCTCTACGCAGTGCTGGTTTTACAAGAATGCCAAGCGCAAGAGTTGTAGGGTCAGGAAGGCTTCCGCCCTGATTTCAGAAGAAGGTTTGAGGCCAGGCAGTGTCCCCTAAGAGGGGTGTGTGTGAAGCTGTGAGAATTAAGCTGAAAATACAGTGGAGAGCCCAGAAAGCTGGAGAAGCCAGGAATGTGGATCATCTGAGAAAAGGCACAAGGAGTGAGCAAAGCCCATGCAAGAAAGAATGAGGGCTACAATCACCAGCAATGCCACAGGGGCTGAACTGTCCAAGCCCTTTAGATTTCACATCTCAACACAGCTCACCCAGGGTGCTGGATACAGAGAAGCAGGATTTAATGTTTGCCCTGCTGGTTTTGGTCTTGCTTTGGTCACACTGGTTTCTATCCCCCTATTCCTCACTTTTGGAATGGAATGTTTACCTTGCATCACTGTACATAGGCAGTGTTTTAACTTCTTTTTGATATTTATAGGGGCTCACAGCTAAGCGTTTACCTTCAGTCTCAGAGAAGACTATGGACTTGGACTTTTCGGCAGTGCTGAAACTGTAAGACTTTGGTGACTCAGGGATGGACTTAATGCCTTTTGCATAAAGAGGTACACATGAGTCTTTTGGGGGATGGGGGTTGGGGGCAGAATGCTATGGTTTATACCTAGATGTCCTTTCAAAGCCTCATGCAATCATAGGTAGGGCTTTTAGGAAGTGACTGAATTATGGGGGAATTATAGCTGACTTGCTATTAAGAGGTGAGGGCTGGTTAGAAGAGGGGGGTCACTGTGGCCATGACCTGGAAGGATATATATTCTGTCCCAGCTCCTTCCTTTATTCTCTTGTTTCCCTGCTGCCATGACATGAATGGCCTCTCCTCCTCCACGTTCCTCTCCCATGCCATCCTGCTTTGGAGCCAACTAACTACAGACTGAAATACGAGCCAAAATAAACTTCTCCTACCTTAAATTGTGGGTGTTGGGTATTGTGTCTCAGTGATGAGAAAGCAACTGAGACAAATGATTTAGTATCTGATATATTTAAAAAGGCATCTCACATCACTGGGGAAATGAATTGTTCACTAAATACTAGTGGGACAATCAGCTTTATGAACAAAAAAATAAGGAGCCTCATTTCATATCACACACACACACACACACACCACATTCTCACACATTCACTCCCTCCAGATTAAGGAACTACTTGCAAAAGCAAACTTGTAAGCATGTTGGAAGAAAATATGGAATGTATTTATGATGTTAGAGAAGTTCTTTTACTAATTATCTTTAACTATTTTTGCCAAATGAAAAGGCTTCAAGAGTACTTTGATAAACCCTATGTTCTCACCATTGCTCAAGACATAAAACATAACAAACATAATTGAAGTCAATGATTTCCTTCTCTCAAAAAGTGCTAAATTTAAAAAGGTAAAACTGCACAAAGTACTGCAAGAACACAGAGAGTACCTAATTCCAATAGGGTTCAGGCATAAAATAAGGTTAAGAGTTTTCCAGATAGAGAAAATAGCATGCACACGAGCTATACATAATTCCTGACTCTTACTGTCTACTAAAGATTATCAATGACAAAGTCTCAACATGCCAGTCTACCTAGAGCTGTGCTACCTGAAACATAGCTCTGGTGAGTTTACTTTCCTAGGGGAAGGGGTCAGAATGTGTAAGTAAGAGAACATCCAAATAAAAAGAGAATGTGAACTAAGGTGCACACCTGTTATCCCAGCACTAGGGAGGCTGAAGGAGGAGTACTGTCTCAAGTTTGAGGCCAGCCTAGGCTACATAATGAGTTCAAGGCCAGCCTGAACTATATCCAGACCCTGTCTCAAAAAGAAAAAAAAAAAAGATACACACACAAATTCAAAAACAAGCTGCGGATGTGGCTCAGTACAAAGGCCCTGGATTCAAACTCCAAAACTGAAAAGAGAGAGGGGTGACAGATAGTGCAGAAGATACCAGTATGAAACATACTACTAAGAAGTAATGATTAAATCAAGCTCCTTTAGAGAAAAGAATAAAACTGACTACTAAAAATTTGGAGGCAGAAGATTCAAATTTTAATGGGGGCAACAGATTTACTGTGTTGAAAGAAATGAAGTCCCTGCACTATATATGTATACATGCAGCTTTAAAACAGTAATCTGCCAGGTGTGATGGTGCATGCCTGTAATCTCTGCACTCCGTAGGCTGAGGTAAGGAGGATCACTGTGAGTTCGAGACCAGCTTGGGCTACATAGTGAGTTGAAGACCAGCCTGAACTACACAGAGAGAACTCATCTCAAAAAAACAAGGAAACAAAAGAAAGACAATAATCTATCCTAAGCCATAAATTAACAGATACTGTTCTCTTATTCATCATTAATCAGCCAACTTATTTCTCATTAAATCTCACTAAAATACACTAGATGGCCACATAATAAAGAAAAGTAGAGTCTAAAGCCTTGTGACAATATCACAAGTGTTTCTGAAGCCTTCCAGACTACCTGACTACCTTGCTTCTGAATTTCAAACACCTCCTGGAATTTATATAACCACATAATGCAGCTGATTTTTTCCTTTATCCACCTTCCGGTCTTCTTTTCTGAATTTCCTTTAGCTTTTATCTCCTAGCTATGAATGTATGCAAAGATAAAATATGTGGCATCTACTTTTCTCTTGAAACAACATAATTTCAAGAATTCTGGCTTGGACCTTGCTTTTAATTCTAGTTACATATCATCTTCTTGCATATTCTGTCTCTGACTTAAACTGCCTGTTTACAGAGTCTCTCATTCTCTTACCTATCCATTACATTTTAGCTTGGCCCAAGTATGCCATTCAGTCTGGTTTTAACTTTAAAGCATCATCTAGACCAGTGGTGGCAAACCTATAGCACCCGTGCCACAGCCAGCTGGTTGTTATCATTGAAAGCTCTAAAAGGTTCACCATCACTGTTCTAGACTCTGAGCTCAAGCAACAACAACAACAATAACAAACTAGACTTCCTCTAATACATCTTGTTCTTTCAGTCTGTGCTTCTACGTATTGTATGCCCTGCATCAATGCCTTCCTGATCCTGCTTTGCTCTACTGATTGTTTATAATCCAGGTCAAACATCTGTGGAATTTACCCCCACTCTCACAAACATCTTTGTTCCTAGTACACTTTTATATAGTTCCCTAAAAGGATTTACAACATTGCACAGTAATTATTTTACATGTCTTGGTATGCTCAGAACCTAACATTTTTTGAGGCACCTTATGGACAAGTTAACAGTGTTGTTTTTTTTTCCTGCTGTGCTGAGGATCAAACCCAGGGTCTCAAGAACTAGTGGCTAAATCCCCAGCCCAAGAGTTGGTTTTAAAAGATCTTTTGAGGGCCAGGGATTTAGCTCAGTGGTTCCGCCGCCTGCCTTGAAAGCACAAGGACCTGAGTTCGAGCCCCGGTACCAAAAAAAAAAAGATCTTCTGATATGGTCATATTATTCTACTCACTGCCACTCAAGCATACTATATGATTATGTTTAAGATCTCAGATTCTGAAGCCAGGCTATTTCAATGCAAAGTTAGGATCTACTTATTAGCTAGGCAAACTAAATTAATCTTTCTGTGCCTCGGTTTTCCTTTGTGTGAAAAAGAGGAAAATAAGCTCTACCTCATGAGGTTATAAGGATTAAATTCATTATTATAAGCAAAACATTCAAAACATTGGCACAAAATAAGCATTAAGTATGTACCAGCTATTATCATTAGTACACCGTAGACCTTTTTCATGTGAGTCCTCTTATGTTCTGTATTTCCCATTCTATATTATGCTGTCCATGTTGTACTATGAATGGGCTCCCTTCATTTTTCCCTTTATCTAAATCTTACCCAGATTTTGAGGCTGACATCTGGTAATCATTCCAATCTTCATATGATCACTCTTTAATTAATATCTACTGCATAGCATTTCCTGCATCACTCTACTTAATTAAAATTGCTTTGCATCCAAGTAATATTTCACATATAAGTTTGTCAACCCAATTTTTAAAACTCTCTGAAAGTCCTGATGACAACTTAGGCATCTTTCTGATTTCCTATAGCAGGTGATAAGTGTGTGGTTTTTGTTGAGTAAAAATAATAAAACTCAAAGGAAATCTCAACTCTGATCACACTGCCTTTGCAATCAAAGAAATGGAGAACACTGTGAGAACACGCTCCTTAGAGAGGTAATGGTCCCATGTTTCTCTAGAAGCCAAGCTGCAAATGTATTAGGGCCAAGGAATTCTGACTCCCATTAAAATGAGAAACCCTAAAATAGCTTCTGGAGGGAAAAATCCTCCCTGTTCCTACACAGGAGTTATGGGTAGCACTTAAGTTTCCAAGTCAAACTGTAGCACTGGATTCTCTAAGAAAAATGTGTTAACACGACAAGATGTGAACACAGGATTTGCAGTCAGCAAGGTTACAGGGGGACCCCTGAGACTGTTTCCTTCTCCATACTGGATATTGTACCATCTACTTAACAAGTATATACCGTATCAACATCCACATAAAGATTTAACTGAAATTCCAAATTTCCTTAGAAGAAAATTTTAAAGAAACTGAAAACATACCATTCACAAACGCGAGAACATTTTTAGTTACCTAAGAATATGTTATATTAGCTTAGCTGGCATCAGTAGTTTATAAAACTACCAATGAGAAAAACAAGTACAATATTGTCAATCATACAGACGAGATGGAAGGACAAATTTCACCATAAAGTTTATCCTTCATGGACATTCTTTTTAATTTGTTCTTTCACTATGACTAAAAACAAGCGTTCAAAATTATCTCCAAAAGGAAATGTTTGGAAAGTACAATTTAACCTGAATATAAAATCAGTTTTATAAATGTATTCCACCTTATAGTGTAAATTTAGGAAATTAAGATAATGGCGAACGGCTCAAATGATGATCTGAGTCAGTACTTTCAAATCAAGAGTTCTTCCAACTTGAAGCTGGCAGTCACACAGTCTAAAGGGTTTGTTTACAGCACTAAAACAAACACCCTAATCTTTCAGAAGATTCAACCTGAAGTTCTAATAATAATTCTTTTATGGCATTCTAATTGCTGAAATGACCAATACTACACAAATGAAGCCCAAATGAATTTCCTTTGGAAGGAAAAAAAAGAACAAACGTGGCAAGTTTTACTTTTAACCTGTGGCTCCCCACCCCCACTCCCACTCCCGTTCGGAATTGTGAATCAAATGCTGTTCATCCACGGAGAAAACACAACACTGCTAAATGTTACGCTTAGGGTAATGGGTGAAAATGTGAAGATGGATCTGTTTGCCTCAGGATACAGTAGTATGTGGCAGTACACAGATCAACAGAAAACACGTTAGTAATACGCACTGTGAACTTTCAATGATCCAGAAACCTTACAATTGAAGAATGAAAAGATGGCTCTGGGGAAGGGAAATCAAGCTCTGAGAGAGGAACGAGGAGCCAAGTGTGAAGCCAGAGGCGTGTAAGGGGCAATGGAGGGGAACTGGGAGTACGTGGATGGTAACCAGCGGTTTGGTCTCCGCGGGAGTTTTGGGCGGGGGCTCACCGAGGGTGTCGGCAGCGTGCGCGCGGTCGGGGTTAAGGTCATACCTGGGGTTGAGAAATCGAGGTGACAAACTTGGGAAAGTCGAATTCGGAGATGGGAACCGGGAGAGGAAGGAATGTGGGGATTTCCAGGCTGGGTCTGACAAGTTCGGGGAGCGTCGGGTGCTCAGTTCTAGGGCGAAGGAGGCCCTAGAGTAAGGGGCCGGTCGGCCCCGGAGCAACCCACACCCACGCGCGACACGGCCTGCCTCCCCCGTCCCTTCTCACCTCAGGCCGCGAAGCCGCGATCCTCCGCGCTCGACCTGCTCGACGCCTGGCCGAGCAGGACCCGTCGGCCAGGCGGGCGCAACCCCCAGCTCAGCAGAGCCCAGGCGGCGCCTGACCAGCCCCGCGGCCCAGCGGCCGCTCGCCAGAGCCTACGTCCCCTCGCAGTTCCTTCCCCGCGGACGCCGCGCGGCCCTCCTCCCCGGGCAGAGCTCGGCGCCCCTTAACCCCTCCCCGCGGCGCCCCCGGGAGCCCCGCCCCCGGACCCGGGGCCTGTGTGCTGATTGGGCCCCAGGAGTCCAAGCGCACCCGGCCATTGGCCCAGGGGCCGCCGACGCCAAGGGGGCGGGACTCGGGGCGGCTGCGATTCCCGTAACGAGGCTCCCGGCATCCCGGATTGTGGTGGCTGCGCCCGCGGTGTCTCTCAGACGAAGTCAAAGGGTTCCCCCACCTCCCCTCTGCGGGCGGAAGGAGCGGAACGTTACATTTTTCCATGGAATAACGGGGTCACGAACTGAAGCCCCCGGGTCCTGCCAGCGCCTCTGTCCTCCGGTGTAGCCAGGCGCGTTCTACCTCCCTTCGCGGCTTTCCCCGAGGGACTTCGAGGCTCGAGGGACCGCAGGACTCCCTTGGGGACAGGGAGGCGTGGGAGCTCCTTGGGGACAGTGAAGGGCTCAGTGACCGTGACTGCGCTGGAGAGTACGCAGCTTGTGGTGGTGGCTTTGGTCCAAGTGTTATGTAAAGGAACCTTGCTGCGGTATACTTTTTTTCTTAAGTTAGTAAATGAGTTTGGGTGTGATTTATCAGCGAATCCAGAGCTGGTGACTTGCCAAAAAACTAGTGTTTCTTGTGGTTTGTACCTCAGAATCTGTGATAAAAATACTGAGTAGGAACCAATTTCATTGTAATTCACCCTCACTTCCCCGACCCCCACCCCACTGTGTGGAAAATGAATCTAAAGGCCCACGTTGGCAGATATTTTTTTCCAAAGGAAGATGAGAAGCTTAAAAGATAAGAATGTGTGTGACTGTAAAGAAACATTCAACTCCGGAATCTTTTGAGGGAAAGAATAGCAGACTACAGGAGAGCAATTTTTTGTTTTGCTAAGATAGGAACCAAACCCAGAGCCTTGGACTTGGCGAGATGAGCAAGCCCAGCCCACAATAATGTCCTAATGAACAGATTATATCCAGAAAATAAGACGACTATTAAGATTCTTAATAATATTGAGAATTAGTGGTGGTATAAAACAGATGAAATTATGATCCTAGTTGTTGATCAGATATTTTTAAAAAGACATAGCAAAGTGGACATATTAGAGTCGTCTCTGGGAAACTTGGAATGGTTCTGTAGTAGGAGGCTAGAGCATGACAATGTGGCTGGGCATTTGGGCAAGAACTGAGGAGACTTATTGACCATAGAACAGCGGCACCAAGCCCGACACGGGATCAAGCCGAGCCCCACGCAGGCTACCAATGTGCTGATAGGAGAACACGGAGAACCTGGCATCCGATATCAGTCTTCTAGCAGGACATCAAATGGGACCACCTGGATACTATCAAAGAAGACATAAAAGGATGGCGGCAATTGACTTCCTAGCTATTGCCCTCTTGTTCCTGCAGTAATCCGCTTTGCTTGCAGAATGTATCTTCTCTTTTTTCTTCAAAGAACCCTTTTATCAATGAGCCCTTTTGCACTTTTGCCCTTCTATTTCTGCCCTAAAATAAACGGTGATCTTTCACACGCAGCATTTGTCCTGACCAATTCATTGGGACAGATAACCTGGAAGACAGTGCTGCTGGTCCCTACCCCATCTGATAACAGTTCTGCAGATGATGATGTGTTCAGCGCTATCTGCTCCTTGTCATCCTATATCTAACCCACAGAGCGAGACCAGATTGTATTCTAGTTTTACCATTTATTAGTATGTGTTTGCAGTACATAATGATTACATTTATCTTGAGGAGTTGTCCCCTACCCCTCCTAGCCCTTCTTGCTCTACTCTTGGTCTTCTTCCCATTTGCAAAAAGTCTATTTCCTCCCCTCACCAATTCTTTTTTTCTTTCTCATCCCCTTTTCTTCCCCTCCCGCTTCCCTCCATCTCTTGTTCCTTTTTCCATTTCAAAAAAGATCTCCCTACTTCCTATTATCCTTCAGTTTGCTCTATATTTACATTTTGGATTTCTCATATAAGGGAAACCATGTGGTTTTGGGGTTTTTTTTTAGTACCAGGTATTGAACTCAGGTCCTTCTTCTTGCGAGGCAGGTGGCAGAACCACTGAGCTAAATCCCTGGCTGTGTGGTTTTAAGTTTGTGTCTGATTTATTTTACTTAATGTTATGGTCTCAAGGTGCATACATTTACTTATGAATCCCTCAAGTTCATCCTTTAGGGGAGAGTAGTACTCCATCATGTATAAATACCACATTTTCTTTGTCTGTTCATCTGTTGCTGGGCATATAATCCATTCCCAACATTTAGCTATTATAAATTGTGCTGCTATTAACATGGATATGCATATATCACCGTAATATGATGACTTTATCTATTGAAAATACCCAGAAGGGGAATAGCTGAGTCAATTTTTTTTTTTTTTGTAAGACAGGGTTTCACTATGCAGGTCAGGTGGGTCTTGAACTCACTATGTAGCCCAGGCTGGCCTGGAACTTGCAGTGATCCTTCTGCCTCAGCCTCCCAAGTGCTGGGATTACAGGATGTGTACCACCATGACAGTATTTTTGTTTGTTTTTTAAGACAGGGTCTTGCTATGTAGCCCAGGCTGGCTTCAAACTCAGTAGGCAACACAGACTGGCCTTGAACTTGCAAAAGTCCTCCTGACTCAGCCTCCTGAGTACTGAGACTACAGGTATGCACCATCACATCTGACCTAGGAGTTCTATTTTTATTTTTTTTGAGGACTCCATAATAGTTGTACAGTACCAGTTTGCATTCCTACCAACAATGTAGGAACACCCCCCCCAACCCCTCACCCCCGCCCAGCCCAAGCCTCACCAACATTTGTATTATAGTAAGTCCCCAATTTAGAAACAAGTTCTATTGTGGGAGAATGTTTGTAAGTCAGATTTGTTCTTAAGTCCAACAAAGTGAGTCTTGTACACCTTTGATACAGAAACAGTGTAAAGCATAACAACCCCCAAAATACACACAAATACTGTAAATAAACTATTTTTACTTTTGCAATCACCTTCAAATGGTGGTACAGTACAATATAACTGTAAATAACAATTTTTACTTGAGCAGTTACTGCATTTTCACTTTTGTTTCTATAGTTATTGCTTTGTGCTACCAGTGTCTTCCCCATCACCACTGCTTTTCCTCTTGCTTTCAGACATTCTGGTCTCTGATTGAGCACCGTACTACTGTGCACTATCATACTGTACAGTAAGCACACAGCAGCACAACTGTGACAGTGTCTGGTGAGCTACTTCTGCGATTTGTTCACATCGACGAATGTTCATAATTTGAGGTCTGTTCGTATCTGTGAAAGATCGCAACTTGAATGTTTATAAGCCTAGGACTTCCTGCACTTAGTTTCTTGATAATGGCCACTCTGTCTGGAGTAAGATGGTATCTCAGTGTTGTTTTAATTATCATTTCTCTAATGGATGATAGTGTTGAACATTTTCTGTTTATTTTGAAACAAATTTCTGCTAGAGCAGTGGGACACACCTGTGCTGAGACAGAAGGATGGCAAGTTCTAGTCTAGCCTGGGCCACTTAGTGACTTAGTAAGACCCTGATTCAAAAAAATACAAATGGGCTGAGGATGTAGCCTGTTGTGAAGTCTCCAGTATTGAAAAACCAACAACAACAACAAACATAAAAGTTCATGTAGATCCAGAAAACATTTATTTGGGGGTAATGTATAGTGGTTAAATGGACTCTATTTCCAGGTTGCCTAAATTTGACCTTTGTGCTGCTACTTCCCATCTCTGTGACCTTGGGCAAATCTTTTTAGCTTCTTCATCAACAAAATGAGAATAATAGTACCCACCTAAAAGAATTGTTGCAAAGATTAAATGACTTAAAATATATATAAATATATATAAAATATATATAAATATATAAAGTGCTTGGCACGTAGTAAGTGCTCAATAAATATCAGCTCTTATCATTATTGAATGTCTCCTATGTCATTGTGGCTCAAACCTTTATGGATCACAGCATATATTGGAAATGATGCTTCTCAGGGCTGGAGGTGGATAGAAGGAGATCAATATCTCACAACACACTAGCTTACCTTGGCCCACTAATCAGGAAAGCAAAGGTCTGAGTCCCTTAATGATTGTCTTTGATTTGGTTCAACTCAGGCTCTGCCTGTAAGAAACTCACATTTTGTGGGAGTAGTTAAGGTCCTGGGTAGGCTGGTAGGATGAATCCATATAGGAGAGTTTATAGAACATCAAGACTAGGAAACATCTACTGTGCTGGAATTACATTACTGTAGAGACCTCTAAAGAGCATTGGCTTTTGAAATGAACACTTTCAGGTTAAGAATTTGTCACTAAAAAGCTCTTTGGAAATTGCAACGTGCACTTTTTTGTTTTTGTAGTTGTGGCATCTTGTTGATAAGGTCTGATTTTGATAATAACAATTCCCAGAGAGCATGGGGTAGGGGTGGAGAGAGAAAGCCCTGTAAGCCCTGTTAAAATGCATAGGTAACTGGGGAAAGTGGCATAACAGTGGGGAACTCTCCATTTATGTCCTGGGATCAGTTGAGATTTTAGATTTTCTTTTTTTACACCAGGGATTGAACTCGGGACTTTGCGCTTGTGAGGCAGGCGGCAGCACCACTGAGCTAAATCTCTGGCTGAGATTTTAGATTTATTAAGAGCAAGGGTTAGGGAATCTACACAGTGAGAGGGCAACATGAAGACAAAGAAGTTACTTGGGAGTAAATGAACAAAGCTAAGAAAACAAAATGCTGTAGCACAAAGGTGATACATGTTGAAGACAAATGTCACCTGCCTTTCCAGTTGCCTAAATCTGTTCCTGACCAGGATATTCATTTACTTCCTTATCCTGTGCCCAGTCGTATGTGGTCATGGAACTAAGTGCATGTCCTGTATCAGTCTAATAATTCCAGCATCCATGTTGATTACTCAGCAAGCTGACCTTACAGTGTTGTAGTCAGGGTTTGCAAGGAAATAGATTTAATACAGGACACATAATTTATAGGATTATTTTATAATATTTACCCAAACAGTCAAATGAAGAGGAGTGCAAGAGATCTGTCCACGTGCTAGAGAACTGAAGAATCTAGCCAAGGGGCCATATCCCACGGCAATGGGCCCTGTGAGTTCATCCGAGGGCCTAAAGCCCATGGCAGTGTTGTCCATGAGTCCAGCTGGAGGCCAAGAGACCGAAGCAATGTCTCATGCAAGTCCGCACGGAGGATCTGCACCAGGAAGGTCGAACGGCCAGTGGTGGAAGCTAGAAAGTCTGTGTCAGTGGGGTGAGGGGTCTATGCCACAGGCTGAAGGACCTGCACTGGAGTCAGGAAGCGATGCTTAAGGCAAAGACCAGAGCTCCCCTGATGAGCATAGCAGCCATCCCCAGCAACAGTGAGGACCTCAGCTCAGAGGATGATGAGAACAGCTGAGTTCCCATCAGGAAAACTAGCTGCAGCAAGCTTCTCCCGAAAAATCAACAGTAAACAATCTTCCCCTCCGGTTCTCTTTTCATGCCATTGGCAACAATTCTCACGTGGGTCTTCCATATCTAGAATCACGCTCACTCAGTTCAGCTGGGTGTTCCAAGTTGACCATTAGTTAATCCACCACAAATAGTTTCTTATCCTTTTAATTTCTACTGATCATCAGCTTTGTAGAAGCAAGTCACGCATGGAGCCACACTTTCAGCCTAGTCATTGAATGCAATTACTCCATCTCCAAAGTGGATTGGGTTTCCCTCTTTGTATCTATAGCTGCCTACATAACCTTTGTATTTAGTAATTTTTAGTTTCTTGAGACAAGGTCTTGATATATAGTCCAAACTGGGCTTGAACTTGCTGTGTAGCCCAGGCTGGCTTTGAACTTGTGATCCTCCTGCCTCAGTCTCTCTAGTGCTGGGATTAAGGTGTGCACCACCGTGCCTGCTGCCCACCTACCCTTTTATCTCCCTTTTTTGTTCATTCCCATTGACTCTGCAAATTGTCCTCAGATAACCACCAATCTGTTCTCATAGCTTATCAGTTATTTCCTGCCTCCTCTTCCTAAGCAATGAGAACCCTTTTAGCAACCATTTTAAATGCACTCACTACAATCTAAGTCCCTTGACCTTCAGCCAAGTTTACCTTATCAATCTATTTCCTAGGTATTTCCCTTCTCCTTGAACTGTTAGTGCCACCCCAATGTTTATTCTTAGTACAGAATCATGTTTCATTATTCTCTGGAGAAATCAAGACTACTGTTTGTGATAACCTTTGACTTTTCTTCACCTTAGAATCCAAATGGTGTACATATTTATGCTCTGCCCCTTTTTCTCTTTTCCTCAGTGAAATAAAGATCTCTCATTCTTTTAATAGGTTATCTTTCTCCTATATTCTTGTTCCTACTCCTATTAAGTTTAGTCTCCTAGTTTTATATCTTTCATAATTAACATTAAATACTTTAGAAACTTTAAAAATTAAGTATTAACTCAGTGGTGAGTTAGACAATTTCTCTGTATCTTAAAACCTTTGTGACAGAATCTAATTCCCCAGAACCTAACAGAATCTAATTCCCCAGAAAAAATTAAAAGTAACTAACTAAATGTATCTCAAAATGAAGCCAACTAAACTATACTGAAATCTATTTGACAAAATGAACTTGAGATTAAATATGAATTTAAATCAAGTTGTAACTAAATTTCCAAGCTAGAAAATGGGGAAAATTCATTTCATAGCAACAAAACTAAGAAATATAAACTAAAACACTAGAACATCAAAGAGAATGTCAGTATGTCAAAAGGCTCCTCCTGCTGTCTTCCAGCTACTAGAAGACCATGAGTGAACAATATTCTGATTTCTAACACCACAGTTTTATGACTATCATTTAAAAATTGATAAAATTTGAATGTGTAAATATTCATTATGCACAATTATGCAAAGGTCCAAATCTCTTTACTAAGTGTGCAAAATAAACTTGCACACTTATAATGAATAAACAGATGCCTGCTTTGGTGTTCTAAGTCCCCCAAATCAAGGGGATCCCTACCATTTCAATTTATTGAATTTATTTACTCAATAAACATTTATTAAGCATCAACTATATGCTGTCCCTGAGGTATGGCTCTAAGGGAGACATGTATGTTGTCCTTGAGGGCACAAAAGTCTAATAATATAGATAAATGAATGAAAATAATAGCAATGTCATAGTGCTATGAGGAAGGCATTACTAGAATATTCTGGGAAACATGAGGACTATAGGAACTGGACATTATAAGAACATTGTTGCTTATTTTTACCTCCAGTTATTCACCTTCATACCCTGTAGTGGATTGAAGATGGTCAATTCTTTAACATTTTATGGAGAAATGAGGTTTATTTTCATTATTGAGTCTGGCAGGCATCAGTAGTGTACTGATCAAAGGAGTACAGATAAAAGGACTCTGTGCCAGTTAGGGGCCTAAGTTTTTTTCCCCCAGTACTAATAATTGAACCCAGGGCCTTTGCAATGAGCTACATCCCCAGCCCTTTAGAGTTTTTTTTTTTTTTTTTTTTTTTTTTTTAATTTTGAGACAGGGTGTTGCTAAATTCCCCAGGCTGGTTTAAACTCATGATCTTCCTGACTCAACCTTTAAAAGGAGCTTTCACTCTGGGAGTCCTGAGCCACCATATAAGTCCAACTAACCTGTTAGACTACCTGGAGAGGGCTGAGACTGCACGGAGAAGACTCCCTGGCCCAGCTGATCTTGCCTTCATGATATCACTGCCTAGGCATCAGACATTTGAGTAAAGATAGGTGAATACTGCCAAGTGACCTTAATCAATACCATGTAGGCAGCACTTGCGAGGCTGAGGCAGGATACTAAGTTCAAGTCCCACCTGGTTAACTTAGTGAAATTATATCTCAAAATGAAAAAAATAGAAAGGGCTGGAGGGGATTGGCTTAGCAGTAGAATAAGTGCTCCTGGGTGTGTTCCCCAGTATTGCAAGGGGGAAAAAAAAGCCACATAGGGCAAAAGAATTGTCTAGCTAAACCCTGCCCAGATTCCTGGTTCAAAAATTGAAAAATATATTAAAATGTTCTAAGACACAGTTTGGTCAGGAGCATTAACCAAAAGCAAAACCCTCAAATTCTTCATGCATAATGCTGTAAATCTGACTATGTTACTTGCCTTGACACTCTGTCAATGCTTTCCCATCATCCAAGTTCTTTCTTTCTTTCTTTTTTTCTTTCTTTCTTTCTTTCATTCTCCTAAAAGTCCTCCACTACCTGACCTCTACCTCTGCCTTATCTCCCGGCTTGACCTCCAACTCTAGGATCCCATATTGCCTATTTGCTAATGGTTTCTGGGCCAGAGTCCAATATACTGTTTCCTGCTTCCATGCCAAGAAAAGACAGCTTGTGCTGTTCCTGTGGCCTATCATTGCCTTCCTCATTTTTTTTAACCTAACTTATTCATCACATTCGGATATTCATCTAAGTAGTCATTTCTTCCAGAAGTCTGCTCTAAGCCCTGAGGAAGTCATAGCAAAAAATACAAAATATTCCAAATGAATGACCTTTCACTGTAGAAGAGGAATTGAGGAAGTTAGAGATTTCTAAACCATACAGCAAAAATGGAATGTTGGAAACCAGGTACTATGTTCTGAGCGTGTCTCCTCTAAGAGACAGCTTGTACCAACAGCTAGGTTGCCAGCACTGAAATGTTGATAGGTGGTAGAACCTTTAAGAAGTGGGGCCTGGTGCAATGTGAGAGAATTAATGCTGGTCCCATTAGAGTGGGTTGTTATAATGCTAGGCCGCCCCATGCTTCTGGCCTCTTCTCACACAGCTGTCCTCCCTTCTGCTTTTCTATCACGTTGGGATTCAGCCAGGGAGCCCTCAACAGAGGCCAAACAGATGAGGCCATTCAGGTTTTGACTTTCAGCCTTCAAAATTATGAGCTCAAGAAACTTTCTTTATAAAATATCTAGCATCTGGTATTCTGTTATAGCAATACAAAATAGACTAATATACCAGGTAAATTGTTTTACTAGAAAAATTCCTTGCTCTTAAAAGTTCTTTCTAGATATATACTATGTGATGTATTAGTCATGTGAACAGAGGATCATGGTAAGTCAAAAATGGAGACAATTACTTTTACCTGGAAACATTTAAAGATGTATTCTAGAGGTGGTATGACCTGGGAGCAGGTTCTTGAGAGATAAATAGGAGCTCAGCAGTTGAGAAAAGGGAAGGAGGTCATTCCAGGTAGAGGGAACAGCAAAAAGGAGCAGAAAGAGCTTGGAAGGACAAAGCATGATGAAGCCTGCTGAGAGAAGAGCGAGGAGTCCATGAGTGAGAAATAGAATGGGACAAGAGATACCATGCTACATGGGGGGGGTTGCAATTTAGGTTGTAGGAAGGTATTGAAATTTCCGAAACAGAAAAACTGTTGTGGACAGACTTGCGGTTCAGAAAGCAAACCCTGTTAACCCCGTGAGGCTGAATTGGAGTTGAGGAGACAGGAAACAACAAGTCCAGGTAACAGGTTACATTAGGGTCTGCCCTTGTGCTAATGAGGGCTTGAACAAGTAACTCTTCCTTTTATGAGTGAGCTAACTTTCAGGTCAGTAGGAGAGAAGTTCTGTCCTCAGTCTGGGGTGTGTGTGTGTTTGTGTGTGTGTGTGTGTGTGTGTCTAGTGCTGAGGATCCAACCCAAGTGCTCTGCCACTGAGGTGTATCCCTTGATCTCAGTCTTGAGGCTCCCTGGCATCTGTTGAGATGACCAATAGACCCATGTGGTTCTTGGGTGTCTCATCTCCACATTAGGCATCTGCAGAGATATCTGTGGCTCTACTGGCCCCTGGACATATATTCCATGCCCCTTTCCATTTTCGTGTTTCATACTTATGACTACAAGACCCCTTGAGTCCTTTGTCAACTAAATTTGAGCACTCTTCTGCCTCCCTAGGGCTATTGAGAGATCCAGAAGGCTTTCCTTCAGCTTCCCCTAACCAAGAACCGATACAGCCACCATCACTTTTCTGCTGTCACAATGTTGTGCTCGGGAAACATCTGCTAAAGCTGCGGTGTATCTCCATCTTTGTTGTCTATCTCCATTAGTTTTCTCAAAGAAGAAAGATGTGAAAGATGTTATTCCTATTTTACATGCGGAGAAGATAAAGCTCCCAGAGTTTAAACAACACGCTCAAGGCCACACAGCTAGGAACTTTCCCCACAGCAACTAGAACCTATCTTTATTATTTTCTAAAACATGCTTTTCTTTGATAACACCTTGTAGGCCTCACCTGGGTACAAATGCCTTCCATGGTGACATCATGGTAATAATTTCTTTCTTTTTTTTTTTTTTTTGGTACCGGGGATTGAACTCCGGTCCTTGTGCTTGTACAGCAGGCGGCGAAACCACTGAGCTAAATCCCTGGCCCCAATAATTTATTTTCTTTTCCCAAATCAAGATTCTCCCTCCCCTTCTCCCTTCCCCATTTTGTGGTACTGGGGATTGAACCCAGGGAATTGTGCATTCTAGGCAATCACTCTATCACTGAGCTAT
Source organism: Heterocephalus glaber (assembly GCF_053883595.1). Taxonomy (NCBI): domain Eukaryota; kingdom Metazoa; phylum Chordata; class Mammalia; order Rodentia; family Bathyergidae; genus Heterocephalus; species Heterocephalus glaber. Next base: position 37,581,791 of record NW_028258333.1, read on the forward strand.
ATTTCCAGCCCTTATTTTATTTTGAGACAAGATCTTGCTAAATTCCTCAGGCTGGGCCCAAATTTTTGATCCTCTTTCCTCAGGCTCCCAAGTAGCTGGGATTATAGGCATGTGCCACTGAGCCTAGCTGGTGGTTTATATCTTAATGATCAATTTTTATAATAATTTTATGAAAGAGGTATGACTGTTATTCACTTCTAGAGATAAGCAAACTGAGTCTTAGAGTGGTAAAGCATTTTTCCTAAGGCCTCACTAATACTAGTCAGAGATACTGCGATTAAACTTAGATTGTGCTCTTTAACATTATGGGAATGGCTATTCATAAGTTACAGAGCAAAACGTTACTTTTATAATTTAAAATGCAGTCTCAGTATCAGTTTATTAGGGCTCCTTATGCTGTGCGCTAGGTTTCCCTCCCTGAGACAAAAATACCTCAGAGAATCAATGTAACAGGAAGAAAGACTTATTTTGGCTCAAGATTCCAGGGGCTTCAGGCTAGTTGGTTGACCCTATCATTTGAGGCTCATGAGGAGGCAGAACATTATGGGGAGCATGTGGGGGAGCAAAGCTGCCCACTTCATGTTAGCTGATAAGCAATGAGAAAAAGAGGAGCCATGGTTTGAATGTATCCTGGGTTTGGTCCTAGTGACAGATCTTCCCTCCACTAGGCCCCACCTAATACTGTTCCTATTACCTCCTAACAGAGCCATGGACCTGAAATCAAGCGTTTAATGCATGAGAATTTGGGGTACATTTAAGATCCAAACTGTACCATGCTTTAAGTGACAAAATAACCCAGTGCTTCTTCTGAGAAGTCTAGAAGCTTCAGATAAGCTTTGATCCATGTTGCCAAAGACCTGGCTTTTCTCCATCTCTCCATTGTACTTTGACAGTGTGGTTGGAGCCTTGGGCTCTATGTGGGTTGCTGGGGTCATAACCACGCTTTCACTCTACAGTGACAAAATCACCTCGGCAGTTTCATGCCTACCATAGTACACCATTCCAATAGGAGAAGAGTGAAACTTGTCTTTCTCCAAAGCTCTAGCAAATGTCTCCATGTAGCCTCTCATTGCCTCTACAAGCTTACATGTCCATGCACAACCTGGACAGGGAGATGAGATAAAGAAATTACCTTCAGCTGGCAAGGTCCTGCCTCTGTAACTCACTCCAGCCACATATCTAGGAATGACCAAAGTCAACACAGGGATTATATCCTGAAGGGATAAAGCACACAGGGCAGCAAACAGCCCTGGTCTGCTGCACTCATTCTTATCACCTAAAAGTGTTAATATTTTGTTGTATTTCCTTGAATTTTTTCTAAGAAAATTTTTACATACTTTTAATTTTGTTCCTAGAGTTACCAGTATGGTCTAAGCAATTGCTCATACTATTAAAAACTGATTTTACTGACTACCCTCATGATGCTTTTATTAGCTCAATGAAATCTTCCATTAGACTCTATAAATACAGATTTAGAAGCAGAAGAAGAGCTGGAGGGTATGGTAACTTCAGATAGTCTGTGTTTGATCCTGGAAGGAGGAGCTGCCTGACTGTTCCCCACTACTCTTGCCTCTCCTACAGCCAACCCTGAAGCCTCCTCCCTGAAGGACTCTTGGGGTTTGGTTTGTGAAGGGAGAGGAAAAGGAGAAGGTCAACCCAACTTTGTGGTCATGCTGTGCTCACTCTGCCCTATCACCATTATTCCTCAGTAGAAAAATATTAGATACCAACACTTACTCTCCCATGGTCTGAGAACCTTTCTAGCCTGGGTAAAAATATCAGAAAGTGGAAAAAATCATTAGCATTTTGGAGCTCAAGGGTGGAGGGAGCTACCATTGCATGACCCTGCAAACCCTCAGCATGCTCTGGCTTCACTCTGAGGAAAAACAGTATCGCCTCTGTGTGAGATGTTTTTCATGTTAGTTGGAATTTTCACCTGTAAGAAGGCCATTTTTTTTTTTAAGGCTTTGACCAGAATGTTTCAGATCCTAGATTTGTGTGTTCAAATTCATTTGTGCTTATTCTAAGTAGTCAGAGTGAACCTGAGGATTAGCAGTTGACATTGTACCAACCCAAATATTTATCTTCTTTGAGGCAACTAATGAGTTCCAATATTCTTCTTGGGCCTTTCTTATATAAGGAAACAGGGCACATCATTAAAACTGCCCTGGAAGAAATTATTTGATAGCCTTTGTAAACCAAAATTCTAGAAGGAGGGTATTATATCTATGCAGAGAACTATAAGCTGTATTTTGTGCCTTCAGATGGCTTGATGGTTTGTGGGTTAGTGAGGTTTACAATGACCATATTATGTAGGAGGGGGCAAGGCTCTGACCAAGGGGAGCAAGGCTGCTGGGTGGATTTCTGTTCTGCTCTACTGGGCCTTGGTGGAAGCAACTGGTCAGGCAAACAGAGCCAGGTACAACATCTTTTTATTTGTTCCTAAGTATTGAACTCAGGACCTTTGTGTTGAGCTACAGACCCAGCCCTTTATTATTATTTTATTATTGTTGTTGTTGTTGGTGGTGGTATTGTTATTTTGAGACAGGGTCTTGCTAAGTCACTAAGTTACCCAGGCTGGATTTGAACTTGTGATTCTCCTGCCTCAGCCTTCCAGAGTGCTGGGATTACTGGTGTACATGACCAAGCCAGGCTTATCTTTTGCATCTTGCACAATTAGCAACTCTTTATTGTTTGTGGTGATGGATCTGAGAGGATCTCTGAACATGGAAAGAGAAGAGAAGGTGGCTCTGTCACTTATTAGCTCTATCACTTTGTTTATTTATTTATTTTAGCTCTATCATTTTAGACAAATTATCTTTTCTGAACCTCTATTTCTTTGTCTGTAAAATGAGAATGCAATGTCTTTCACAAAGTTTTTATGATATCTAAATAAGGTAATATATATGAAAGTGTTTTAAATGGACAAATATATTAAAGAATAATAATAATAATAATAATTATTATTATTATTTCTACAGTCCTGAGGATTGAACTCAGGTCTAGGGAAGTGCTCTATCCCTGAGCCACACTCCTAACCCTAAACTAGATAATTTAACCCTTTCACTCTGAGAGAGTACTAGTCTCTCAGCTTACAGCTGAAACCAGTGCTTGGAGAAGTAGGGAACTTGCTCAAGGTCACAAAGCTGGTAAATGTCAGAAGTGGGGTTCCAGGTCAAGTGTGTGAGACCCTGAAATCCAGGGTCTTTCTGCCACTTACACAATTTGTGGGTATAGATGACCCAGAAACCAAGGCTGATAGTTTCATTCATGACCGTGTTTTTAGTTCTTAGCCAATTTGAAAACAAAGCTTCAAGGATTAGCTGTCTTCAACCAGAGCTGCTTGCCAAATACTATCCACACTATGAACTCTTTGCTTCAAACAGAAACTTACAATCCTTTTTTACAGTGAATGCAAACTCAGTTTTGAGCTCAGCTCTCCAATTCTTTCTATTTGATCTTTTCCTCTTTTTCCATTTTCCATAAGTACATGTTTCGTTCCTTGAATGTGAAGGGAGGAAAACAATCATTATGCATAATCAAATATGGAATGATGGTTTGAATAAAGGTAAAAGGTAGAGATTAGGGCAAACACTCAGGTTAAATAGGATTTGGTTATTTGTTAGGATTAAGGTATAAAAATCAATACTTTTTAGGTAATTAACTGAAGGATAGGTCTGTCTCTGCTTTCCTTGGCCATATTTGAACTTAATGTTCAGAAAGTCCTGGAGAGGAAGGTGAGGAATTTTTCACAATTCTACACTTTGGTTGAAATAATCTTATATATAGAATATACACATTATGTATTTCTTTGGAAAACCTCCTTCCATGTACATAAGGATTATGACAGGGTGGGTAGATTACTAAATCAGTGTTAGAACATCTCCGAGTCCTGGCTCAGTAATTTCCTGGCTATGGAGTGTTTAGAAAATCTCACACTCACTCTGAATTTTACTTTTCTAATTGGTAAAATGGGACTAACAGAGACTGTCTCTGGCTACTATACAAGGGCCAAACGAGAGAAGAGACAGGAAAGGGATTTCTAACCTCTGAAGTGCTGGGCAAATGTAAGGAGATAGTATCAACCAAAGAGCTTCTTAGCTTTGTGTGTGACTAACCCAGAGGATAGTGGGTTAGGGAGGTGGTTGAAGTTATAGGAGTTGGAGAGTGTTGAGTTAAGGAGGTTACTGGCAATTTTCACATCCAGCTGCTAAACCACAGCTGCTTGGCAGGCAGAAAACCAGGGTGGTCTACTCTCTCTCTGCCTATACTTGAGACCTAGTATTTTCTCTTTATCATTCATTAACTGTCCTGCCTAGGAGCAGGTGCTATAGATTGGATCTTGAATGTCCTCCAAAAGCCAAGTGTTGAAGACTTGGCCCCCAGCCTATGGCACTATTGGAAGTGGGCCTAGTGGAAAGTAGGTCATTATAGGAATACCCTTGAGAGGGAAATACGGATCCTGGTCCCATCTTATTTCTTTCTTTGTTTCCCAGCTGACACATGGTGAACAGGCCTCCTCTGGCACATGTTCCTGCCATTATGTATTGTCCTGCCAAAGGTCCAAGGCAATGAAGCCAAGTGAACACAGATTGAAGAGTGATAGAAATTGGTCAGTATCATCTATGTTTTATATTGTTGGATCCTGACTGATGTATATTATGGGTTGTCTTAGTTACTTTACTTATCTCTAAGACACAATACCCAAGACCCACAAGTTAAAGGAGGAAAAGTTTATTTTAGCTCACAATTTGTAGAGGTTTCAGTCCATAATCAACTGGCTCCTAGGCAGGGAGGCATGGCAGAGGGGCATCGCAGAAGAGAAGCAGTCCAGGACAAAGCAAGGCAGGCAGAAGGCAGTGAGAAGCAAGCATCCTGCAGCCAACCTGCCTTTCCCTTTCATCCCATCCAGGCTATCAGCCTTTTTGGCAGTGCCATGAAGAACTATGGTAATTCCAATCAGTAGACTAATTCAGTACCATGTAACCTTAATTGCTGTATCACACACCTTAGATTCAGCCAGCCCCAAAAAGGCTCACCTATGAGTGCATGAGGCTTTGGGGGGACATCTAGATACAAGCCATAACATGAGTGGTACTCTTAACTTACATTTATTTATTTTTATTTTATTCTCTACTCATCATAAATATAACTTTTGATATCCTTTTTGCTTAACATTCATAACAATTTGATTTGTTTTACTAAAGTGTAGGGCATGGATTACAACTAACTCATTTTTTTTTATCTCACATTTTATTATCTTCTCTTTACTCACAATATTTACAAAAATATGCAATATTTTGTATTAAGTGTAGGTCATTGTTTAGTTCATGGTAAAACAGAGTTCAGAATTCATAAATAGTGTTGGGTGCCAAGTATTTCTGGTTCATCCAGAACTAAACATTTTTGTTGAAAATTAACTACATCTGGCAGTCTTAGTAGAAGGCCATGTAATTTCTGGGAGAAAAATAGTGAAAGAATATCCTTATTTTTCTTACCTAATCTAGTTTCTTTTTCTTGGCTTCTTCTACCTAAAGTTTGGCAAGGACTAGGTTTGAAATGTTCTTCCATATTAGAAACTTCTAATCTTATACATGAAATAAGACTTACTCTTTTGGGAAGCCTTTCTTAAGAAACTGATAACAAGCCATGTTTGGGATGCTATTTAAGAATTTACTTAAACCACTTCCTTCCAACCCCACACAAAATCACAAACAGAAGCACAATCCAGATTAAAATCATAGACATCTTACAGCTCTTTGCAAAATGAAGAATTGTGAAATTTTAGTTAAACTAAAATTGTTTGAACTATGTTGCTTTAAGCCTTTTACTAGTCTTTATTCTTATGCCAAAATAACCACATATGGTTCCAATCTTTCAGGATAAGGACAATCTGGAGAGAGTCTGATAGAACAGCAACATTAAAAGAGTTCAAATATGGTAGAATTTTTGCTAGAGAGATCCTCACTTCCATTCATTGTTGGAATTTCCTCCTTTCATATCCTTGAGAAAAAAGAAGCCACAGCATCAAGGAAATTGGTTTTGTTGTTGAATGGCTTCCACTAGAATGTTTTCTTACTCCGAGTCACAATATATTTCTCAACACATTACTTTAGAGAACTATAGACAAAACTATGGATTAAATTGTACCTACTCTTTCATTTGTTGAAGTCTTAATTTCCAATGTGATTGTATTATGGCTTTTGGGATATAATTAAGGTAAATAGGATGTATTAGTCAGTTATCTTGTCACTGGGACATACCCAATACCTGCAATTTAAAGGAGAGGTTTCATTTGGATCATGGTTTCAGGGTATTCAGTCCATGGTCAGCTGGCTCCAAGGCAATAACATCATGGTGGAAGGGCATGATGGAGCTAAGATGCTTAGTTCATGGTAGATGGGAAGCAGAGCAGGAGAACAGTGCTACAGAGGAAGGGACTAGGAACCAGAGATAGTATCCAAGATCATGCTACCATTACCTACCCAGGCACACCCAGAAGTGTGCTTTAATTCTCCTGTTCTCCTGAGTGGTCCCCAAGCCAGTCAAGTTGACATGATTAAGCTTAACCGTCATATGAGGTCATAAGGGTGGGGACTAAATCCATTAGCATTGGTGACCTTACAAAAACAGGGATGGAGGGAGGCAGAGAGAGAGAGAGAGAGAGAGAGAGAGAGAGAGAGAGAGAGAGAGAGAGAGAGAGAGAGATCGATCTCAGGAAAGAAGGAAAGGCCATGTAAAGACATAATAACAAAGTATGGCTGTCTGCAAATCATAAAGAGAGCCCCATGAGGAACCAAACTGACTGGCACCTTAATGTTGGACTTTCCAGCCTCCAAAACTATGAGAAATAAGCTACCCAGTCTATGGTATTTGTTATACCAGCTGAAGCAGACTAAGACAGACTATATATCATGCCTTTTCTACACTTGAAGTTTTAGCTATCTGCCCATCCCAACACTCACCTTCTTTAAAATTAAAATTCATATGCCAGGAGTGGTGGCACATACCTGTAATCCCAGCATTCAGGAGGCTGAGGCAGGAAGATTGCCTTGAATTTGACCCCAGCTAGGGCTACATAGTGAGTTGAAGGCCAGCCTGAACTACATAGCAAGACTCTTTCTCAGAAAATGAAACAAACAAACAAAAAATTAGAATTCGTAGTGAGTTCTATTCTTCTTCATCTGATATAATTTCCAGATTGTTGTCCAGACTGACTACCCACTTTGAGATCACTCCAGCTCATGTCTGCCTCATCAAAATAATGGGTAGAATGCTTGCCTAGTATGCCTGAGGCTGTGAGTTCAATCCCCAGCACTGCAAAAACAAAATGGAACAGAAAAAAACAAGACAACAACAACAAAACTCAGAACTTAGTTTAAATGTGTAGTCACCTAAAATTTGCATCGTTTTTTAGATGAGATTCTTCTTGGGCCTTGTAATCCAGTAGACTCTTGAATTAGTAAGCATGAGACAATATGAAAAAAATGTGGAAATCTAACATTGTTATGTCATCACAGAAATATGAATTCCAAGAGCTAGTTGGTTCAGTGCTTAAAAGTAATTCTGCATTAAAAAACCGGCCTAGTGCAAAGAACTTCCTATTCAAAAGTAGAGGATGTACAAAGACCTCTAGACTGTGGGCTGGAGGGATAGTTCAGGGATGGAGTGCATACATAGCATGTGCAAGGTCCTGGGTTCAACACCCAGCATCAAATAAATCAAAGAACGACTACAACAACAAATCAGCCTTGGATTGAGTGGTAGAAGAGCTGAATTTAAAATCCTAGCTTTCCAAGGGGTGAGCTAAGTAGCACTCAGGTACTTTCTATGCCTGAGTTTCCTACTCTATAAGGAAAGTTCAGGCTAAACAAGCAGTTGCTTAGGTGTGAGATTTCACAGACTACACTATTCAAAAAAATATAGTTGACGCTTTGGAACTAACTTTGAAATTACTTTTTGTTTTGCTAACTCAGAATAATAAATAATTACACACTAGAGTTTTTAGCCATCATATTCCCTTTTTTTTTTGGTATGGGGGATTGAACTCAGAACCTTGAGCTTGTCAGGCAGGTACTGTGCCACTAAGATACATCCCCAGATCGTATCCCTTCCAGTATTAAGGAAACACACACACATACACACACATACCACACCACACCCAATTGCAATCTGTTGCCACTACCATTTTACAAAATACAAGAATATTTTAACACCAAAAAAAGGAGGAATGACATAGAATGACAATTGGCAAATTTACAGGTACATTTTCCCTAAGGACTGCTGAAAACTGTCACTGAATGAAGTTTTGGGAACCATTAAAGTAGATATCTCTAACATCTAGACTCTTGAGGTAGGTATGGTGCTTACGAATATTGGATAGCAGTGAGATGATACATCAGGGAGTATGAAGTTATTCATTAATCCATTCAATCATTTCAAAAATATTAATTGAGCACCTACTATGTGTCAGATGCTTAAAAGGTGGGCTATAACAATGAACAAAATACATAAAATTCCCTGTCCTCTGTGGAAGGAGAAGACAGAAAATAAATAATAAACGATACAGAAGTCAATTGCATGCTATTTTGGAAGATGATAACTGCTACGGAAAACAAGAAAAGGTGGAACTAGGTAGGGTGTTGAGGGCTATATTCTTTCTGATAATAGCATAGCAAAGAGCACTGGGTCTTATCAATATGATTGTCCCTTTTTTTTCCTTCTATTTACTGCCTCAAGCTCAGCCATGAGTTAATTGATTAATTTTGAAATGTATTACTTATTTCACATATTTAATATACCTAATGTAAAGTTGTTGTAGACTATGGTAATTAATTCAGCTTGAAAAATAGTCACTGAGTTATTTATTTAGAGTAACAGCTGGTGATTTTATTTATTAGTGCACCATTTGATTTTGAAAATGCCCTCATTCTATCAATTGACTAATCATTCATTATTTAGTCAACAAATATTTATGGACTGCTTGTTATGTAGAAGGCTGAATTATATGTACATGTATTAGAGTTATAGTTACAGAATTGTGAACTGTAGAATTCCTTGGTGTTTATAAGGGGGAATTTAGGTGCCTAGAAATATTATGAAGTAAAAAATGTCCATATTTTCTAACCCAGTTAATACACTACAGTATTTCTTTATTTTAATTTATATATTTGTTTATTTTATTTTAAAGTTTTTCAAGAATACATTAGTTGGTCTCACAATATCTCTCTGGTAGATAAGTTAACATGTTTTCCTCATTCTGTTTATAGGGAAACTTGAGATTCCAGTTAGTTAAATGCCTCAACTTAGTCACTTAGAGGTGTTTTTTTTTCCTTTTCGAACACAGGACATTTTGCTTGACAGGTAAAAGACTGTTAATATTGAATTATTTTAGTTTGTGGGGGTCATTATCTAGCAACATCTGATCTTGAGACAATTGGTAGGAGAAACTCACACCTTTGGCTCTAGGCATCTCTGGGAACTGAGGAGCACCCATCTGTTTCTGGGCTCTACATCCTTGACATCAAAGGTTGATATTAAAAGTAACTAGGGCGCTGCAGGTCTTTTATCTTAGCCAGTGGATTCAGCCCTCTTTTTAGGCTTGGCTTTAGTAAAAGAATGGAGGAGCCAGAGTAGGGACAGGAGAAAAAGGAAACAACCATGTTTGTTTCAGCTCCTTTGTCTTATTACTGCTCCCAACTTGCTACTTACTTTCTCCTATCCAATTGTAGAAAAAGGAAAATGATAATCAAGGATTGTACATATGTGATCCTGACCATTTAGCTTTGGAAAATGTCATGTCTAGGCCTTAAAGTTTGGACATTCTCATCGAGTGATTTTTAACTTAGGTACAAAATGGGCAGAAGGAATATCTCCCCCTGCAAGAGATGTACTAAAAATATCTGGGGACAGGTTGACAAAATATGAATCTATCTCCTCCCCACTCAGAATCTCATGCTAATAAAGATTTTCCACACTGGCTATACAATAAAGTCAGGTCAGGAACATTCACAAAATGCCCAGTGTTCAGGCTCATCTCCAGGCATTCTGAGTCTGGGGTACAATCCTGGTTGGCATTTCATTACAGCTTCAGGTACTTTTTTTTTATACTAGGGATCTAACTCTGGTCCTTCCACTTGCAAGGCAGGAGGCAGAACCACTGAGCTAAATCCCCGGCCCAGCTTCAGGTACTTTTAAGGTGCAGCCAAGATCACTGCCCTGCTGATCCCATATTACTGACAGCAGTGTGTTTTGCCTTCCGGTGTGTTAGAGCTTGGAGAAAAGCTTGAGAACCACTAACTCAGCATTTCTCAGAGTGTGGTGTGTAGATTGGTAGTATCAGTGTCACTTTGGACCCTAACAGAAATGCAAATTCTTGGGCCTAACTCCAGACCTAGTAAATCAGAAACTCTCAGGGTATGACCTAACAATTTATGTTTGAAAAAGCCTTCCAGGTGATTCTGATACATACTAAATTTGAGAACCACTGTCCCAACATACTATTCTTTGCATATAAAGAAATTAAAATATGCAAATAGGAATGTCAGGCATTAACTAGCAAGGAATCTGGGGGTGGGGGCAAAGGTGGTATATATTTTTTGTTTTGAGATACAGGATCCTTCCTGGGAAATCACTCGTGTGGGCAGCCATCTTCTCCTCATGAGCTGAAGCTCTTTTTGCTTTGACTATGAATTTATAGTTTAACCTACTCTAGGCAGGCTCTTCCCTATAATCAAACAATATTTTCAAAGGCAGGGTCAGCAAACAAAGACATGCAGTAGGCAAAAGGACTAGAAAACACCCTGTGCAACACTGAGCCAATAACAACACTGATGACATCATGGAGTCACCAGAATAAGGGTAAAAAGGTGAGGTTTTCTGATCCATTTTGTCACCCCACGGCCCTTTGGCACCAATGGAACTAGTAGAATGAATCTTTGTAGGTGGGATGGTATTTTTGCGGGACACCCTGCATGACATCATATTTCTAACTTTCAACCATATTGATGAGGATTTGAACAAGGTCCTAAAGAGAACTGTGTTATTATGGAAAAAACAGATGACAAATTTGCACACAGTCAAACTTCTTTCTAATGGCAGAATACAGTATTATCTGAGACTTGGGGTCATGTTGGATTAAAATAAAATGGATCCAAGGGGTTAGGTTGCTTCTGAGATCACCTTGTTCAGGTAGCTCAAAAATTCCTGAGAAGCCAATCCCTGTTACTGGTACTGAAGAGATGCTTAAAGTTATGATGGCAGTGGAGATGGTAATGATTCACTCTGGGATTTTGCTTCAAGCCACAGGAACTAAAGTATAAGGGTAGTTCCCAGTGTGAAATGCAGCCTGTAATCTCAATCCATTAATTTCCTCAAATTGCCAGATTACTCAAAATAGCCAATTTCTTCACTGAGCACAGCTGAATTTCCTCTGTGGGAAGTGTCATCATCTGCCCCCTAGACTTGCTTCACCATCAACACATTCTCCTTCAAGGAAAGACCACTGGATAAGCCCAGTCAGTCTAGCTAAGAGTATCTGCTTTAGAATCAGATTACCTGAGTTTGACTCTACCAACCTGGCTTGCTAGGGGTGTACCTTTGGATGGATCTCTCAAGTTTTCTAAACTAGTTTTGCCACTTGTAAAATGGAGAAATAATAATACTAACATTATAGTATTAGCAGTTGTATAGAGTCTGGAATGCAGCCTGTCATCAATAAATAGTAACGCTTACTGCACTTAAGGGGCAATATCATAATTGTTGAGATTTTACAGCCAAACTATCTGGTTTGAATCCCTTCTCTGCCTCTATTAGCTGAATGCCATTGGGTACTTTAGTTAATCTCTGTTTCTGCTTCCTCATCTATAAATAAGGTTAATGATATCATTTTATAGGGTCAAGTGAATTAATACATATAAAGTGCTTAGAACAGTATTTGGTATATAGCAAGCCTGGACTACATATTAAATGAGTGCATCATATAAGGACCATGACCTGGGAAGTGTGATTGAAAAATATGGTGAATGTTTAAATTTAAAATAATTTAGGGCCTGTGCTCATTTCGGCAGCACATATACTAAAAAAAATTTAAGGCCAGGGGTTTAGCTCAGGGGTTCCATTGCCTGCCTCGCAAGTGCAAGGTTCCGAGTTTGATCCCTGGTACAAAAAAAAAAAAATTTAATTATAGTAAATGGCACATTGCAATTAATACCCCTTAAAATACTCCCTCTCACTTCAAATACAATTGTATCCAGTTGTTCTTGACATCTTTTTTGGGTCTTTTTTTCCATTTTATTAATATTTTAAAAATACATGAAAATACAACATCCAAAGTTTGAATAAAGATATTTAACAAGTTACAAGATAATACCTTATTTTACACAATAATTTCAGCTTTAAAAATCTTGTTAAATAACTTCGTTGTTGTTATATATTTAATTTTTGTAACAAAATAAAAACTCTGAAATTACAAAGAAAAAAGACAAATATTTTTGTCAAGGGATATGATAGTCCACTGAAAACTTATTCACAATTCTACTGTAAACATTAATAAAATAAAATAAAATAAATTAAAATCCTTGCATAATTGTATGCTCAAAAGTCCTATAAAAAGTGGAAGACTTATTACAACTATAGTTTTGAGTCAAGTACATTTCCTTTCACAATTTATTTTGTCCCCTTTACACCTTTAAACATGGGTATACTGCTGAACAAATACTTTGGCAGTTCTAAATAGCAAGTACATTCATTAAAAAAGAAATCAACAACAATAAAAAACACAAAACATAAACCCCCTACTCACCATGTGTCCAAATACATCTTAGTAAAAGTGTGGCAGTAACTATTGAGCTAGATAATATTTTGATATTTGTCATGTGCACTCATTTGTCTATGATTTCTATAACACCTGCAAGCTTTATTATACAAATTCAAATTTGCTAAGTGCCCTTTTTTCTATATCATAAAAAAAGAAAAAAAATGAAGAGGGAAACTTTTGACAAATATGGCAGGCTGCCTAACCTTCAATTATTTAATCAGCTTATTTTTTGCAGCAAGAAAAAAGAAGAGATGAGGCCAGTTAGGGCTATAAAGTGAGTTCAAGGCCAACCTGAACTGCATAGTGAGACCCTGTTTCAAAAAAAAACCCAAAAAAACCCAGTGGAATAGATACAATTGAGGCTGGGGAAGTATACAGGTTCTACTTAGAAATATCAAACCATTTGAGTGCTTTCTGTGTTGTCTTTTGGGACTTTGGAAATTATGTCCATGTCAGCACATCACTGGAAGGCAGAGGAAATATCACCTGCCTTCTACATCAAGGACATTTTGTGGGGGGGATGACGATGAAGGACTCATTCCAGTGTCTGATGAAGCTGATGACATGGAGGCTCCTGTGTGAGACATTTCTTTCTTTTAACATTTTTTTTTTTTTTTTGAGACAGGGTCTTGCTATGTGGTTCAGACTGGCTTTGAACTCACTATGTAGCCCATGCTGGCCTTGAACTCGTGGCAATCCTCTTGCCTCAGCCTCCCAAGTGCTAGGATTACAGGCATGCTCCACCACACCTGGCTTCTTGCCACTTTCTGAAGCAGTTTGGGGAGTCCTCTCTTGTGGACTGAAGACCTTTTTTTTTTTGGTACCGGGGATCTAACTTGGGTCCTTCGGCTTGCAAGGCAGAGGCAGCGGAATCACTGAGCTAAATTCCCGGCCCTGAAGACCTTTAATTGTGCTGTCATAGATGCCTTGATGTCCTGAATTGATTCAAAACATTTACTTTTGATGGTCATTTTGACTTTGGGGAAGAGCCAGAAATCCTGCAGTGTGAGAGCCAATGAATAAAGTGGGTGAGGACACACTGTAATGTTTTTGCAAGCCTGTCTTTCCATTCAATGTCATGTAATAAGAACATTCACTGTATTTTTGATCACTCCTTACAGAGACTTACAAAGAAGGATTTCTAGAACTGCTTCAGAAAGTGGCAAGAGCTGAGCATCATGGTATATACCTGTAATCCCAGCTTTCAGGAGGCTGAGGCAGGAGGCTTGAAGCGTGGTCAAGACTAGCCTGGACCAAATAGTGAGGCCCTGTCTCAAAAAAAAAAAAAAAAAAAAAAAAAGAGAGAGAGAGACAGACAGAAACAAAGAAGAAAATGGCAAAAATGATGAGATAAATGGATTCAAAGTGATGGAAAGTATTTTGAGGGGGTTAGCAGCAGTGGGGCTTTTACTGTAATAAAATTTAAAAAAATGAACATTCACTGTATATGTTGATTGCACCTCATGGTATTCTTGTCAGGATAAAGTGATGGGTCAAGAACTTGGTTTCAGGTAGAATCAAACTAATATTACTTTCTTAAAATTTATTGTCTGGTTAACAGTGTCCAATTCATCAGAAATGCATCAAGAAAGAAGTCCAGAGGGAGCTGGACTAACCTGTCAGCAGGAGTGCTCCTCACACCCATAGAGTACTGGGAGATGGTATAGGTGAGGCCCACCTGCTATATTTCAAATACTTAAAAGTTATTTTAAAAAGTCAATTAAACATTTTATCCTTTTGTTTTGATAAATTTACCTTTATAACAACCCAGACATTAAAGTCCAAGTGTAGAATACTGAGTTCCACCCAAGAAGTTGGAGGTGCAGGGATAGCCCGGGACTCCAGGCCCTGGCTTCCACCCTCTTCCTTTGCTCAGCTTCTTCCTGAACCTATCCCTAATGTCCAAGGTCCCTCTGTCAGGCCTAACCCCACCCTCATACCAGTGGTACCAGTGTGCCACCTACCACTTGCCAGGGAAGTCCAGGCAGATGTACTGGAAGCTGGCCTGGACTTTTGAGCAATAATCCCAGATACTTGGGTACTGGAAACTCATTCTGGAGCAGGAGTGTTTGTGCCCAACTTCCCATTTGTATGTTGAAGCCTTAACCCCCAGTGTGACTGCGTTTGGAGATTTTGGATATGAGGCTTCTATTGAAGTGATTAAGGTTAAATTAAGTCATAAGGGTGAGGGCCTGCTCTGATAAGCTTAGTGTCTTTTTAATAAGAGATAGCAAAGCTTTCTCCCCTCCACCCCTTCCTGTGCACTTGTACTACGGAATGATCATGGAAGGGCATAGTGTGAAAGGGCCACCTGCAAGCCAGATGGTGAAACCACTAAGCTAAATCCCTGGGCCCCTGCAAGCCAGGAAGAGAGTCCTCACTGGAAACTGACCATGCTGGCACCATGCTCTTGGATTTCCAGACTCCAGAATGATGATCCAGCACACTTCTGTTGTTAAGCATCCAGTGTGTGATATTTTGTTATAACAGCCCAAGTACGCTATGCAGGACATTGGGGCTGGCTTCTAGTGAAGGAAAGCCAACCAGCAAAATGCTAAAGTCTACTCTAAAGAATGGGCCCTAAGGCTAAGACCTCCTTGAGGTCCAAAAATGGTCTCTCTCCCCTCAGGTGCTCAGGAAGAAATGAAGAAAGTTTGAATTTCATTCATACTCGGTCGAAGCTGAGAGACTATGAGAATTAGGTCATGAACTAAGTGGGCCTTGATAGTATGGTCATAGATGATGATGATGATGATGATGATGATTATTTTGGTACTGGGGACTGAACTTGGGACCTGGCGCTTGTGAGGCAGGCAGTGGTCATGGATTATTACACTAGAAATTATCTTAGAAGTCATCTAGTCTTCATTTTACATTTGGAGAATCCAAGGTCCAGAGACTTCTCAAAGGTGACACAGAACCTTATTGAGATCCTGGTTCTCTGAAATCTTAGGCATATGCCCTCTTTTTTGGGTTATAAAAACTTCCTGCTTTGTGGATTAATTGGATTAATTTTCATATGCCCACTAATTTTAGCAGGGAAAGATCTTTGGAGAATTAAGGATTCTTGCCCCACTTCAGACCAGGTGTACTTATGTTTGCCTTGTCTGGGTTGATGAAGCAAAAGCATTTAGTTGAAAATCATACGTAATTGCTGGTGTAATTATTTGTGTTTATGTTAACACTTTGTTAACTAAAGAAAAGCTGCATAATTAAATGGGGGGGATGAGGCTTTGGGTATTCACAGGCTGTTATTTACTATAATCAGAAAACATATGATTAATAGGGCAAATATATTCTTATGGGTTCAAATGCAATACTTATTTACATTAAAAGTATATTCAAGTCACACTAAGGAAGCAGCTTTTGAAGTGGGGAAGAGCCAGCCAGGCTGGAGTTCACTAATGGATCTCAGATCCGGGCACATTCCTGAGGACCTAGGGGTTTGGGGAGGGGGGCACTCTGAAGATTCCAGTGTAAAGGAATAAGGATGGTTGCCACTCCTGTGGCTTTTGTGTGCCTGCTGTCCTTCCTTTAATGCTAGGCAACCTATTCCACTGATGATAATGACAATCCTTCCAGACAGGGAGAAAGGTCTAATTATAAAAACAATTTTCATTTATCTAGGGGATTTATGTTTCCAAATGACTCTTACATACTTGAATGCATTTGAATTAATTTGCTGTGCACTTTTTTTATTCTTTTTTAAGAAGTGACAATATTAAGATTCAGAGAGACCAAATGATTGGAGAGATTAATGATAAAGTCATAAACTAGGCATTGAGGGCTGGGGGTGTAGATCAGTAGTAGAGAGCTTGCCCACCATATGGGAGGACCAAGGTTCAGTCCCCACCACTACAAAAACAGAACAGAAGAGAACAAACAAAGCCTCATTGCTAAACTCATGTCTTCTTATTCAATTTCTCTGAGTATGCTGCAAAAATAAAACAGAGATCATGAATATATCCAGACCTTGACTGTGCTTATCCAGTGAAATTATTTTGAGAAAGAAAGCAGATATAGTTCAGTTTTTCCCAACAGGGCACTGGGTTTGTGAATGTGCTTTGCTTACAGCTTGAGTAGTGCAGATGGATTCCAGACTGGTCTGTTCTGTTTCCAGGTCTTGTCCTTTCATAGCTAGGCCATTAACAGCAATGATCAAGGGACATTACTGCTGCTCTTAGGACTGAGTGGATTGAATCTGGAGAGTGCTATGGTTTGGAATTTAAATGTCTCCTAAAGACACATGTGTGAAAGATTTGCTCACCAGCTTGGCTAAGGGGAGGTGTAGAACCTTTAAGAGGAGAGGCCTGGGCTGTACCATTGCCCTAGAGCACTGAGGAAGTGAGCCTGAGCCACACGGGTGCCAGCAACGGCCCTCACCCCCCAACCAGCTGTGCCGAGCCGTTACCTGGATCCACACCGCAGAGTTGCAGGGGTCATAAAGGATATTGTTCTGAGCTTGAGAAGATAGAGTAGAAATGAACAATAGAAAGAGGGCCTCTCTGAGGCCCCTTGATGAAAATTAAAGTCCACCGGAAAAGTGAAGAAAATCTCTGCAATAAAGGCACACCAGACCACCTTAGTTGAGGTAGCAGCAGTGTGGACTAGAGCAGCATGGCAAGCAGATCTCAGCCAGGGCTCCACCCTGACCCCAGAGGCTGGACCACACCAGCCCAAGCCAAGGGCCTGCCTGGGAAAGAGCTGCACAGGCACACGAGCAACAGCCAGAGGTTTGACCCAATATCATCAATAAGTGTGCAAGACCCTAGTCAGAAGCTTGCTCACACAACAGGAAATGGGGTGCACAGCCCCCAGCCCAAGACCCTTCTAGACAACAGCTACATAGGGGCCCTAGCCAGTGACACAACTAGATATCATCCCAAGTGTGCACAGGCCCCAGCCAGAAGCCTACCTAGACAACAGGTCAGCTCAGGGATCCAGAAGGCCATCTTTCTGAACTCAGGAATTAGTGTACTGGTGAGCAGCAGAGAAAAGACAGCTCTGTGGCTTGCTGAGAATTGAAGACCACTGGGTGAGCAAAAAGTTGCCTCAACAAAGGCATAGCAGGCTGCGTCTGTTGAAATGAGAAGACACATAAACAAGTCTCAAAACCAGACTTCCAGATCACCTAAGGGAACCCAAAAGAAAACAAGATGGAACAATCTGATACTCAACCACCTGGACTCCCTGAATTGGCAACAAAAGAGGTTCTGGAAAAAATGAAACCAGAAATAATTTCTCACAAATCAGCAGAGATTGTTGCCATAGTGCAAGACATGATTAATAAATCTAGAGAGGACATAGATAAAAAAATAGAGGAACTGAGGAACATGATGGAATCCCAAAATAGGAAACAAATGGGATCCATAAAACAGATCCAAACAGATTTCCAGGAGATTAAAAACTCCATTGAAAGTTTATGCAGCAGAATGAGCCAATGTGAGGACAGAATTTCAGATATACAAGATAAGATTGCAATTACTGACCAGGAAAAGAAAAATTTCTTTAAAATAGTAAGGGACCATGAGAAATCAATCCAGCAGCTGCTGGATGATGCAAAGAAGAATAACGTAAGACTGATTGGAGTCAATGAAGAAACAGGAAAGAGTGCAGATGACATAAAAAAAACTGTTCACAGAAGTGATGGCAGAAAACTTCCCAAGCAGGGGAAGCGAACTTGACATACAGATAAGTGAGGCATATAGGACTCCAACTAGCCTTGATCAAAAAAAAAAAAATCTACACATAGGCATATAACAGTTAAGATTCCAGAAACCCAACAGAAGAACAAAATTCTACAAGCAGTTAGAGAAAAGGAACAGATCACATACAAAGGAAAGCCCATCAGAATCACACCAGACTCCTCAACACAAACCTTTAAGACAAGAAGAGCTTGGAGTGACGTATTCCAAGCCCTAAAGGAAAACAGCCTCCAACCCAGACTGATGTATCCTGCAAAACTATCTTTTAAAATTGATGGAGAAATATGATACTTTCATGACAAAAAGCACCTCAGGAACTTCATGAATACCAAAGCAGGACTCCAAAAAATTTTAGACTATACCCTAGGAAAAGACAGTGAGTATCACAATGCCAGGAAGCCCAGCAGAATGAATCCATCAGGCACAACAAGAAGTTAAATGCAAAGAGGGAGAATCCAACAAAAAGAAAAAGTCATGACAAGGATAAGTCAATACATATCAGTTATAACCATCAATGTTAATGGTCTCAGTTCACCAATCAAAAGAAATAGACTGGCAGAATGGGTCAAGAAGCAAGATCCAACAATATGCTGCACACAAGAAATACACTTAATTTAAAAAGAAACTCATAGACTGAAAGTTAAAGGGTGGAAAACAATACTCCGTGCAACAGGAACCCGAAAAAAAGCAGGAGCAGCTATCCTCTTTGCAGATCAAGTGGATTTCAAACCAAAATCTGAAACACTTCTGGTCCCAAGAATTTCAGATAAGGGACAGTCAACCTGTATGTACAAATCTATTGTGAACATGTGTTTTCATTTCTCTTAAGTAAAAACTTAAGAACAGAACTGTTGGTTCTTAACAGTAATACAAGAAATTGCTATATTGTTTTCCAAAATGGTTTTATCATTTTACATTCACATTAGCAGTATTAGAAAGTTCTAACTGGTTCACACCTAAAAGGTGACATTTGTTCTTTTAAAACCTTTAACTTAATCTCCCTAATGAGTGTATAATATGATCTTGTTATTGTACTGATTAGTGTTTTTCTGATTCTAGTGTTGCACACCTTTCCTTGTGCTGTACTGGCTATTTATCATCTTCTTGTGTCTACTTTTTAATTGGGCTGTCTATTAATGAGCTGTAAGAGTTCTTTATATATTGTGGTCATAGGTTATATGTATTATAAATATGTTCTGTTTAAGGACTACTTTTCATTTTCTTAACGATGTCATTTAAAGTTCTAAATTTTGATGGAATTTCATTTATCAATTTTTTTCTTTTATACATCATGTTTTTTGTATCCTAAGAAATTCTTTCCTATCCTGAATTCATGAACATCTTCCTTTATAATTTCTTCTTAAAGTTTTATAGTTTTAGTCTTTCATGTTTAGGTTCATAGATCCTTTCAAGTTATTTTTATGTATGGAAATAAAGGGTTGAGGTTAATTTTTTACATACGGATACCAGGTGTTCTAATACCATTTGTTGAAAACATTATCTTTTCCTCTTATGTTCTATAAAATGTTAATGGTAAATAATCTTTCAAAGATCAGTGGACCATATATGTGTGGTTCTATTTCTAGATTCTCTGTTTTATTCCATTGATCTATATATCTTTCCTTATGCCAACACTGCCTTGATTACTGTAGCTTTAGAGGAAGTCTTAAAATTAGGTAATAAATGTCTTATAACACTGTTATTTTTTTTTCTTTTTACTTTTCCAGGTCCTTTCTATTCCTACATAACTTTTAAATTTCAATATCCAATTCTTCATTTATAGCAAGTATAAATAGATCTGAATTTTTATATATACCTTGTGTTTTCTAATCCTGCTAAATTCAAATACAAGTTCTAGGGGCTCCTAGAGATTTCTTAGTATTTTCTCTGTAGATGATCATTTAATCTACATATAAAGATTTTACTTCTACTTTGAAAAATCCTATGCTATTTGTTTATTTTTATTGCCAGACTATTTTGGTTTGGGCCTATGTTTCAAAGTTTAGTGGACAGATGAAGAGTAGGCATATCTTCCCTTGTTCCCCACCTTAGGGAGAAAGCATTGTATCTTTTCCATTCATATAAGGTGTTTTTGCTGGAAGTTCGGAGTACATGTCTTTTATCTGTTGAGAAGGTTCTGTTCTACTTCTAGTCTCCTGATAGCTTTTACCATGAACAGCTGTAGGATTTAGTCCTTTTTCTGCATCTACTGATAGGATCATAGGGCTTTTTCCTTTCCTTTGTTAAAATGATGACTTATGGGGGTGGATCCTCCAATGCTGAACCAACACTGCCATCCCTACAATAAAACCACTTTCTTCATACTGCCAGATCTGACTTCTAATACTTTGTTTTGTTAAACAAATTTTTATTTATGTTCATACTTTTCTCTTCTATTATCTTTATCCAGGCTTAGTATTATCACAATGTTGATTTCCTAAAATGAGGGGAGACATGTTCCTTCTTTTTTCTGGTTTAAATGTTTCATCTAATTTATCAGTTAAAATGCATATGAACCTATTGTTGTCATATAGGTAGGTTTTCAAGCTAGGAATATACTTTGTTTAATAGGTGCTATTCAAATTTTATATTTCCTCTGGAGTCAGTTTCATTAATTTGTCTTCCAAGGTACTTCGTAGAAATTGTCAAATATATTTCAAAAATGATTTTTTAAAATATGCCTTCTATATCCTTTTAAATTCTGTAAAATCTGTGGCAATGTCCTCTAAATTTTGATATTGTAATTTAAAAAATGTTTAATTGATATTGTATAATAGGAAGTAAAGGTCTAAAGGGGTAGGGAAAGTGGGAGGGGTAGGGGAAAGGAAAGAAGGGAAAAGAAAAGATATGAGAAAAGGAAAAAAATGGAAATAAAGTCTTTGTAAATAAGGAAGGGTGGAGGGGGTGAAGGGAGGACAGGGGAATGGGGGAAAACTAAGAACCAAGATACATCATGTAAAGGTACAAGATTCCAATAATGAATGAACTATTTTATGCCTAAAAATGTACCAATAAACTTAATGGAAAAAAAAAAAAGAGGAGAGTCCCAGTGGATGGTCCTACCAAGGGAACCGTGGGGCTCTGGTCACTTCCTCTCTCTCCTTGGCTTGTGAGTGTTGAGGTGAGCGGTCGTGCTTCAGCACCTGGTCTTACAACGGTATGCTGCCTCACCGGAGGTCATAGAGTAATGGGTTTGCTAGACCTATGCATCAAAATCTCCAAAACTGCACATCAAAATAAGCCTTTTCACATTATAAGTTGATTTATCTCAACCATTTGTTATAGTAACAGAAAACTAACACAAGGGCTGTCTCTAAGTAGTATCTGGCAGAAGAATAAGTCACTCAAAATGGCATTGCTAATAATTCTCTCATACCATAGTCTAATGTTCATTGTTTTTTTCTCATTATAAAAGAAATTTTATAGATTTATTTGTGAAAAATTTAGAAAGCACAGAAAAGTATAAATAGGAAATAAAATCCACCTGTAATTCCATCCCTCAGAGATAATCACTGGTTCTTTTATTTAGAATATTTAAGTCACACTATATACAAGTGTTTTGTATCTTGGTTTTTCACTTAGGATTATATATTAATGCATCTTCCCATGCCATTAAATATTTTTAAGACCCATATGTTTATTTAATGAAAGTACTACAACTTATTTCAGTGCTTTATTGTTAACTGGCATTAGGTTTGCTTTTGAATTTTTGTTTTACAAATAATTCTATAACAAAAATCCTTAACACAATTCTTTATTTTTAGCTCTAATAATTTTTAGTATTAAATATTAGCAGTGGATTTATTGGATCAAAGACTCTTGTTTCTTAGAGTCAAAGTGCTTTTCAAATCAGCATTACTATTTATTCCACCAGCAGCAACATAGAAAAGTGCCTGTCTCACTCCATCTTTTCAAATGGATTCTTGCCTGAGGGCTTAGTACTGGTATCTGGTTTCCCAGTCAATCTGTCCAAAATTGAATCTCAACTCTACCAGTTCCTAGGTTGGGAAAGTTGCTCAGCTTTGGTTTCTTTTCTTTTAAATGGGCATTGACTCCTTTCATTGGGTTGTTTTCTTGTTAGGGATTTGTTGGAGCCCTTCATACATAGGAATATTAACCTCACATGCACCATAAATGCACAGATACTTTTCATAGTTTAAAATTAGCTTTTAATCTTTTGGGTTTTTATTGTATGAATGCTTAAAATTTCAGTATGATCAAATATTATATTTTCTTTGACACCTCTTTCTATTACTCTTGCTTAGAAATTGTCTCCCACCTTAGTTTTTAAAACACAATTTATCATTTGTAACTTAAATTCTCACATTCAACATTATAAGATCTATTTTTGAGATTTCCTAAAACCTCAGACAGGTTCATCACCACACTATTTTAATTATTCTAGCTTTATACTGTTTTAATAACACTAGCCTTTCTCTTTCAAACATTTCTTAGAAATTCTTGAATGTTTATATTTTTAGGGTTTTTTTTGTACTGGGAATCAAACTTGGGACCTTGCACTTGTAAGGCAGGCACGGTGCCACTGAGCTAAATCCCCAGCCCTTTCAGTTTATTTTTAACATCATTATGTCACGTTTTTACACATAGAAATGTTTTAGGTTAGATTTAGATTAAATCTATGAATTAGCCAGTAGTGGTGGCACACACCTGTGATCCTAGCACTTGGGAGGCCAAAGCAGTTTAAGGCTGCAAATTCAAGGCCATCCTGGGCTACAAAGTGAGTTCATGGACACCCTGAACTACATAGCAAGACCCTGTCTCAAAAAAAAAATCTACAAATTAATTCTGTTTTGGGAATACTTTTACAGTTTTTCAAATTTGCTGTGGTTGTTTTCATGTAGGCCTACACAATTCCTACTAGAATTATTTCTAGCATTTTAAATATTTTTATATATAAGTGGATTTGTTCCTCCTAATTATATTGCTTAATATTTCTTGTATATGAAACATTTACAGATTTATGGATATTATTTGACAGCTAAAGAACTTTCTTTGGACTGTTAAGAGTTTTATAGTTGAGTCAGGTGGGTTTTCTAAGTACATAAACAGATCATCTGGAAGTAACATTAATCCTTTCAAATCATTAGACTTCTTATTTCTGTTTCTTGGGTATTGTCAGTTGCTGAACATGTGTAAAAAATGTAATATCGAGAGCAATCTTTCTTTCCTGTTCTCTCCACTCCTGCAACCAAGAGAGCTAACAGAGGGTGACATTGCAGGTGGCTGGAGAGGGAGGGGAGGAGTCAGATTGGTGCCTGACTGGGAAGGGGAGAAAGAAGAGGCCTCAGTACTGTGGGCAGCATGGTTTCTGCAGCCCTGGGTGGTGGCCAGGAGTTGTCCAAAGCATCTGTGGTTGAACTCCTGATTTTCTGTGGTCAGTGATCTGCCACCTTGCCCCTGGTTTCCCTTCCCTTTGCTTCAGCCCTGCTCTTCTCTCTTCCTCTTCCCCTGTGGGTGATGTGTCAGTGGCTGCAGCCCCTGTAGGAAGGAGGGAAGTTGCTGTGATGGTTCTAGCTTTCATAGGAGCTTGTTCATCTCTGGCCAAGATCAGACCCTGGCTCATTGGCAAGGGCCTCTTAGCACACCTGCTCTGATGTAATTCCTCCTTCTTTTCATCCTCTCTGCTCCTACTTTTCTCGAGCCACCAGATCCTCTCACTGTGATTTTTGCAATAGCTTCCTAAATGGCTCCTCTCCAATCAATTCTTTTCACAGGGCAGTATTTTAAAAACCCAAATCAGAATGTATTCCCTTATTAAAAAACCTTTTAGTGGCTTCCCATAGCACTCAGAATAAAAACACAAACTCCTTAATATGGGCCTGTGCGATTGGTCCCTTTCTGCCTCCTGAAGCATTTCCCTTCACCCCATTCTTTGTGCTTCCACCACTCTGCCTTCTTTTCTATTACTAGAACACACTAAGAATATTTCCACTGTGGGCTTTACACTTTCTCCCTTTTAACCCAGCCCTTGATATGTGTGCCTTTTCAAGTCTTACATCTATTATTCATATACTCTCAGAGCCCCTTGTTTGTGTTCTTCATGGCATTTGGCATTTACTATAATCTATAATGACCGTGTTTGTTCATTCTCTTTTATTTAGTATCTTTGTCACCTGGAATATAAATTCTATGACAATAGGAAATTTCACTTTGTTTACCCCCAAATCCCTGGAATCTAGAACCGTGGCACATAAAGATACCTGAAAAATATTGAGTTCCTTCTAACCTGAGTTCCTTCCAGAAGATGAAATCTGTTCCCAGGGCTGGCATGCATTTTGAGAAGACGTCCCAAGCCAGAGGAGTGAGGTTGGGAAAGTAAAACAATAGGGAAAAGCTAACACAGATATCTCTGCTTTGACCGCTCAAGGCAGGGGATTATGGTGATGGGCATCTTTTGTTGAGCCAGTTGTCTCAGAACTGTGCATTCAAGGGAAAGAAGGAGTATTGACCTATTGGAGTTTGTGCAGCTTTGGTTAAGGACTCACATTTCCATTAGTGCGTTTGGGACCCACTATATAATTTGCAAGATCCAGTCCCAAATTATATTATAGGTCTTTACTCAAAAAGTATTAAGAATTTCAGGATGAAGTTCGCACAAACTAAAAATGAGACCCTCCCAAACACAGGGCCCTATGGCACTGCATGGGACTCATGCCCTTGTCCTTGTGCCTTAGATCTGTGCATGGGTGCCAGGCAGGTTCTTGCAACCATCTCACTGGGTCAGAGAAACCCCAGGGGGCAAGAGCTAGAGTGACAGGTTGTGGGTAAAGGAAGGTGCTGCCAGCTTACACATGTCGGGAGAAGTTAGCTCAGCAGTGGCTAGAGAAGAAGGTGGACTGAGGGATGTCAGGCAAAAGGTAAAATAAAGAGATCAGAGTTGCTGCTGCTTATTGAAAACTGGCTAAAATTCTAGAAATGTTAAATAGTAATTTTGAGAGTAATCATTCATGTATTTTTGGTAATGTTAATGGCTATAACTCTTGTCCATTAAGTATGGTCTGGCTATTGGTTTATTGTTTGAGAATTCGTTAATATTTTTATTTTTAATTGTCATTTACTATCACTTCAAAAAGATCTGCTTTGGAAAACATCCAATGGATGTTGCCTTACCAGTAAAAAGTAAGTCATTAATTCTTGATTATAAGACAAGATATACAATAAAGTATATTTACATACAATGACCAGACACAAAGTAAAATACAATATTTAATGTATATTTTAAAAAACTTACATTTTTATATAATTTATAAAGTTAATTCTCTGTATAAAATCTTATGTGTATAGAATTTATATATTCCCATTCTTACAGCTGTATCACCACAGATTTGGTTAAAACTATAGTACTACAGCACAAGTTCTTTTTATTGGTTTAAATGAGGTTATATTTCTTATGTGAGCTTCACTAACTCAGTAAGTTATTCCAAGTCTGCTTCAGTCTAAGGTGATTGTAGATCCAGGACAAGAAGTTCTATTTCCCTATCTTGTCCCCAAGGCAGACATGGCTAATTATTGTGACATTTTTGTTTTCTCTCTGCTTAGAAGTAGCTTTATAATCTTTCTCACAGTAAGGCTGC
Organism: Heterocephalus glaber; assembly: GCF_053883595.1. NCBI lineage: Eukaryota > Metazoa > Chordata > Mammalia > Rodentia > Bathyergidae > Heterocephalus > Heterocephalus glaber. Next base: position 37,607,908 of record NW_028258333.1, read on the forward strand.
AGAAAACCACTATTTATTGAAAGGTATTAACAACAAGCTAATATTTATTGAGAGCTAACTATGTACTGAATATTTTATCAAGGATCACTTCAGAATTTAATACTTGTCATTTCAACCACGAAGTCTTTTTTTGTATTGGGTACCAAGATATTCTTTCTACTTAGTTGAGTATCACCTGGTCAGCCACCTCTACTTGGCAGTCTGATTAATCACTCAAAGGGTAAAGGAGCTCATTTTTTCCCCACAATATTTGACAAAACCTGAAATGTTGATCTTCCAACCTCCATTCCATTAAAATTCTGTGTACATACTGAAGGCTGGACACAGGGGAGCACTCACTGGGTGTCTGTGTCAGCACTGTTCCAGATGCATTAGATATTCATGTCACTTAGCAGGTACAGAACCCTACTGACAGAATATGTGAACCATTTTTAAGTTTTCTCTTTCATTTCTATACTTCTCAAGAAGTAAATAATTTCAGCAGAGATTATTTAAATAAGTTTATTTATTAATTCATTCACTTATTCTTTCAGTGATTTTAAGTGAAAAAAAACCACCCCAGTGCTAGTTTCTGGGAAGGCATATAGATATCAGGGTCCTAGCTGTAAAGCATTAAGCTCATGGAGTATAAACATAGAATACTGAGCTATGGTGATACGGAGAAGAGGATTCTGGAGGAGACAAAAAAGGCTGCAAACAAAAGATGGTCTTTGAACTGAGTGTAAGTGGATGACAGGGACTCATCTGATAGGAAACAGCATTCTAAGCTGAGGTAAAATTGTGTGTAATGGCTTGGATGTTTAAAAATTCTATATGGAATATTTGAGATATTACAAGAGATTTAGTGAAATTTGCCATTGTAATAAGTTCTGTTCTCAGAGTGAGGTATATCTGCTAATAATGGTATATTGTAAGTTACTTTGCATGATGAACTCAGAGTAGTCTTTGCCATATAAATGAAGCTGTTATAGTAAGGAAATATCAGCACATAATATTGAAGTAAAACCAGAGGGAAAATTATTTGTTGCTAACAAGCTATCTGATTTCAGGCAAGACTTTAGGTCTTAGTTATCTCACCTAAAAAATGGAGAGGTCAGTGTAAAATTTATTCTTTATCCTTTCTATTAAAACTTCTAAGAAATAACAATGATCCCAAGGACTCACTCTCAAAATGGAGAAAAGAAAATCAGCAGGTAATCTAACCCTAGTGAGCTCACAAACAAAGAAAAGAAAGGAAGTAAGTATATATTAATGTAAATTTGACAAAACTATTAAAAACTACTAAGTGTTACTAAAGTAAAAGTTTGGACTTTTGAATCTAATGACTGAGGAAAAGTTGAGATTCTAATGGTTGGGGAAAAGTCTAATTATGAATCTAAATTGTGCTGTTTGAGAGGGAACTGCCAGATTTATACCAAGAAATCAGAAAAAGAGTGTAACTAAACTCTTTCAATATCTTGTTCTTAGAAAAACAGAAGTGATCATTCCTGGAACTCTGATAGGAAAGGTTCCAGTAGGCAGGTCAGCCAAGGTTCAGCCAGGAAGGCTATCACTTAACACTGTTGCTGCTTGGCATGAAGGGAGAGAGGTGATTTTAGATTCCAACTTAATGTAGGCTACAGCATGTAGAAAAAGGGTACAGATGTTTTCTAGAAAGAAACAGATGTTATGCCTAAAAAATCCTACATAGTTACTGCTGTTGTAAAATTCACATATGAGAAATACCCACATATGATAAATGTCATATATTCTATCTTTAAAGAATAATGCACTTTCAAGTGACCACATAGCTAAAACAAATTTGATTGGGCAAAACTGTATTTGGAGGTGAATTTTCTGAGGTCAATGGGGAACAATTTGAGACCCTGTTTCAAAAAACCAAAGGGGGGAAAAGTGTTCATGAGATGTACAGGCACTGTACTAGGTACTAGTAGACTGTGGAGGATAAAACAGACATGTTCCTCATGGTCAAGCAAGGCCGTGACCCATCCTGATGGCCGACACTGACAGAGGAGCTGAGAGGCTCTATGCATGGTTCCAAAGTAATGCCTGAGGAGACTTAACTGACCTTGATAGATAGCAAGAGGTTCACACTGATTGACACAGGTCTCAGTTTAACTTGGTCTTAAATACCCAGCAGAAAAGAATAACCAAAAGAGGTATAAAATAATGCCATAGTAATAAAGCTAGATGTAAAAAGGAGCTCCAGTCACTGACCCTTTCTGGCAGTTTCTAGCTCTACTAGTAGCTGACCACGATTATGGATCATTAGAAAAAAAACTATGGTAAAATCTATAAGAGCTCAGCTAGAGTTTTATTTCTTAGTGAAATGTGTTCTTCAAATTGTCTCATCTTCTTACAGCTGAAACTAGAGAGACTTATGACAAAGTATCAGACTTACAGATAACCTCTTATCAATAAAAGAATCTAAGAGTCAGCAGGTTACAATCACTATTTCAATTTCTAAGTGTGGCTTTCTTCCCAACCTGCTCTTCCATTCTAGTGTGCTCATGCCTAGATTATATATGCTCTAATTTCTCAAAAGTTTTGTTTATTCTTGCCTAGAGGCTGCCAAACTCCAAGCAGTCATACAAATGGAACCAGTGACAAATGTGCTAGACTTCTTTTACCGGGCTTCACCAGATCGACCTTGTAAGTAGCTCATAACTGCTAAACTGTACAGTATGACTTCTATGTTGGATTCTGAAGTCCCCTGGACCTTCTCCTTGTCCTCTTTGTGTGCACTTATTACTAGTTCCTCCTGGTGAAGATCCTTGTTGGCTCTATTGATAACAATCCTGCTGATCTTATAATTTGGCCCATGTATTAACTGTTTCTTTGGCTTTGTCTCCTCCAGACTCAAAGCTGTATGGCTACCAAGATGACAATGCCTGGCACCTATTGAGGGCCTTTAGATAGACTCTGTAGAGTAACTCTAACTGCTGATCACAACTATGACCCTCTTCAGCTGGAAGTAGCCAGAACTGTCTTCACCCTTTGCCTGCACGGCAGTTAGTGGTACTTCCTCAGAGGGGGGAATATTATAGATAGGTAAGTTAATTAGATATCTTGTTGGCAGGTAGACAGGGCCTCCCTTAAGACACCAGCCCTCCAGGAGCCAACACAGCAAGGAACCAACACGGAGAACAATTGAGGCACATTCACTGGTTAGCATTATAAACAGGAAAAGAAGTACTACTTCCCCTAGAGATAGATAGCAGTGATTGATATTCTAAATGGGAAATTCCTTGTATGTGACTTGTTTTCCCATTTGATCCCCATTTAATCAATATAACCTGGGTGACTGTGCTTGTAATCTTATTGATTGGTCATGGTTTTGTCCCCCCTCATGCCCACCTTGTAAATTTCCATTGGGTCTATAGTTTTGTCCCACTTTGTACCCGCCTCACCACATGGCTTTGCTGTATAAAACATCTTTGAAAAGTGGGGTGAGGGGGCAACCCACTTTCTGGTCCCCCTTCTGTCTCTCTGAGGCAGAAGCTTTCTTTCTCTGAATAAATTTTTCCTACTCTTTAAAAAACAAACAAACAAAAAAACCCAGACATGTTCCTTGTCCTCACTGAGTTTAGAATCTGGGGAGGGGGACATGACTAAAGAATAAATACCATAATAAATATTTCATTGATGCATTGGAGGCAAGCAACAACCTTCCGTGAGAGACAAAAACTGGGGTGATCTCTTTAGGGCTAGGGAGCCAGCAAATAGCTACTATTTCCATTGTCTAACTGACCCCATTCAGCTGTCAACCAGGGATTTTCTAATGTAATTTTCAGAGTACAAGAATTGTTTAAGCATCCCAGTGACTTAAATATTATATCAGGATTTAGTGGCCCTAAGAATTAAAAAAAATTTTTTTGTTTGTTTTTTGAGATAGGGTCTCACTATGTAGCACAGGCTGGCCTCAAAGTTGCAGTAGTCCTCCTGCCTCAGTCTCCCAAATGTTGGGATTATAAGCATGGACCACCAAGCCTGGCTGGCCCTAAGAATTTTGAATCTCCATCCTTGACATATGAGTAAAAAACTGTTTTCACTCACAGCACCCTGAACCACATTTAAAAAATGCAATTCATAAGTCTTTTGGGGATTGCTGGCCCCGTCAGATAAAGTCCTTTGAAATCTTCCTAATACAATGTAGAAGTCAAAACCATTCCCCTACTTCTGCAAATTTCCTAGGAATTTATAGTCATAGTCACCTCAGACTCTAAACATCTGCTTTTACAATGGGTTTAGATTATGAAACGTGTTGCTTTCTTGTAAATGTGGTTTCTGTTCTATGCCATGTTAACCCAGATGTCAAACTATACCTCCTTTTGATTGCCACAGAACTCTAATAGAATATTTATAATAGACTTTTTTGAAAGATTTGAGAGGAGATGGGGTGAAGAAGTTTATATCAATTAGAATATAACTTCTAAAACAAGCAAGCCCTATTGCAATAATTTGACAATACAATAAGTCCCTGACTTATGAACATTCGAATTTCGAACTTTCACAGATATGAGTGGACCTTGCCTTTGGTTTTTTTATGCTTTACATGGTACATTTGTGTCAAAGGTGTGTATAAGACTCACTTTTTTGGACTTATGAATGAATCTGACTTAGAACTTTCCCAGAACGGGATGCACTGTATCAAAAAACGATGACTTCTTATTTATACCATGTCAGTTGGGGTTAGGAGAAGCCTGATGCATATAGTTATTCACAGGCCAAGGGTCCTGGACTCCCCTGTTCAATTCTCTGTCACTAGCCTGCTGGAATTCTACCGGCCAGGTCTGGAGGTGGCACACTTCAATCCTGCCCCCACCCCATTGGCTAGAACTAATGACATGACTATACCTAACTGCAATGGAAGCTGAGAAACTTACTCTAGTTTTGAGAACTGGAAGGAGAAAAAAAAGAGTTTTGTAACTTATCTCTGCCATTGAATTTATTCTATAACAACACAAACAACTTCAAATTTAACATTACATCTCATAGTTTTCAACAATTCCTTGGCCTTCTCATTACTAGGAATTTTTAATATGATCATCAGACTCATGCCTATGTTTCTTCTCTCTCCATTTTATTCCTTCTTTCTGTTTCTGTCTTCCCAGATGCCACTATCCTGTTGATTTTTTCTAACAGTGTTCTGAATTCTCTCTCATTGTCTTGTCTCTCACAGGGTCTTGAGGCTCTCACTGACCACTGAAATGTTTTATCAGAGAACAAAGGCATCCTTTAGTAGGGAATTTTTTCCAGAACATCAACTTGAGGCTTTCTGAGGCCTGTATAACACATACATCTGTGCTTCTGAAATGACAAAACTGTAATTTTGGGACTCTGAGGCCTTATGGCTGAAATACTTGAAGTCTCAAGATAAAAATAATCTCTTGGCACAAAGCAGTCCCCAAGGGGCCAATCTGTGCTGCTTTTATCCTCATTTTGGAAAATTTTCCTTTTTTACTCCCCTACTGTAATATGCAACCTGAATCTTCTCAATATAATTGCTTAGTTCTTTCTTTTTTCATGGTGAAATTGAAATGTGGGTCCTCCATCCCTCTACCTGGGGAAAGGAGCAAAAGCCAGAGAGCGAACGTGTATTGAGGGTCTCAAGGCCTTGGATCATCTTGCGACAGTCCTTTCTGGTCATATGAGCAAATAGGTATCTTTCTCTCTCTAAGCCAGTTCAAAATATTACTGGTCACTTACCTCTCAAAGAATTCTGATTCATACAATAAACATCAACATTCCTAAAGAGTCGTTATTTACTATTGTTAAATTTGTGCAAATCTCGCAACATTAAAACAACATTTTGTTTTAAATAGCAGACATGTATTATTAAATAGAATTTCTGCCTATGATCTGGGTCCCTGGGGTAGTACATATTCCTTCTCACCTAGGGGCATTTGGGTAGGAAAGTTGGAGTACCACTGTCACTATTCCACGCTTGAGAAAGTGGATTTCTTTCCCTTGTGGATTTCTCTGTCAGAGGAACTTTTCCCAGGAACCTGTGAAAGGATGAATTTCTTATACACTTAGTTGTTGGATGTATTTGGTGATGTGTGGCAATAGAAGCAGGGATTTCTAAGACAGCAACAAAATCTGAAGTCTGCTGAGCCCACTGGCACTGGTAGAATTTGCCCAACTTGCTTCCTGAAGGTTTTGATAATATTTATAAATAATTTACAACACAAAGACTTCAAGAGAGGCTTATAGGAAGACTCAGTGCTATCTCAATATGTCAAGAGCAAGCTGCAAGCTACTCAGCTACTTTCCCCCACCAAAGAGTGCCAGCTTTGAGTGGAAAGGAAACACTCGCAGCTCTATTTCCTCTAAGGCACAAGCAGCTCTAAAAAAAGAAGCAATGTGAACAGAAAGTCTTAGAGAAAGAGTTGTAGCTATTGTTTGCAAAGCAATGAGGAAGCAAAGCTGTAGTATTAACAGAATTTATTTTGAGACTACAGCAAGGAAAGAGAACTGCAAATTAGAAAATACACATTAGTGGGTGAGAAATATCAATAGGATCCCCTTCACTGCATGTGAAGATGTTTGTTTTCTGTGTTCTGCAGGTGAAATTCTCCTTATCTTATAATGCAAACATTGCTAACTTATTTCTTTTCTTCTTATACTCAGGGATTTCTATTTGAGTTTTAGCCACATTGTTTTGAAACTGGGTGATTAGCCACAGCAAGATACAGCTTTTTTTTTTTAAAGTGAGATTGTGCACAAGGTTAGATTCATAATTAATGAGGCTGGTTATATCCATAAAATCTACACATTATTTTCATGTGTTTTCCATAGTTGTAAATCCTTACAAATAAAAGGATCCAGAGTCTCTTGTCTAGTATGCTTTTGGCTCTCTTGAGATCCTAGCCAGAGATACCTCTTGTTTTCTTTTCTGTAAAATAGGTATCAAATTCTATGAAAATAACCTAAATGAACTATGTTGAAGTTGGTTAAGATCATCAGATTTATCACATAAAAACTGCTGGGTTTTTTTTGTTTTAATTTGGAGTTAATCTTAAAAATCTTAAACTGTCTTCACCTATCTATCCCCATCAAGAAAATGACTTCCATATTAAACTGATTAAGATTAGTTTGGTGAAGAAACATGATATGACTCATTTTTGAAGAAAGTTCTGAAATCACTTGGTGATTTCAGTTTGACGAACACTAAAACAAAAGCATTGTGCAGCCCAGGTCTTGTGATCTGTGATCTGTAATACAATACTCGAGTACACACTACACTGCAGTATAATAACTTAATTTTGTGCATATAGTCTGTGGGAAATATCCAAATGCTGTGAGAATAATCAGAGAAATAGTAAGGGAAGTGGATAGGTTCCAAGTGTCCAAAGTGTAATCTGAACTGGGTTATAGAATAACTAGATTGTCCATTGGTATCTATACACTGCTTCCTCAGATAAGTTGCCCATCCAAAAATACATGGAGAAGTTTTAAAAAAATTATTATTATATTTAATTAATATTTAAGTCTAGTAAAGTTTACTGTTTCTGTGGTCAAGTTCCATGAGTTTTAACAAATGCTTGTTACCACCACTACAACCAAAATGTAGAACAGTTCCCACTGTTCCAAATATTCCCTTGTGCCATCTGTCTTTTCACACTCAAAACCCACCCCTAACCTCAATCCAGGAAACCACTAATCTGTTCTCCATCACCCTCTAGTTTTGCATTTTCAGAATGTCTTATGAATGGAAATAGTATGAAAAGTGGATTCTTAGCCTTTATACAATACTGGAGATTCACTTTTGTTGTTGTGTATTTGTTCCTTGCAGTTGCTGAGTACTATTCCATTATATGGCTGGTGCATGATTTGCTTATATATTACTCAAACTGGAAACAGTTGGATTATTCTCAGGCTTGGGTGAACATGAATAAAGTTATTATAATCATTCATGCATAACTCATTGGGCGGACGTGTTTTCATTTCACTTGGGTAAATACCTGGGAGTGAGATACTTGAGAAGTTTTGAAAAACATTCTTACCTCCACAGAATTACAATTCTTGGTTAAGGGGCCTTTGACTATCTACTCTTTATAGTGCTTGTCAGAGGTGACTTCTTAATGAATAAGAATTGGCCTTTTGAGTGGTAAAATGTCTTGGAAATAGAGGTAATGATCATGAAACATTATAAATGTACTAATGCCACTGAATTGTGCACTTTAAAATTGTGCACTTTACTAATGGTTACCTTAAATCATACTTATTTTATCTCAGTTCTAACAAAAAGCTAAAACAAACAAAATGCTCCTAGGTAAATTTGAGATTTGGAAGCTCAGATCTTGGAGGCTGTGCCTAGGCAAGGTTCATGTTAAAAGATATCTGAGTCTTTGTCTAATCTCTTTGTGAATCTGTAGCAAACTGAATTTTTCTTAGAAAATTTGAGGAATTTTAAAAAGTTTTGGTAGCTAGCAGGCAAGCCTGTAGTTTTTGTGGAAGTTGCTCTGTGTTTGGATGGACCCAGATTTTTGAGGTCATCACTTTTGCTTTGGTCTAAGCAGAACTGTGAGGGGTCACCAAGAGCCTGAACCCAGTTCCTCCTGACTCAAGCAGTGTGGTTACACACATACCCATCTACAGATTATATTCATATGTATTTATTTTTAAAATTAATTTTATTGGTACATTTTAGGTATACAATATAATGAATACAATGAATTTTATCATTGGAAATTTGCACCTTTACATAATCTCTCTTGGTTCTTATTTTCTCCCCATTCCCCTGCCCTCCCTTCAACCCCTCCATCCCGCCTTATTTACAAAGACTTTGTTTCCATTTTTTCATTTTCTCGTATTAATTTCACTCCTTTCTTTCCTTTTCCCCTACCCTTCCCATTTCCCCTTCCCCTTTGCCCATTTTCTTCCTATTTCACATTATCTATTATACCTTTTAGTCCTTATTCACACTTTCAGTTTCTCACACTAGAGAAACTATTCAGTATTTACACATCTGTGTCTTATTTATTTCACTTAAGAATATCGCCTCATGAAATTGGAGATCCATAGCAAAAGAAACTCAAAAAATTTCATAAACACGTGGAAATTGAACAACGCACTTCTGAATAACCAATGGGTCACAGAGGAAATTAAAGAAGAAATCAGACAGTTCCTTCAATTAAATGACAATAACAATGCAGCATATCGGAATCTATGGGACACAATGAAAGCAGTCTTACGAGACAAATTCATAGCAGTGAAAGTGCATATTAGGAAAACAGAGGGAGCCCCATTAAACAACCTGATGCTGAACCTCAAACTTCTAGAAAAAGAAGAGCAGGGCAGCCCCAAAGCTCATACAAGGGAGGAAATTATAAAGATCAGAGGAGAAATGAATGCAATGGAGACTAAGAGAATGATACAAAAAATCAATGAAGCCAAGAGTTGGTTCTTCGAAAGAATCAACAAAATTGACAAATCTTTAGCCAACCTTGTCAGAAAAAGAAAAGAAAAGGCCCAAATCCATACAATTAGGAATGAAAAGGGTGAAATGACAACAGACCCAGCAGAAATACAGATGATCATCAATACCTACTTCCAGAACCTATATGCCAATAAGATGGACAACACAGAAGAAATGGACAGATTCCTAGATACATATGAATTACCAAAGTTGAACGAAGAAGACCTAAAAATTCTAAACAACCCAATATCAACCAATGAAATTGAAAATGTAATTAAAAACTTATCAACTAAGAAAAGCCCGGGTCCTGATGGCTTCACTGCTGAATTCTATAAGACATTTAGAGAGGAACTACTGCCACTGCTCTTTAAACTCTTCAATGAAATTGAAAGGGAAGCAATACTCCCAAATTCCTTCCTGAAAGCAAGCATCACCTTGATCCCCAAAGCAGAGAAAGACCCAACTGAAAAAGAGAATTATAGGCCAATCTCACTAATGAACATAGATGCAAAAATCCTTAATAAGATAATGGCAAACAGAATGCAGAAGATCATCAAGAAGATCATACACCCTGATCAAGTGGGATTCATCCCAGGGATGCAGGGATGGTTCAATATACGAAAATCAATTAATGCAATACACTATATCAATAGAGCCAAGGACAAAAACCATATGATTATCTCCATAGACTCAGAAAAAGCATTTGACAAAATCCAACATGCATTTATGATAAAAACCCTACAAAAAATTGGAATAGATGGTCTCTACCTCAAACTGATAGAAGCCATCTATGAAAAACCAACAGCCAATATCATACTAAATGGTCAAAAACTGAAATCCTTCATACTCAAATCAGGAACAAGACAAGGATGTCCACTATCACCACTCTTCTTCAATATACTTCTGGAAACATTAGCCACAGCAATTAAACAAGAGAAAGAAATAAAAGGAATAAAGATAGGTAATGAAGAAGTCAAATTGTCATTATTTGCAGATGACATGATACTCTATATAGAAGACCCCAAGGATGCCACCAAAAGTCTTCTAGACTGAATAACCAAATTCAGTCAAGTAGCTGGTTACAAGGTCAACACACAAAAATCAATAGCTTTCCTCTACACCAATGACAGACTCACTGAGAGAGAAATAGGGCAAACAACTCCTTTCACAATAGCATCCAAAAAACTGAAATACCTAGGAATCATCCTAACAAAAGCAATCAAAGACCTCTTCTCTGAAAACTATGGCACTCTGAAAAGAGAGATTGAAGATGATATCAGAAAATGGACAGACATCCCCTGCTCCTGGGTAGGAAGGATTAATATAGTGAAAATGGCCATACTTCTAAAACTGCTATATAGATTTAATGCAATTCCAATTGAGATCCCAGCAGCCTACTTCATAGACCTCGAGAAAACAATCCAAAAATTCATTTGGAACAAGAAGAGACCCAGAATAGCAAAAGCAATTCTAGGTAACAGAGACATGGCAGGGGGTATGACAATCCCCAACCCACAACTCTACTACAAAGCTACTGTGATAAAAACAGCATGGTACTGGCAAAGAAACAGACTTGAGGACCAGTGGAACAGATTAGAAGATGCAGAAACAATGCCAGACACACTCAGCCATCTCATCTTCAACAAAGGGGCCAAACACCCTCACTGGAGGAAAGATAGCCTCTTTAATAAATGGTGCTGGAAAAATTGAGCTTCAACTTGCCAAAGATTAAAACTAGACCTACATCTCTCACCATGCACTAAACTAAAATAAAAATGGATTAAAGATCTAAATATTAAAATAGAAACTCTGAACCAGTTGGAACAGAGGTTAGGTAGAACCCTTGAAGACATCAGTGTAGGAAAAGATTTTATGAACAAAACCTCAGTTGTCCATGAACTAGCACAAACATCAACAAATGGGATCTCTTCTTATTGAAAAGCTTCTGCACAGCAAGAGAAACCACCAGCAGTGTGAAGAGACAACCCACAATGTGGGAAAAAATCTTCACCTGCTCTTCCTTAGACACAGGTCTACTATCTCGAATCTATAAAGAACTTAAAAAGATCAGACCTCCCAAATTTAAAGACCCAATTGAAAAATGGGCATCTGAAATGAACAGACATTTCTCACACAAACAAGTAGAAATAGCAAATAAATACATGAAAAAATGTTCAACATCACTGGTCATTAGAGAGATGCAAATGAAAACAATGTTGAGATTCCACCTCACTCCAGAAAGAATGGCTGCTCTCATGAAATCAACCAATAACAAATGCTGGTGGGGCTGTGGGGAAAGAGGAACCCTGCCCCACTGCTGGTGGGAGTGTAGACTGGTTTAAGCACTGTGGAAATCAGTATGGAGATACCTCAAAGAACTAGGACTGGAAGTGCCATTTGACTCCATTATTCCACTGCTGGGGATCTTCCCCAAAGAATTAAAAGAATCATACCACAGTGATATATATGCACCTATGTTCATAGCAGGGCAGTTTGTAATAGCTAAAACTTGGAAACAGCCCAAATGCCCATCAACTGGAGACTGGATAAAGAAAATGTGGTTTTTTTGTAAAATGGAGTACTACCCTTCCATAAAAAATGAGAAATTAGAGACATTTATAGCTAAGTGGATGCACATTGAGGCAATACTCTTAAGTGAAATAAATAGGACACACATGTGTAAATACCAAATAGTTTTTCTGGTGTGAGAACCTGAAAGTGTAAATAAGGGCTAAATGTATAATAGGTAATGTGAAATAGGAAGAAAAGGGCCAAAGGGGAAGAAAGTGGAAGGGCTAGGGGAAAGGATAGAAGGGAATGGGATTAATATGAGAAAATGGAAAAACAGGAACAAAATCTTTGTAAATGAGGAGGACTGGAGGGGTTGAAGGGAGGGCTGGGCAAGGGTGAAAAATAAGAACCAAGAGAGACTATTTAAAGTTGCACATTTCCAATAATAAATGTCATCATATTGTATACCTAAAATGCACCAATTATTAGAATGAATAACTCATAATGTAAAATAGGAAGAAAAGGTCCAAAGGGGTAGGGGTAGTGGGAGGGGCAGGGAAAAGGAAAGAACGGAAAGGAAAAAATGATGAGAAATGGAAAAAATGGAAATAAAGTCTTTGTAAATAGGGAAGGGTGGAGGGGGTGAAGGGACGGCTAGGTATGGGGAACAAATAAGAACCAAGATGCATTATATAAAGGTACAATTCCCAATGAGAAATGTAATTGTGTTGTATACCTACAATGTACCAATAAAATAATTTAATACAAAAAAAGTATATCGTCTCAATGCGCATCCATTTAGCTATAAATGTCCCTAATTTCTCATTTTTATGGCTGAGTAGTACTCCATTTTATTAAAAAAACACATTTTCTTTATCCATTCTCCAGTTGATGGGTAGTTTGGGCTGCTTCCAAGTTTTAACTATTACAAATTGTGCTGCTGTGAACACAGGTGCACATATATCACTGTGGTATGATTCTTTTAATACTTTGGGGAAGATACCCAGCAGGGGAATATGAGTCAAATGAGATTTCCAGTCCTAGCTCTTTGAGGTATCTTCATACTGATTTCCACAGTGGTAGCACCAGTCTACACTCCCACCAGCAGTGGAGTAGGGTTCCTCTTTCCCCACAGCCCCAGTGAGAGGTAGGTTTAGATACCATCCCAAGTCTGCACAGGCCCCAGCCAGAAGCCCACCCAGACAAAAGGTCAGCTCCTCTATTTTTTTTTTTTAACTTGTGTCCTCTCTAGATTTATTATTCATGTCTTGCACTATGGGCACAATCTCTGCTGTTATCTGAGAAATTATTTCTGATTTCATTTTTTCCAGATCCTCTTTTGTTGCCAGTTCAGGGAGTCCAGGTGGTTGAGTATCAGAATGTTCCATCTCGGTTCTCTTTGGGATTGCTTTAGGTGATCTGGAAGTCTGGTTTTGAGAGTTTTTTATGTGTCTTCTCATTTCAGCTGGGTGGTGGTGGTGGGGGTGTACTGCTGACCTCCACGAGGCTCACCTCCTGGACACTAGGGGTAGCTCTGCTCCTCGGTGCTGGGGCCGGTGGTAGGGTAGCCTGGAAGGCTCCTCCTTGGTGCTGGGGGGGGGGGTCATATGTATTTCATAGCAGTAACTTTTCACAAAGAAAAGTAGTCAGGATTCTACAAAAAGTCTATCATCAAATATGCTACTGGCTCACTTAGTCTCACTTTTGTTTTCATTTCTGTGAAGCACATATCTAATTCTATGAAAATAAAATTATCTACGCTGGAGTTGGTTAGCATTACCAGATTTATCACATAAAAATTGCTGCTTTTGGGGCTTTAACTTGAGGTTAATTCTAAAAATCAGTTGTTTAAATGATGTTTTACCCTATCTATGCTTCCATATTAACCTTATTAACATTAATGTGATGAAGAGAGAAATATACTCATTTTTAAATCATTTTGGATGCTCAGGATTTCATAGTTATCGATTCATATCCCTCTGAGATTTTTACCTTTTACCAGAAGAGATACACTACTTATTGCAACATTTTAATAGCTCAAAGCTCATTCACTGGCACAGGTATGCCAGGTAAGGCCTTATATGCATAACCTTAACTATGTTAGAACATAGTCCAGCTTTCAGAGATAAGAAAAATTAGCTAGATGTGCAGATGAAACAGGGTGGTAATCAAAAGAGCACCCTGTAACCTACAATGATATGCAACACCTTAGCTCTGGACTTCATTTTTTTTTTTTTTCATAACTGAAGATTAAACCCAGGGTCTTCACACTGAACTATGTCTGCCACTCCCCTACACCTGATATTTTTAAAAGTTTGATACGGGGTCTTATTAAATTGTTGAGTTGTCCAGGCTGCACTTGAATTTGCAATCCCTGTTCCCCAGCCTCGAAGAGTGCTGGGATTACACTCACTTGCCACCACACCCAGTTCTAGAGTCAAGTTTTAAAGACTGAAGCAGAAGCACAGAAGGAAACTGAGGCAAGAGAGGCAGAGTACTCCTTGGGTCTCTATGGACATACATGCACCATTCAAATCTTGCTCCAGGCTGTGCTTCCTTAGACACCTCAATATTCTTACATTTTCTGTTTTTGTTGTATCCATATTACTTTAACTTTTATCCACTTGTCAAAGTAGAGGATCCTTATACATGAACATTTTCTTCTTCTGGGATTTGTATGTTCCTAGCTGCTTTGGAAATGAAGGTGTAGGCCAAAGGAAGATGGTTGCTGGAAGGTGGCAGCTGAAAGTTGGAGCTCAGAATTGAGCTCTTTCTCTTTAAACTCTCCTAGGTTACCACTTCATTGGAGTGTAGGAGCACTTTTGAAAAGCAGGCATCATCCCAAGCTCTGCACATTTCTTATAGAACTGAATCTTAGAATCTGAAGAAGACAGAGTTTGGACTTCTTATTAATATCACCTGAGGACTCTGGCCTAGTATTCCAAGGTATATTTTCTACTTTAATCTCACTCCCTGGAATGGAAGTCTCTTCAGAAAGATTAGTTTTAATACTACAGAGTTTTAGTATTGGTCTTCACTACTTATCCATTTTTACCTTTTCCCCACTAGATTTCATGAGTTGAATTGCAAAAGGACAGCAAGGCAGACAAGATTGCACTTAAAGCACAGACGTGTATGGCCTTAGAGGAAGGGTATTGTGTATGATGTCGGGGAAGGAAAAGGAGAGGTGGCATCTCATGGCCTACTTAGATTACATTTGAACACAAGCAAGAAGAGGAAGTATAGCCCACCATTTATACTTCATCTTCCCACTTTCCCCTGCTTTTTTAGACTGATTCAGGACTAGGAGCATTTACACAGTCTTGTCCATGGGACTGATGGAAAAGCATGCAAACTTGTAGGGAGATAATTCATTTTCTGCCTTTAATTTCCAACTCTGGACCTCTTTCCCTAGAACCTGGGGCCTTTGCAGAGTTCCAGAGTGCAGAGCTCTAGCTGTGGCCCCTTGTATGTACTAGTCCATTTCTGATCACTTCTCTTTTCTCAAACTAACTTCTCTTGTCTCTTGTCCTTTCAGAGCTGGTATAAGACTGGACTTTGGTTGTGGACAATGACAGAATTTTAACATGTTTGCCCTCCCTCTGCTTCTGGGATATTCTTTCCTCAATAGTATCTGAACGAATGTGTAGGACAGGGGGTAAGAAACATGGATGAGCTGTTAACAGAGATATTTTTTGTTACATTTACATAAAGTGTAAGAAATTTACTTGAATGTATTGGCCTTGAATATAGAAGTCCCAAATTCCAGAGTATTACATAGAAGCATAGAATTAACATGCACCTCCTTCCATCTATTTATTCATCCAATAAATAATTATGGAGCCCTCCTATGTGCAAGCACTGTATTGTGTGATATATTGTGCTATATGTTGGGAAGGAGAGGAGAAGAAATAAAGACAAAGAAGATAAATAACTGACTCAGGGTGGCTATTGTCTGGGATTTTATTGAGAGTGAATTTGACAAACTTGACTGGCACACACATTGGTGGTGATCCCTAAGGAAAACAATACAGCTACTTCACAGCCTACAAGTGACACCAAGAAGCACATAATGACATCTTGGCAAATCAAACTTCAGGGCACATTTCCCACAAGGTTGTGGCTCCCTGTGTCTGCACCCTCTTTGGTCCTAATAGTGGTGAGCAGGCTATGTTCAGCTGTTAGTACCATCTCTCTTTGTGGGAGTAGTGGTGTAATTGTGTACAGAAGTTCATGCTGCATTCTATTTATAGCTTCTGGTGAGTCATTAATGTTACCTTAGCAAAAGCTAGCTCCAGAGTCAGCCTTCTATTACTCTATCAGTCAAAAGCATTCTCACTGGAGTATTCTGATGAAATAAAAAGCAAACTGTAAAACCTTTCTAGCAATTTTTCAGCCTTTTAATTGGTGTAATATTATCACCCATGGACCCAATATTGCGAAGTACAATTTTGAAAGGTAACTAGGTAACCTACCAACATGTAGGTTTTGTGTTAATGGAAAAAAAATTTACTGGCAGTGTTCACAGACTTAAACTAGCAGTTGATCTGGAAGATATGTCAACTAGCCTTCAAAATATTTCCGTTGCCGGAAGTCTTTGTATCCTCTGTGACTATGCCCTTTGTGACCTTTCCACACATGTGATCTTCACACTCGTGACTTTTATTCCAACAGAGAAGTCGAGGTCAAAGTAAGACTGCTCAGGAGAGATGGTATGGTAGTACTTTGAAGCAGTTGCACTTTTATCAGTTCAGTCTAAAAAGCAATCTTTGTGGTTAAGCATGTTCAAGCTCCCATGTGCATCCATAGCAGCTTAGTGAAAGCTAATTTCTGTGAAGGCTGGAGAATGAGTTGGAGATAACAGACCAGAGAGCTGTCACTGAAATGAGCTCAAAGGAGTTACTCACCTTTTATATATTTTGGTGGAACCTGATAATCAGATAATACTCCATGATTTGTGAAACACATAACATGTAACAGAGCTATCAACATCCACTGCCAGCAAGAATTTGAACCAACCGGAACTTTCATATACATCTAATGGGACTGCAAAATCATACAGGTGTTTTGGAAGCCATTTTGGCAGTTCTTTAAATGAAGCAATCTCCCTCTTAGCTATTTACCCAAGAGAAGTGAAAACATATAGTTCTGGTTAGAGAGTGGAGTATGTGGTGTATGCAAAACATTCAGACAGAGAGACACAGCATTCAGGCAGAGGGATCAGCATCTGTATGGGAATGACCAGTCTGAGGAACTGTTGTGAGGAGAGTTAGGAGAGGAAACAAGATGAGGCTGGAGATGTAGCCAGTCCAGGACTTTGTGGGTTGTGGTTAGAATTTTGCTTCTATTTTGAGAACGATGAGAGACCATTATAATGTTTTAATCAAAAGGGTGACCTAGGGCTGGGGATTTAGCTCAGTGGTCTCGCCACCTGCTGCACAAGTGCAAGGACCCGAGTTCGATGCCCGGTATCAAAAAAAAAAAAAAAAAAGAAAACAGGGTGACCTAATCAACTATGCCTTTTAAATAGATCAGTCTGTTTATAGTGTGGAGGACAGACTGAGGGAGGCAAGTATGACTGGGGGAGGCTGTTGAATTGTCTGGGAGAATTGATGATGGGGCTTAAGTTAGGGTTGTAGCCTTGGAGATGTTTTCTTTTAATCCCTCGAACCCCTGAGAAGGTTTATAACAATTCCTTTTATATAGTCATACTTCTAACGGGAGCAACAATGATGAATTGTTTCTTTTAAAATGTATTTATTATGAAATACACAAAAGAAAAAATAATTCATGAAGCATTAAGGCAAATTATAGAACATAATAAAATATGTGAAGCCATCTTCCTATTCTAGAACTATAACATTATTATTATGATATACTTATATCCTAGTCTTATTTTCTTTTATTATAGCTGAATACCAAGGCAGAACAGTTTGTAAAGAGTTGCGATTTATTTATCTCATGGTTCTGTTGAGTGGGAAGTCTAAGAGTATGACACTGGCATTTGATGAGGGCTTTCTTACTCTATTATAATATGGCAGAGGGCATCATGTAATGAGATAGAGCAAATGTGCTCTCTTGGGTCTTTCCTTATAAAGCCACTAATGCCATAGGTGGGGGCCCATCCTCATGAGGGTTCTACCCTCATGACCTTATCTAATCCTAATTATCTCCCAAAGGTCCTGCTGCCAAATACCATTAACAGATGAATTTGAGGAAAAGTTTCCAACATGTAATTATTTGGAGGATACATTGAAACCATAGCACCTTCTTCGTGCAAAACTCTACACTCAATTTTAAAAAAGAATTGAAAACTGTCCTTGGAATACAGTGATATCAGGACTATCTAGCAATTTGAGGTTGTAAGCATTGGAAGTGTTGGGCTTTGGAGGCTGAGAGAGACCCAGATGAAGATGTAAGAGTGTGGATGAAAGATTTCTAGGAGAGGAGGAAAGTTGGATGGTGGATTACAAAGGTGCCAATCTTGAAATCCTATGCCATAGTGCCATAAAAAGCATTAAAACATATTAAAAGCATATTAAAAACAAAGCTCTCAAGGGGCATTTAAAAACCTGAGGTGTTGGTTTTTTAAAAATCAAATATAGAATGGTAACTACTTTTGGAGTAAGTCCTTTGATTTTTGAACAAATAAGATGAAACCATGGACAGACACATACTCACATATATACTAATATATGTGGCTTGCATATTTAATTTCTTGAGCTCCAGGGTAATGGTTTAGAAGCAGGATGAGAAATTAGTTTTTGGATACAAGAAAGCAGTTCCATCAACTCCATTTTCTAGATTATAGCAGAGGCTCTTGCAGACTGTAGCTTGTGAAGTAAATGGCACTTTTTTCGTGTGTCTGAGACTCTTGAACTATGAATGTTTTTGTGCATTTTGTTCAATTTAACTTTTAAAGTTGAGGTAATTATATATTTACATGTGCTCATAAGAAACAGAAAAATAGGTAAGAGTAGATTTCATCAAAATTAAAAACATTTGTATATTAAAAGACACTATCAAAAGAGTGAAAGACAACCCACAAAGTGGGAGAAAATATTTGCAAATAATATATCTGATAAAGAATTGATATCCACAGCATATAAAAATTCTTAAAAGTGAACAACAACAACAGCAAGAACAACAGCAAATCTATTGAAATATGAGTAAAAGAATTGAATGGACATTTCTCTAAAGAAATAAAAATGCCCAATAAACACATGAAAAGCATACATAAATAGTCATAGGAAAAAAATCAAAACCACAATGATATGCCACTTCACAGTCATTAGGATGAATATTATTTAAAAAATCAGAAAGTGTTAGCAAGGAATATAAAATTGTACAGCTGCTATGGAAAACAGTGTTGCATTCCCTCAAAAACCTAATCACCAAATTACCATATAATCCAGAAATTCCATTTTTCATTATATATCCAAAATAATTGGAATCAGGGACTTGCACAGATATTTTTATACCAATGTTTATAACAATATTATTCACAATAGCCAAAAAAATAGAAATAACTCAAGCATCCATCAATGAATAAATGGACAAGCAAAATGTGGTATATGCATACAATGAAATATTATTCAGACTTGAAAAAAATGAAATCTGGACACATAATGCAGCCTGGCTGAACCTTGAGTATATTATGCTAAATGAAGTAAACCAAATACAAAAAGGCAAATATTGTATGATTCTACATACATTCTGAATGATTCCACAGAACAGTTGAATGCATGTAGTCCTAAAAGAGGTTGCGGGGAAGGAGAAATGGGGAGTTATTTTTTAATGGGTACAGAATTTCATTTTGGGAGGAAGAAAAGGTCCTAAGGTGTATGGTGGTGATGGTTATACATAATATGAATTTAGTTAATGTATCTCAATTATAAATTTTAAAATGGCTAAAATTATAAATTTTTATGTATGTATACTTTACCAGAGTAAAAAAGGAAGTAATACAGTGAGATTCCATGTATTTTACTCAGTTTACTCCACTAGTAACATCTTACTAAACTATACAATATTGCAATCATCAAATGTTATTCAGATTTTCTCAGTCTTACATGTACTTGTTTGTATGGATTTTTACATTTGTAAATGATAGAAAGAGGTAAAATGAGTATTTTAGTGACACATGAAAATGATACAAAATTCAAATTTCAATATTCATAAATAAACTTTGATTGGAACACAGCCACATTCATTCATTTAGGTATTACCTATGGCTAGTTTTGTGTTATGGTAAGGATAAAGTAGGTATGATGGAGATTATATAGCCTACAAAGAATGAAGCATTTATTATCTGAACTTTTGTAGAAAAAGTTTGTTGACTTCTACTTTAGAGTACAATTAGCTGCAAAAAAGTCATGGGTATAAAACAATGTAGGAAAAATGACTGGATAATATATGTATAACTTTAGGCAAATGAAAATGGTGAATTGTCAAGATTTGTATTTATGAAACTTCTGTTAATGCTACTTGGCCTTCTTGGGAACCATAAGGAACCACCATCTTGTTTCCGAGGTGCCACTTAGCTCTTCTCACGATGGTATTTAGTATTGTTTTGTTGTTGTTGTTCCATTTTTTGTTTTTAGATTTTTTTTGTGTGTGTTCTGCTGCCTTTGGTCATTGTACCAATGCTTTTGATGTAAGTAATGGAAAATATAAGTGAATGTATTTTAAAATTAGAAATTTTCTTTATCTTTCTTTACAATTTTAGAAGAAAGGGTGTTCTAGAGTTGATTAACTCAACTCAAATATGTAATCAAAGAAGCCAGCTCTTAGTATTTCTTTGCTTTGCCATCTTAAACTTATTCTCATGTTCACCCTCTCAGATTCTCAGTGTGGCTGCGGTAGTTCATTGAGTCCTAAAATTGGAAGAGATAAACAGACTTGTTTTTTGGTCATGTTCCATTATAACATGATGTGAAAACTTGTTCAGAAATCCCCTGGAAGACTTCCTCTTTGGGCTTCTCACATGCCTCTTCTAGTCATGGTAAGGGGAATAAAATGTCATGGTTGACCTAGACAAATCAGTGTTCATCTCTAGATGGACTGTTTCCGAAACACACTGTCATTTGATACTTGAGCAAAGCTGAGCTTTTGTTGGCCAAGGAAAATGTGAGAGAATAAAGGGGGGTTACCAATAGAGTCTGCCATGGTCATAGTTTGATAACTGTAGTCTCCGATGTGGAGTTTACTGTTTTCACTAAGCACAGGTGTGTAATAGTGATATTACATTCACTTAAATGAGGAAAACTAAATAGTTAGACATCTTTTCTTCATTTCTCCTTCCTTTAAAAACTGAAAGCCAACTTGGTCTCTCTTCAAGGGGCATGAGAAATGGAGAAACAAAGTTTCAGATTCTGTGAGACTTTATTCAGTACTATGGAGTAAAGGTTTGTGGGGTTCTTCTCCTCCCAATCTCATATGTTAAAATCCTGATCCCCAAGATAGTGGCATCAAGGAGGTAGGGCCTTCGGGGAGGTGATTAGGTTACATGGATGGAGCCTCCATGGATGACATTAGTCGCCTTGTAAAAGGCGTACCAAAGTGCTAACTGCCTTGATTCTCACCACATAATGAAACAGAAAGAAGGTGCCATTTCAGTGAATCAGGAGACAGGCCCTCACTGGACATTGAATCTTCTGGTGTCTTGATCTTGGATTTCCCAGTCTCCAGAGCCATTAGAAATAAACTTCTGCTGTTTGTAACTATCCAATCTATGGTATTTTATTACAGCAGCCTAAAAGGATTAAGATATTCAGTTTAAATCATGAATACAAACATATTTGTACCAACAATCAGCACAACAAATCTTTATTGAGTATGTAGTATGTGCCAGGTTCTGGAGATATAACATTTAATAAAATAGGAATCCCCAGATCTTTGGAGCTTGCATTCTATCAAGTAAATTCAGCATATTACTACATATTGTGCCCATTTAGTATTTCCTTCCACTTGAGGTTTTCTGAATGTTGACTTTTCTTTCTTAGATGATACAACTCAGTAGCACTCATCTCAACTTGTGGACAGAAATAAAGGACCAAGAGCAATCTGGTACATCCACAATCTCAAATTAACCCACAACCAGCTCACCCGTTCTTTTTAAGAATAAGAGAAAAAGTCTGAGAGAGAATCTCTGATTGAAATAGAGAAAAAGGATCAGTGACATCCATGAGAGGGTTTCTAGCAGAGTGAAGTTGAGGGAGCAACAGGAGAGAAGTCCAGAGGCTGAATTCTTCCATAATCGGGGAACTTGGGGCAAAAGGACGCTATAACTGGAAATTCTGGGGTAATGGTAAAACTCTTCTCATATTCTGACATGAATCTGAAATCTTGAGCAACGAAAAATTTGAGATAGGGCTTGTTAAAATCAGATCTGTCCCATGGAAAACTGCTGTGACCAGAGTTAACCCCAGAGACTCTCTTCCCTGTTAGGCAGCTGCTTTCTCTGCTCCTACCTGCCCCAGCAGATCAATCCTTACCCACTTCCTCCAGGAGGTCTAGTGTGTCCAGAAAGACAACTCAAGTCTTAAAGAGGCTCTAGGGAGGACGGACCTCCTCTTTACAGTCAGATCTCTTTCCTGCCTAAATTATCTGTGATGCCATTCATCGGGCCAGGCTGCCTTCATACTGCTTGCCAGGCCCTTGAGAACCCTCTCCTGGCATCAGTTTGCCCCTGAGTACATGGGACTGAAATCCTGAGTATAGCTGGGATATTAGGAAGTGCTCTTAAAGCATCTGGGCCTTGTTAGGTATAGTGCTAGGGACAGGTGGGGCAGGGCAAAGCCCGGGCATGGCAAAGATGGGTCAGAAGCAATTTCCATCATTAGTGTTCTCTGAGGCTAGGTAGGTGACAGAGTGCTAGGATGATGTGCAAGGCACATTTGCCACCCTCGGTAAACTAGCAGAGGTATGAATGCAAAGAAGGGGAGTGGGAAGGAAAACAAGGGTGCTTCATAGCACATATCTGCTTCCAGAAACTTATATTTTAGGGGGGGGTAAGTAAAGATTTTTCTTTGCTATATATCTGTATATCTATGTTAAAGCTATAACTAGAATTCTTTTGAAAGTATGTTTTGTTAATTCATATTCCTAGGTCTGTCTTGAGAAAGGATATATAAAATTCGACAATATAACACGAGTAATAATTAGACATAAGAGATGAAAGACAATATAAAATCGAGCCAGGAAGGTGACAACACCATAATTACTAGGCATGACCCAGCTGCAGATTTCACTTTGGGCTTACCGACAACCAGCTTGACATGGGAACTGCGCTGCTTAGACAGTTCACACTGTTGGTAAGATAAAAAGGCCAGGAGCCCAGAAGAAAAGTACAACCATTCCTAAAACTGAGACCAGGAAAATTTTTTGGAGAGTCCTCCAGAAAAAGATAGCACAAAATGTTGAATGATGTGCTCAATTATATCCCTAGTGGAGCTCCATGTTAAGCTCTTTCTATTAGTACCCTCCAGGAGAGCAAATTCTCCTTTGGGAAGGGTGAGTGGTGGTAATGATTTCTTTGAAATTTCAGTGTGTATTCATAACTTTGAAAAGCCACAAATATGCTGAAAGTTTAGAATATTTTAATGTTTTAATGGGAAAAAATATAACAGTCTACCTTATAGTAGAAGGAGAAAATCTTGATTTTAAAGCACTAGTATCACTGTTTTCTTACTCTGTCAATACACACACACACATACACTTTTCTCTAAATTTTTATTCCATCATTTGGCTGAATTAAGTAAAAGTTATAATATCTGTTTTTAAGATGAAAAAGGAGCCATCAACGAAATGAGGAATTGAGACCAGGCAATAAATTATAATTAAAAATTATTCGCTCTTATACAACAGTGGAGCCAGATTTTGTGTGAGTCCTGAAACTTACACAATTTTGGGTATGCTCTAAGGAAAAGGATATAAAATTATGGATATAAAAATGAGTATGAAAATAAATACACAGAGAAAAGAAACCACAAGTTTCTGGAGCAGGGTTAGGGGTGTGGTTCAATGAGAGAGCACTTGCTTGGTCTGAGAGGCCCTGGTTTTACGCCCAGTACCCCTCCTCTTACTGGAGCCATGGAAATCCATGTCCTTCTATGTCTTTCTGAGAGTAGGTGATTTATCAGAAATGTTTAAATAGCAATGATTCCCGAATGTGCTCTGTACTTCCCCCTTTCCCACCAACAGCTAACTCCCAGAAATCATAGGGCAAGTGTAAGGGACCCCAAAGGGTAAATTCATTAATTCACTGCTTTATGGAAAATCTCCTCAGTTCCCATCACTAATTCTATAGTCATTACCTTAAAGACCAGGCTGCTATTTTTCTTTGAACTGCTACTGACAAGACCCCAAATAAATCAATGCTTTTCTGTGGAGGTGACTTCATATCCATCAGGAAGAAACAATAGCTCTAAGCTTCATTCTTTTTTTTTTTCTCTTTTCAGCCCTAGTAATAGCTTTGTTTAATTCTAAGATGCCATCATAATGAAAAACCTTAACTTTTATGCTACATAATTATATTCAAAGCTTTATGTATTTTTGTTTATAATTACACAGTAATCATAAATTTTTAGTACCAAACTGATGACAAACACTATTTTGTTGAAAAGATCTTGTATTTAAAAGAAAAATCTGTAAAACCCAAGGCACTAGGCCACAACCAATATTAGAATTTTATAAAAACAATTTATAATGGGGAAAAAATGGGATCTCATTTCAAAACACAGCATACTTGAAATAATCTGAAAATAATATTGTAACTCAAAATCTTCAAGTCAGGAAATAAAAGTACATATATTTTTATATCTTTTTAAAAATTTTCATAATTGAAATTCCTCTTCATATGTACAAAAATGAAATCAGGAAACACTGAAAACAGCAGGACTCTTCTCCTTTTCTTTCTTTTAATAACTAATTTCAATAACCTGAATAGAAATTTTCAAATTTTCTTCTGGTAAAGTTACATTCTTGAATTAAAAGTTATGACTGGAATATTAATAAAATATCTCATCAATTTCAAGATTATGTAAATAAAAAGCAATTTTGGTAAGTCATTGTTTCTTGAAATCACTTCTGCATCAGCATAAAATGCACTGCTATTCTGAAGTGCATTCCTTTACTGATATCAATACTAGGCCCTAAAGAGTACCTGGATGAACCGGCAAAATCTGTTCCTAGTAAAGACCATGGTCATCCAAAACTTGAAGTTCAGCATTTTTAAATTTTCCTTACAGAAATGTTTAAGAAAACAATTAACCCTTCTTCACATGACAGTCAGTAAACAAAAATGAGCAATTTAGGCAAGAAAGCTGTTTATGGGTCCCCTAACCAAAAAAATAAAACCAAAAAACTAAAAACATCAGGGGAGGAGTTCCATACAAGACAGCATTCTGCTTTGATGTGAAAAAGGAGCTAATGTAACACAAAAACAGTAGAGACTAAATAATTTACAAAAACAGAAGCCAGATTGGTATTTTTATCAAGTATATGCTTGTTTGAAAATCTTTGCTCCTGAAGTAAATATTTGGCAACCACAGTGATTAGCAGTTAAAGCAATTTCAACAAAATAAGAAGTCATTAAAAATAGACTACTTGTCTGAAAGAGCAGTACTTATATTATACAGATTGAACTTGATAGCTCATTACAACCATTTCCAAAATTTAATTCATACTATCCTTTCGTAAATTAAGAGAATTTCATTTGTGTTCCATAGCCTGATGACCAAAAAGGAAGAAAAAAAAGAAAAAACAAAAATAAACCCTCCTGCCTAAATTTAGGATATTGTATTGTATAGCAATTAAAAACATTCAAAACAAATTAAATAGTTTAACTTATTTGATAGACATATGAGCATTTCAAAAGCATAATGAAATCCAATTATGTGGTGCATAATGTAGACAAAAGAAAAATCTAACATTACGCAGACATCTGCTAAATAAAAGCTCCCTGTAGGCCCATTGGTGAGTGCAGAATACTTCTGTGGAACCTTTCTGAAACTGAGAGTCTAAAACACAATACATTTTTCAAGTAGGCACCAAGTTATTCTAAAAAATTTTCACAATGTTTTTTTTTGACATTTCTCTCATCAGATATTCTGCTTACATCAACAATACATGTGATTTGCCAGGAAAAAAAAAATCCTTCCAAACCAAAACACCATTCCAGATCCCATACACTAAAATGTATCACTCTCATTGGAACTGCTATCAGCATAGTCTTGGCAACTAGCCCAAAGCATATATTTAAGAAGATTTTATAAATTGTTTGTGATGTTCATTATGTTTAATTCTTATGCCAAATTGTTTTCTGATGAAGACAGCATTGTGCTTTATGCAAGGATGGAAACCTCAAAATAATCACCATAAAGCTTCTAAGACTTATGGGAGAATAAACTAGGACGGTCCAGAGATATTAAGATGAAATCCACAATGTTGGAATTATAAATGTTTAGAGCGGCCCTCACTAGAAGACAAGTCCACACCACCATTTGAAGAATGAAATATGATATGATCCAAAATGTATCCTTAAAGTTTTGTCTCAACCCTTAGTCTGAATAGTGAGGATTGATCTTCAGTTCAGTCC
This sequence comes from Heterocephalus glaber, assembly GCF_053883595.1. NCBI lineage: Eukaryota > Metazoa > Chordata > Mammalia > Rodentia > Bathyergidae > Heterocephalus > Heterocephalus glaber. The sequence goes on from NW_028258333.1 coordinate 37,634,442, forward strand.
AGCCAGCACAAATTGTTCAATTTTCCGGTGTATTTATTATATAGACTATGTACATTTTAGAAGGTTCTTTTAGTGCTACACTGTTGTACTTTTTGTCCCAGCAATTTGAGGACGTGCAAATTCCACAAGGTCATCAATGAGAATAGGCCATGCTCCTTCTTTGTCATAATTAGACATGTCACCTGCAATCATTGTACTGAAGTCTAAAAGAAGATTCCAAGTATCTTTTGGTATCGATCGTTTATGATGTTCCAACAAAAATTTATTCCATAAGTCTAATAATTTAAATCTTCCATTAAGCACTAAGTTCCAGCAGGCAATGGCCATTTCTAGATGTAATCCTTTTTGTCCTGGATTCTTTGCAAAATTAAAAGTAAACTGGTAAAAATCCTTAAATCGTCCTGGTTCTTTCAATTCTTGTTCCATCTTGAGTATTTGAGCCTTTAGCTTTTCTATGCTGTCACATCCTAATTCTGTCATGCCATCCATGAACTCCTGCTTGGAGAACTCACACTGTGTTGCTGCTCGGAACTTCCATGCAGTGATCAAAACACTAATGCTGGCTGGATCAAGTGCCAGGTCATCACAGAATTGCTGTATACCATCTATTCCAATTTTATTTTCATCTTGAGGATCTTTGTATCTATTGTATAGTTGCTCTAACTTCTTCCTATCCAATGAACCTTTTACACCCTCTTGTATATACAGTTCAGGATTTTGGAAAAAAATTATCTGTTGTAACATCTAACTTCCAGTCATTTTGAGAAAGACAACTTACTGCAGTTTTTTCACTAGATTGTGTGAAGATCATAAACTGTCGAACTTTATCCTTCTGCGATGATTTCAACTTGGTCAGAGCCAGTCTGTCGTCTCAAGTTACAGGAGGATCTGTTGATTTTGGCTGCTCCACACTCATGGTAGAGGAATGGACTTGCAGTAACCTAAACTGCATTCTTTACATGTGAAATGATGGTGTGCTTTTCCGTACCACAGAGGGCTATATGGGTATCCTTGGCTGTTGTGCAACAGAATTTCCAGAGTAGTGTTTTGGAGGCAAACAGAAGGACTGTGAGATTTTGTTTTGTTTTCTGACACAAATAACAAGTTGGGAAAGTCTGTTTTCTTTTCTTTTCTTTTTTTTAAAATTCTTTTACTGGTACATTTTTGGTATACAATACATTTACATTTCTCACTGGGAACTTGTACCTTTACATGATGTATTTTGGTTCTTATTTTTACCCCATTCCCTGCACTCCCTTCACTCCTCCACCCTTCCCTATTTACAAAGACTTTGTTTCCACTTTTTTTCCATTTCTCATAATTTTTCCTTTCCCTTCTTTCCTTTCCTATACCTCTCCTACTTCCCCTACCCCTTTGTACCTTTTCTTCCTATTTCACATCATCAATTATACATTTTAATCATTGGTACATTTTAGGTATACAATATAATGACATTCATCTTTGGAAATATGCACCTTTACATAATCTCTCTTGGTTCTTATTTTTCTCCCTTCCCCTGCCCTCCCTTCAACCCCTCCGTCCCTCCCTATTTACAAAGATTTTGTTTCCATTTTTCCATTTTCTCATATTAATTCTATTCTGTTCTTTCCTTTTCCCTACCCCTCCTGCTTCCCCTCTCCCTTTGCCCCTTTTCTTCCTGTTTCACATTATCTATTATACCTTTTAGTCCTTATTTACCCTTTCAGTTTCTCATACTAGAGAAACTATTCTGTATTTACACATGTGTGCCCTATTTATTTCACTTAAGAGTATCTCCTCAATGTGCATCCATTTAGCTATACATGTCTCTAATTTCTCATTTTTTATGGCAGAGTAGTACTCCGTTTAATTAAAAAAAAAACCCCACATTTTCTTTATCCAGTCTCTAGTTGATGGGCATTTGGGCTGTTTCCAAATTTTAGCTAATAGAAACCGTGCTGCTATGAACATGGGTGCACATATATCACTGTGGTATGATTCTTTTAATTCTTTGGGGAAGATACCCAGCAGAGGTTTATGCTCCCACTAGCAGTGGAGGAGGGTTCCTTTTTTCCCACAGCCCTGCCAGCATTTGTTATTGGTTGATTTCATGATAGCAGCCATTCTTTCTGGAGTGAGGTGGAATCTCAGCATTGTTTTCATTTGCATCTCTTGAATGACCAGTGATGTTGAACATTTTTTCATATATTCATTTGCTATTTCTACTTCTTTGTCTGAGAACTATCAGTTCATTTCAGATGCCAATTTTTGGATTGGGTCTTTAAATTTGGGAGATCTGATCTTTTGAAGTTCTTTATAGATTTGAGATAGTAGGCCTTTGTCTGAGGAACAACAGGTGAAAATTTTTTCCCACTTTGTGGGTTGTCTCTTCACACTGCTGGTGGTTTCTCTTGCTGTGCAGAAGCTTGTTAATAAGAAGAGATCCACTTGTTGATTGTTTGTGCTAGTTCATGGGCAACTGAGGTTTTGTTCATGAAATCTTTTCCTACACCAATGTCTTCAAGAGTTCTACCCAACCTCTGTTTCAGCCACCTCAGCATTTCTATTTTAATATTTAGATCTTTAATCTATTTCGATTTAGTTTGGTGCATGGAGAGAGATATAGGTCTAATTTTAATCTTTGGCAAGTTGAAACCCAATTTTACCAGCATCATTTATTAAAGAGGCTATCTTTGGCTCCTTTATCGAAGATGAGATGGTTGAGTGTGTCTGGAGTTGTTTCTGCATCTTCTAATCTGTTCCACTGGTCCTCAAGTCTGTTTCTTTGCCAGTACCATGCTGTTTTTATCACAGTAGTTTTGTAGTAGAGTTTCAAGTTTGGGGTTGTGATATCCCCTGCCCTGTCTCTGTTGCCTAGAATTGCTTTTGCTGTTCTGGGTCTCTTCTTGTTCTAAATGAATTTTTGGATTGTTTTCTCAAGGTCTGTGAAGTATGCTACTGAGATTTCAATTGGGATTGTATTGAATCTATATGGCAGTTTTGGAATTATGGCCATTTTCACTATATTGATCCTTCCTACCCAGGAGCAGGGGATGTCTATCCATTTTCTGATATCCTCTTCAATCTCTGTTTTCAGAGTGCTATAGTTTTCAGAGAAGAGGTCTTTGATTTCTTTTGCTAGGTTGATTCCCAGGTATTACACTTTTTTGGATGCTATTGTGAAAGGAATTATTTGCCCTATTTTTCTCTCAGTGAGTTTGTTGTTCGTGTAGAGGAAAGCCATTGATTTTTGTGTGTTGACCTTGTATCTAGCTACACTACTGAATTTTGTTATTAAATCTAGAAGACTTTTGGTGGAGTTCTTGGAGTCTTCTATATAGAGTATCATGTCATCTGCAAATAATGACAATTTGACTTCTTCATTTCCTATCTTTATTCCTTTTATTCCTTTCTCTTGTCTAATTGCTCTGGCTAATGTTTCCAAAACTATATTGAACAAGAGTGGTGATAATGGACATTCTTATGTTGTTCCTGATTTGAGTGTGAAGGATTGCAGTTTTTGACCATTTCGTATGATATTGGCTGTTGGGTTTTCATAGATGGCTTTTATCAGATTGAGGTAGAGACCATCTATTCCAATTTTTTTGTAGGGTTTTTATCATACATGCATGTTGGATTTTGTCAAGTGCTTTTTCTGCATCTATGGAGATAATCATATGGTTTTTGTCCTTGGATTTATTGATATAGTGTATTATATTGATTGATTTGCATATGTTGAACCATCCCTGCATCCCTGGGATGAATCACACTTGATCAGGGTGGATGAATACATCTTCTCGATGAACTTCTGCATTCTATTTGCCAGTATCTCTTTAAGGATTTTTCCATCTATGTTCATTAGTGAGATCAGCCTATAGTTCTCTTTTTTGGTTGAGTCTCTGCTTTGGGGATTAAAGTGATGCTTGCTTCCAGGAATGACTTTGGGAGTATTGCTTCCCTTTCAATTTCACTGAAGAGTTTAAATAATAGTGGCAGTAGTTCCTCTCTAAATGTCTCGTGGAATTGAGCAGTGAAGCCATCAGCACCCGGGCTTTTCTTGGTTGGTAAGTTTTTAATTATGTTTTCAATTTCATTGGTTGATGTTGGGTTGTTTAGAATTTTTAGGTCTTCTTCGTTCAACTTTGGTAATTCATATGTATCTAGGAATCTGTCCATTTCTTCAGTGTTGTCCATCTTATTGGCGTATAGGTTCTGGAAGTAGGTATTGATGATCCTCTGGATTTCTGCTGGGTCTGTTGTAATTTCACCCTTTTCATTCCTAACTGCATGGATTTGGGCCTTTTCTTTCCTTTTTCTGACAAGGTTGGCTAAGGGTTTGTCAATTTTGTTTATTCTTTAGAAGAACCAACTCTTGGCTTCATTAATTTTTTGTATCATTCTCTTAGTCTCCATTAAATTGATTTCTGCTCTGATCTTTATAATTTCCTTCCTTGTATGAGCTTTGGGTTTGTCCTGCTCTTCTTTTTCTAGAAGCTTGAGGTTCAGCATCAGGTTGTTTAATGGGGCTCCCTCTGTTTTCCTAATATGCACTTTCACTGCTATGAATTTGTCTCGTAAGACTGCTTTCATTGTGTCCCATAGATTCCGATATGCTGCATTGTTATTGTCATTTAATTGAAGGAACTGTCTGATTTCTTCTTTAATTTCTTCTGTGACCCATTGGTTTTTCAGAAGTGTGTTGTTCAATTTCCATGTATTTTTGAAATTTTTGCAATTTCTTTTGCTATGGATCTCCAATTTCATCACACTATGGTCTGATAATATACAGGGGATACCTTCAATTCATTTGCATTTAGTTAAACATGTTGTATGTGTGAGTATGTGGTCTATTTTGGAGAATGACCCCTTTGCAGCAGAAATGAATGTGTATTCTGTTTTTGTTTACTCTGTAAACATCTATTAAGTTCATTTGTTCAAGAGTTCAATTGAGTTCTAGTATTTCATTACTTATTTTTTGTCTAGTTGATCTATTTGTGACAGTAGGGTATTGAGGTCCCCCACTACAATTGTATTTGTGCATATATGACTTTGCATGTCCATTAGCATTTGTTTTATATAGTTGGATGCACTACTGTTTGGTGCACAGATATTTATGATTGTTGTCTCTTCCTGTTGGATTGTTCCCTTTACAAGGATGTACTGTCTTTCTTTGCCTCTCATAATCAGTGTTGGTTTGAAATCTACTTGATCTGCAAAGAGGATAGCTACTCCTGATTTTTTTGGGTTCCTGTCAGATGGAGTGTTGTTTTACATCCTTTAACTTTCAGTCTATGAGTTTCATTTTGAATTAAGTGTGTTTCTTGTATGCAGTATATTGTTGGATCTTGCTTCTTGACCCATTCTGCTAGTCTATTTCTTTTTATTGGTGAATTGAGACCATTAACATTGATGGTTATAACTGATTTATATTGACTTATCCTTGTCATGACTTTTTCTTTTTGTTGGATTCTCCCCCTTTACATTTAATTTCTTGTTGTGCCTGGTGGGTTCATTCTACTGTGCTTCTTGGGGTTGTGATCCTCATTGTCTGTTCCTAGGATAATGTCTAAAATTTTCAGGAGTGCTGCTTTGGTATTCATGAAGTTCCTAAGGTGCTCTTTGTCATGAAAGTATCTTATTTCTCCATCCATTTTGAAAGCTAGTTTTGCAGGGTACATCAATCTGGGTTGGAGGCTGTTTTCTTTTAGGGCTTGGAATATGTCACTCCAAGCTCTTCTTGCCTTGATGGTTTGTGTTGAGAAGTCTGCTTTGATTCTGTTGGGCTTTCCTTTGTATATGATTTGCTTCTTTTCTCTAACTGCTTGTAGAATTTTGTTCTTCTTTTGTGTTTCTGGAATCTTAACAATTATATGCTTATGTGTAGATTTCTTTTGATCAATGCTAGTTGGAGTCCTATATGCCTTGTTTATCTGTATGTCAAGTTCTTTTCCCCTGCTTGGGAAGTTTTCTGCCATTACTTCTGTGAAGAGTTTTTTATGTCATCTGCACTCCCTCCTGTTTCTTCATTGACTCCAATCAGTCTTATGTTATTCTTCTTTGCATCGTCTAGCAGCTTCTGGATTGATTTCTCATGTTCCCTTATAATTTTGAAGCAATTTTTCTTTTCCTGATCATTAATTGCAATCTTATCTTGTATATCTGAAATTCTGTCCTCACATTGGCTCATTCTGCTGTGTAGACTTTCAATGGAGTTTTTGATCTCCTGGAAATCTGTTTGGATCTGTTTTATGGATTCCATTTCTTTTCTATATTGGGATTCCATCATGTTCCTGAGCTCCTCTCTAGATTTATTAATCATGTCTTGCACTACGAGCACAATCTCTATTGTTATCTGAGAAATTCTTTCTGATTTCATTTTTTCGAAATCCTCTTTTGTTTCCAGTGCAGGGAGTCCAGGTGGTTGAGTATCAGTTTTCCATCTCGTTTCCCTTAGGGGTTGCTGTAGGTGATCTGGAAGTTTGATTTTGAGACTTGTTCACATGTCTTCTCATTTTGATGGCAGGGGCAGGGGTGGGGTGCTATTTGAGCCCACATGGCTCACCTCCTCTGGGCTGGGAGTAGTGGAAAGGCAGCCAAGAAGCCCCTACCGCTGGGCTCCTAAGACTCCCAAATTCACAGAAGGAGGCTGACAAGCTTGCCCAGAGGAAACAGAACTGCCTGCAGTGCCTTGAGGGAAATGCAGCCCAAGGCCGGAAGGCGGGCTGGTAATTGAAAGTCTGTTTTCTTTGAATGCATTTTCTGTACCGACTTGCCCTCTCTTTAAATTAATTTGATTTTTATTTCTTGCATGAAGAGCTACACAAAGGTTTTCATTGACAAATTATGAGAATTCTGAATTCAGCTTTGTGAATAATAAGTCAAAGTTAGAAAAACTAGATGGAAAAATCATCTCCAACCTGAGAAAATCTTGGGTAATAGTTGGAGAAAAATTAGGGATAAGATTTACCTATTTTAAAATGAAATCTCATGCATGTGGGTTTTGCTTCAGGTGTATTCCTTTATTTCTTTTAATTTGACTCTGGGATTTGAGCAGTGCTATTATATTTGGCACACAATAGGTTTCCCGTAGTAAGAGGAAAGATTCCTGGGTTGAGTTTATCTGATGAGAGGTAAGGGCCTCTGATGAATATTTAACACTGAGTATAAAGTGTCAGATTTTTGAAAATTAAAAATTAGGTTAACACAGGAAGATGCCCCTGCATGTTATGGTGCCTCATAGCACCAAGCTCTGGGCAGCTGGTCCATGGTAGTGATTTCCTCTTTGGTTCCTGGGAGCTGGTGTGTGCTGGGGGACCAGGTCAAGGTGCGTGCCCATAGGGACAGGCTCTGGCCCAAGGCTGGGAAGCAGAGCCTGGGAACCTCATGTTGATTATTTAGCCTCTGACCACCCATTGGTCTCTGGAGAATCGTTTTAGAATTAACACCTCTCCTTAGGAGGCCACAGAGGTACTAATGGGAATGTATGATGTAGATCTGCAAATGTAGTTTTTATAGGAAATTATAGGAAGAGAATGGGGAGCAAAACATAAGAAAGAAAAAAAGATGGAAGCAATGGAAAGAAAATACAAACTCAAATACAGTGCAGGGAGAAAAAACACTGTAAAAACAAAAGGAAAATTATGATGAATGCCACATTAGAAGAACATTTTAGGATGAAACTGGGAAGCCACTGAGTGAATTATGCCTGTCTCTAGCTGCTGCCTAGTGTGAATTTTGGTCACCCTCACTCTTTGACTGCAGCATCTGGGACAACAGATAATTACATTTGGATGCATATCAAGGTTATTGAACTCTTGTTTTTTATGGACATTACTATTCTGTTTATACATCCTTTCCTTTATCTTCTGCTAGTCATTAACCCCTGTTACTTTTCATTAACATTTCAATAAAAGTTTCCTACAGAGAAATTTTATTTGCTTTGGAAAAAGCCAGCACTGCTTACCCCATATAAGCTCTCACTTTACTTGTCTTCTTTGTTGTTCTTGGTGCTTTGTTGTTGTTTGTTTGTTTTTTGAGACAGGGTCTTGCTCTGTAGTCCAACCTAGCCTTGAGCTCACTATGGAGCCCAGGCTGGCCTCGAACTCCTGGGAATCCACCTGGCTCAGCTTCACAGGTGTTGGGATCACAGATGTGCACCAACAGCCCAACTTGGCCTTCTTTGGAACATGGATTTAGAGCTATTTGAATCTATGTCTCTCAAATTGCAATTTCTAAGACCCCAAATAAAGTTCTTTTACTTTTACATTTCTGAGTTTGAGTTGTTCAACAGCTGACATATTGTTTTGAGGCATATAATCCAATAAATTCTCAGTAACTCAGAATATTCTCATAGAGGTTTCATTTGGATAAAATGTAAAGTCTACATTAATTTTTTTTTTAAGAGTAGGAAAAATTTATTGGGAGAAAGCTTCTGCCTAAGAGTGACAGAGGGGTACCGGAAAGTGGGTTGCCACCCACCCCACTTTTCAAAGATGTTTTATACAGTAAAGCCATGTGGTGAGGTGGGTATAAAGTGGGACAAAACTATAAGACCCAATGGAAATTTACAAGGTGGGTATGAGGTGGGACAAAACCATGACCAACCAATAAGATTACAGGTACAGTCACCCAGGTAATATTGATTACACTTGATCTTAGCCAAAAGGCCGAGAAGCAATAAGGTAATATTGATTAAATGGGGATCAAATGGGGGAGCAAGCAACCTACAAGGATTTTCAGTAAGGGTGGGTCAGGGATATTTCCTGGAAAGGCTGGGTTAAAACCTTGGCTCCCCACCCAGGTGACTGATACCTATTTAGAATATCAATACTGCTATTCATCCTACATGGGTGTGGTAGTTTCTGTCCTTTTACAATGCTGACCTTCAGTGAATGTGTCTTCACTGTCCTCAATGTTGGAATTACTTCAAATACTTGAAACAGTTCTATAAGAAGTTTAGACATGATTTTAGCATTTGTTTTGAAAATATTATTTTTCAAAATACTGCATTGGGAGGTCATGGCTTGCTTCTAAAATTATTCTATACTCTATCAAGGTAAGAAAAAAGTCTTAATTCACAATAATATCATACTATCATATGTAGTAATAACTTATCATCTTTACTCGATGGATGAGGACATTGAAGCATTGCATGTATTTGCCCCAAATCACAAAGAAATAGGACTAGTATTAGAAACCATGTCAGTTTCATCACCACTTTACATCTTCCACTTTATATTCACTCCAGATGGCATCAAAGCCCGGACACCTCCCTCTCCCCCAAATTCTTCCCATCCTGCAAGGCCTGCTCATAATAAGAATAACAACATTTGTTGATTGCTGACTGTGAATCAGGCACATATGGACATTGTCTTATTTAATTCTCATAACAGCCTTGGGAGATAGGTATTATTATTTTCCCCATTTCACAGAAATGAAAGAGATTTAGAAAGTTATACAACTAGTAAATGGTGGCCATTCTGGTCTGATCTAGCCTGCCAGGCTGGGCTCATCCACTCCACAAAGTCCTCTCTGACTCCACTGGGTTGGAGTGATTTCTCTTCTCCGGAGATAGCTTTAGTGCAGCTCATTAGAAACCAAGACAGTATCTGCTTGCAAATCATCCTGTATAGTTCTCTGGCCACTTAACATTCTAGATTTTTCTCTTTTAACTTTGCTCTCTGCTCCTGGAAGGCAAAGGATCTATTTTTAATGCTCAGTCAGAAGGCAGTTGTAGAAGTCCTAATGAGCCCTTATAAAATAGAACAAAAAAGGGACTAATAAAAATCAAGCTCTTTAAACTTCTGTCCAGAATTATATCATCAGCATATTTAAGTTTTGAAAAATCAAGTATGTGTGTACTGGAAGCAGTGAAAGATGAAAAAACACAAGCGAGTGCAGTGATTCTGTGTGCTGTGGTTCTTCCAGGGCTCCTACTTCAGTATGGGTGTGTACAGGGGGTGAGACCTTCAGAGGGTGTAGGTTAGGTAGGGTCTGGGTTAGGCTTCTCAGGGTGTAGATGCCTCTGAGCCCAACTCTACAGCTGCAGGGTGCATTTCTTCTTCTTTTCTTTTAAAAATACAATACAGCCTCTATATGTAAGCCTGCTATTTTACCTGCTGCTCAGCTGAGGACATGGACTGGAAGAAAATCTGACTATATATTCTACTTGTGAGAAATTAAAGGGTTCTTAAAATTGAGTATACACAGTTCCTACCTTTAGAACCTAGTCGTAATCTAAGATGTGACTATGTTGTAGCTAAGGTGGAAGGATGGTCTTTAGCCAGAAAAACTTCAGATCCCTTTAATTAACACTCCAACACTGGGGCTTGGGGGGCACAAAACTTGGAAACTACTTTTCACAGTGAAAAAAGATATGTGTGTGAAATTTGTTCGTTTTTTTTGTTTTTTTTGGTTTTTTCTTTTTCTTTTTACTTTTTTCCCCCTTGTCAGTCTCTGGTGACATTGTTTCAACTTGCAGAGTAGTCACAGATGTGGCCTCTCTTTATAGGAAACAGCAACATATTCATCAATGGGTCCTTTTATCATAAATTATGAACAAAAGGGGACTAGTGTGCTGAGTGTTTGAACAATTGGATTAGAACAAATTTCCTCTCAAACTTCCACTCTATGGTCTTTTTAAATTTAATTTAATTTATTTTTTTTTTGGTACCAGGGATCGAACTTGGGACCTTGCACTTGCAGGGCAGGCGGTGGAACCATTGAGCTAAATCCCTGGCCCACTCTATGGTCTTATTCCAACAGTCCTAATAAAAGTATGGTAAGAAGGTCTTATGAATAATTGGTAGTCTCTTTTTCTCTTCCACCAAGCACATTAGCAGCTGTCCCAACACTTGGCTTATTCCTTTTGGAAGAAATCCTGGATCACTCGTGGGGTTGTGGACACCACTGTCTGGACCTGTGTGGATACATGTAGGCCCCTGACCCAGAGTGGCCCCAGTTATAACTCTTGCCTGTTTTATTTAGGTTAGTGTACCCACAGAGAGTGGATTAGTTAAATTTAGGGAGGATTAAGTGCAATTTGAAGTTATTTGGATCCTGGAACCTCAAGCTGGGTTAGAGATTTACTTTGCAACCCTTCTCTAAAAGTAGGACAGAGATCTAAAGCTCAGGGCCAGGGCCTTGGGGTTAGAAAAGCTGAGCACCAGAATGGCTTTGAGATTTTCTAGGGATGGCCATAGGCCTACCTCAACCTTTGGGCCTATCTGGTGATCTCTGTGAAACCGTCTTTGCTTTCCCATGACTCAGTTTTGGCTTTTCTGTGAAATGGCTTTCTTGGGCCCCACCCAATGACCTTCAGAAAATTTATTTTCCCTTTCTCAGAGTTCACACTACTTCAGGGTATGCTGATAGGTTGCTCCCGGATGGCTTAAGAAGCCATCTCTGACAACTCTCCCTCTCTGACACCCCTACCTTTCTCTCAGCACCCCCACCCCCAGTTTGGGAGGAGGAGGAGAGCCAATCCTGTCAATTCTCTGCCAAAAAAGCCTTCCCATGGATCAAGCCTCAGCCCAGGGGCCATTTCTTTTAGGAAATCCTGCCTGAACCAACATCAGTCCCCAAAATCTCACCCCATCTGGCACTATAGTCCACCTGCTTTACTCCCATGTGCCAGATCCAATGCTTTATTGGTCTGTCTACTTGTCTGCCTGTCACTCAACACTGGTAGCTCTTGAACAATAAAATCTGGATTTAATTCATTCTTGCATTTTTGGAGAATAATTGATCGGCATGGGAATTTCTGTCTTTCCTCCTTCCTGTATTGTCCTTGACTTTATTTTGCTTCAAATCACATATTTTCAAGTAAAGAAAATACACAGAGAAGAGTATAATTAATATTCATTTATCCAGTTACCTAAATAATTGCTAACCCCTTACCATATTTACTTCATCTGTTCTTTCGTTTGTTTGGTTGGTTTTTGTTTTTGTTTTGAGACTATATCTAACTAAGTTGCCCAGTCTGTCTTCAAACTCATGATCCAACTTCCTTCATCTCCAGAATAGCTAGGATGACAGCCATCTGCCACTGTACCCAGCACTTCATCTGTTATTTTTGTCCAAATATTTCAAAGTGAATTCTATGTATAAGATTTCACCTCCAAATACTCATGTGTGCATTGTTAAAAATGAAGATGTTTCCTCACAGAACCATACTATATACTGTATCATTATCACAGTAAAATAAGTTCTTTTACAACTGATTTATTCAAACCAGAATCTACTCCTCAAGAGACACACATTGTATGTAGTTGTTTCGCGTCCAATTTCTCTTCCTCTTTTTCCCACATTATTGATTTATTGATTTGTTGAAGAAATCAGATCAGTTCTGTTGAAAGCTCCACTTTCGTGGACCAATTTAATCTCCCCTGACTTCTGAGGTGGGGCTGACCAGAGGGAGTCACAGCCACAGAATCATCCTTTGTCTCCGTCATCCAAATGTAAACCCCTGGGGCACTGACTCAAGACTAAAGGTTCATCTGCTCTGCGTCCTTTCATCTTCTTCCTTCCCTGGCCTTGCAGGATCTGGAGTGAAAGTTCCAGTAAAGCAGTTCGTTGAAAAGAAAGATGTGTGTTATTATCTGTTTCTTTTTTGTAAGAATCTTTTTGGTTTATGTCTTGTACTCTGAGGAACTACTTTGAAGATTACGATACACAGTGTAATAAGTATTGTGATTCTCATTATTTGATTATGAAAGCTTGTTTTATTTTTTCATAAAATAAAAAATTTGAAAAAAGTTAAGTAGTACTGACACAGCGTTCCCTATAGCTGTTGGCAACAACTCCATGAAACCCTTGCTGCTCTTAACACAAGGTAGGGAGAAAGCCTTTGAATGTGAGGCTCTGAGGCTTCACTGTGAGTAACAGCCACTATTTTTCAAAATGAAATTAAAATGCTCTCCTCCTAATTTCCACGAATTCAATAAACTTCTTCAATTCGTCCTAGAAAAACAATCTGTTTTCCAAGTAATGCAAGGTCCAGCAGCCCCACCCCCATCTTCGGGCCTGGACAGATAGTCTCCGGGCAGAAAAATAACCTGATGGCTATTCCTGACAGAAAAAAGTTTCCATTGCTTTGACTAAGAAATGTGTGGAGGGAATGGGTCACAGTCTTGGCCACAATGTCAACAGAGAATCATCTTGGCTGAGCTGTACCAGCAAGTCTAAGCCTAGGAAGAGCAGGATCCACTTTTTATTTTATGAGTACGAGTGAGATGGGAGGCTGGGGCAAGGAGAAAGGAGGCGGTAGGGAGTTCCAGAACAGATCACAGGCCCTGGGATAAGGCTTGTCAAGGAACATGAGATTTCCAGGCACAAAGAGGAGTGGAGTCATGCCAGCGAGGAATGGAGTCATACCAGCAAGGAGTGTGAGCTGGAAATCCCAAACAGACAGTGTCTTCCAGCTTGATGTGAATATCTAACTGTGGCCTTTGGCTCACTGGATTTCTATTTGTGTTTTTATTATTATTATTATTATTATTATTATTTATTTTAAAAGAAAAGCCCTCCAACAGCTATATTTCTAAGGGTGGAGTAGATCACATTTTGTTCATTGGGAAGGGCAGAGAAGAGATGACTTTATACTTTTAACTAAATTCCCAATTTATGGGTCTATTAAATCTTTTTATTTTCTGTCTCTTTCTCTTACTAATTCTGTTTCCTGTTTTTCCTCTCCGCCAGGGTGCTCCCTTTCCTTTCTCCCCACCCCCATTTTCCCTACTTTCATTTCAGTTGTTGGCAAAATCAGAGCATTATTTAGTTTTGAAATAATCACTGTGGAAGTTTATTAAATCTGTAAATTTTCCTAAAGTGGATTTAAGCCTTTCTTCTTTGCAACAGCTTAGAAGGTGTTTGTGTGTGTGCATGGGGAGGGGGGTAGGTACACTGGTGACAATTAAGATGACTTCTCAAGGAACCTGCTTCCTTGTGCTACACAAAAGCCTGGGCTTTTTGGCAAATAACTTAGCCACCATCTTTTTATGTGGTTGGTATGGAAAGCAGGTTACTGAGAATGGCAAGGAAATCTAAAACCGTACTCTTAAAAACTACCTTTCAGTGAGTATCCTTCTGATGCACACTCTGGGCTGGGGTGTGGGTTGCTTGTGCATATATCACTATCCACAGCCTGTTAGGTCTTCAGCGAGGTTGGACTTTCCTCTCATTGGGTAGAGCCACAGTGGGAAATCGAGTTTGTGAGTTACCTTCAGCTTCCAGAAGTAAATTAGGAAGCCAAGTAAGTAACAGGAAATAATCACTTGGGCTTTACAGATTATTAGTGTTTTGTTGAAGTCAGTGAATATAGAAACCAATATAAATGATCATAAAACAAATATAAAATTGAAGCTGAGCATAGTGGTATGCACCTTAATCCCAGAACTCTGGGAGGCTGAGGGCTGAGGCAAGAGGACTGCAAGTTTCAAAGCTCAGCCTGGGCAACAGCAAGACCATGACTCAAAAAAAAAAAAAAAAAAGGTGGAAACTGGGGATGTGAAGGCCTTGGTTCAATCCTCAGTACCCAACAAACAAACATAAAGGAAAGGAAGGAGGAAGGGGGGGGCGGAGAGAACTAGTAGCATGTTCTAGTTCTGCATAACTTGCAGTGTGGGCTTCAAGAGGCTGAATGTAGTAGTTTAGAGTGTAGTAGTTTAGAATTCTACTTTTATTTATTTATTTATTTTGGTAATGGGGTTCTGACTTGGGTCCTTGCAGTTGCAAGGCAGACGGCGGAACCACTGAGCTAAATCCCCATCCCTAGACTTCTACTTTTAGATTGTCATCTACTTCTTTAATACTCTCCTGGAGTCATCAGATTTGCTCAGCTTCAAAAACTTTCCTTTTATGTTCTCCCCCAACATTCCAGTTAATGAAGGCACATTGAACCCACAGCCATCAAACCTATGATCCCGAGTGGCACCCAGAATTCACCAGTGTGCACTGTGGTCCCTGCGCTGCTCCCTGAATCTTGGCCTAGGCCCCTCTTGGGACTATAGCTGGTGGCTGGGATTTAAGACCCACCTGTTGAAAGAAGAACAGAAGTGATTTAATGACAGGTTTTGGTTTTGCTCATAAACGAAACTATAATCAGAGAAAAGTTGTGAACTTTTAGTTGCCTGTATACTTTTTTTTAATTGATCTTCCATTGGGGAATTTTTCTTTTACTTTATAAGAGAAAATAAAAGCCACCAGACAGATTTTTTACCTCAGATTTTTGCCACACACCTGCAGAGGTGCTTATCATTTCCTCCCTCCTCTCCATCATACTTGAAGAAATTTCTCATTGCTAAGGCCAACTCCAAGGGCCTAAGTGTTTCTTTGCAGCCTGGTAGACTTTGCTCCATTGTAGATTCTTTCTCTCCTTTTGCTTCGTTTGCTACTGATTCCTCCCCCATCAACATTTAAATAAGCTCAGGTTTCTTCTATCCATAAAATAAGAGCTTCCCTTGCTTTTAACCCTTTTCTACTCACTGTCTTATCTTACTTGTTTTGGTTATAGTCAAGTTTACTGCAACAGGTGTCTATTCTCACCATTACCACTTCCTTACCTTCTACCCTCTACTCTGAAATCCGCCTTGGCTTCTGTTCTAACATTCCTCTGGCACTGATCCTGCCAAAATCACTAACAAATTGTTTGCTAATTTTAAGTAGCACCCCCTGGCCCTCAGCCTTATCTCTGACTTTAGCTCTAAATAGCATCTGATACTGGTGACCAGGGTCTTAAAACTGTCTTTCTGGGATTTGGTGACATCTATCTTTTCATCACAACTTCTGAGAGTCCTTTGTGCACTCTTTTTCTATTAATATATTTATTGTATAATCTATAGAAAATTCAATGGTTTACTTATCACCATATAGAAATCCTACTAGCATTTCAGGATGGGTACATCCAAAATTGAGCTCATAATTTCTACCTCTAAGCCTGCTTCCCAACTATAGTCCCTATCTCAGTGAATGGTACCATAATCTCTCCAGTTGCTGAAATCAGAATCCTGACATCATCCTTGACACCTTCCCTTCATTGAATCACCAAGACCTGCTAGTTTAGCTGGGCATGGTAGCTCATGCCTGTAATGCTAGAACTCTGGAAGGCCGAGACAGGAGTATTGTGAGTTCAAGCCCACCTGGTAGGCACTTTAATAACTGAGACTCTGTCTCAAAAACAAACAAACAAAAACAAAAACTAAAGAATAGCTGGGCTTGCAAGCACAAGGTCCTGAGTTCAATCCCCGGTACAAAAAACAAGAAGACAAAAAACACAGCTGGGGATGTAGTTCAGTGTGAAGGTCCTATGTTTAATCTCCAGTATCCTCCCATAAAAAGACCTATCAGTTTTATCTTTTGAATACCTCCAGATCCATCTACTTTTGAATTCAAGTTACTCTCATCTAATTAATGCAACAACCTCCTAACTAGTCTTCTTGACCTCATTTCTGATTTCTTTGTTTCCATTCTTCATACTACAACAAGTGTCCTTAAACATCTGGCCAGACGAGGTGGTGCATGCCTGTAATCTCAGCACTCCTGAGGCAGGAGTATCGTCATGAGTTCGAGGCCAGCCTAGGATACATAGTGTAAGGGTGAGTTTCAGGACAAACTGTAAATTTCACAACTTGGCCTTCAAGAATCTTCATTTTTTTGTTTTTTGCTTGCTTCCCTGTTTTTTCTTTTCTTCCATCACTCTCACCCTGATTCTGTTCAGCCATATGGAAGTATTTGGAACACTCTTTTTCATTTTTCAGCTTCTGTACGTGTAGTTCCTAAAGTTTTTCTTTTCTCCTCTTCCTACCTAATTCACACTCATGTCTTAGATTTCAGGTTAAAAATAAATCTTTCTTAAAGTCTGTCCTGGTTTTTAGGTCCTCCTGGAGCCAAAACAGCACACTAGACAAAAGTCTTATTAAACACTGTTGTTGACGACATTGTACTTACTTATTTCCTTCATTGTTGGAAGCCTCTCAAGGACTGGTCTGGCAGCCTAAATGATTTCCCACACCTTGCACAGTGCTGGCACAAAATTACTGAACAAATGTTTGTGATTACAACCCATGCTTATGGACAGAAGTGGTTCAATTACATGTCCTGTCTTGAGAACATTAAAAATTTTGTCCTCATGTTCTTTTCACCAAGAATAATACTCATTGAGCACTTACTGTGGGTCATGTTATTTTCCAAGGGAGAGAAAGAAGTTAACCACTTCCTTTTTCCTTTCATTGAAATGATATTTAAACAAAACCACTTTCATTTTTCCCTTTTATTTCTTTGGTGATTAAAACTGAGGTCACTGTGCTTGGGACTGGTGCATAATAGCTCTAAAGGACCAACTACTGATGTAATGAATGCCATTATGCAACACTTATCTCAGAATGATAAATTTCCTTGTTATCCTTCATACACATTGAGCGTATATATCTGGTCATTCATTAGATCCTTGGAAATGTTAATGCTCAAATAACACCATTTAACCACAACCTTAAGAATTGTTTTTAAATTTGCTGAGCTTCACCACTTATTTCCCATCTCTAATTATTAAATTAATACTAAACTGATATTTTTGGCTTCCATGTAGGCATATAATTGCTAATGTGTACTGAGTAAAAGGAGGTCATTGTGAGACATAGTGAAGTCATTACTTGTGAATTAGTGAAATTTTCCATGGTTTCCCAGAGAAAACATATTTACATGTCTGATATTTTGAGCTTATTTGGCAAAGGCTGTAGATAATGTGTCTTTACAATTGCTGTATAGGGTGACCTTACCCACACTTATCATAAAATAGTTTGCAGAGACCTAACAGGAACAGCAGGGTTCCCTGGTTTAAGTTACTCCATTTCTATCCTCACAGAGAGGAAATTGTACCATTTAATGCTTCCTTAAACCACCATTCAAACTTAAGAGAAAATGTGTCAATAAGGTCAGCGCTATAGTCAGAATCTGAGCAAAATTATGAACTAAAAACTGAATAAACAGAGTTAACTTCCTGAGTCAAATCGAAATGTTATTTTTATTTTGTTTATTTTACTAGAGGTCATTACTTTTTAAACTAAAAAACTTGTTTGGTGGAACCAGGTAGACTCACCATTGGATCCTCAAACTAATTTTTTCCCCTACAAATATTTGAATTGGAATTAAATAAAAATATTCTCATGTTTCTTAGGTAGAGAATGAACCAGAGTTGTTTTTATGTGAAACCCTGGCAATAACTGAAAACAAATAACATGTTAGAGATTTTAATTCTCCAAGCCTCCAATACTGAGAAGCTTTTGAATGTGGTTAAGAACAAGAGTAGATATCAAATGTGCCTTCATCCTAAACTGAGATGCTAGAGGTGCTAGAGATCTTGACAGAACTAGCCCATTCTCTCTTCTAGGGTTCATATAAACTGGTTGTGAGTCTGGGAAGGTGGAAAGACTCACCAGTGGAGAGAATGACCTGTAGATAGGTGCACTCCTGGGCCTTTTTTCCTTGTTGTCTATGAAGATGTGGCAAAAGAAGTTGTTTTCTCCAACCTCAAGCCACAAGAGAAGGGATTCAAAGAAAGACCCACTCATGAGTCAGTGTTATGTTGAACTGGATCTTACCCAAGAAAACTCCCTAGAGTACAGAAAGGGCCCCGATAGAAGGGTGAACAGTCAGAATCTCAGTGCTGCTGGTTTGAGTAAAGGACTTGTTTCTAGCAAGGCAACTGAGTGAGACGATCTGTAAGAAGCCCCATTGAGGAAAGAGGCAGTTATGCTGTACCCTTCTGCCTCAGTGCCTCTACCTGGGTGATCCTGAGATATCTGAAACAGTTACTCAGGAGTTGATAACAGAGCTTGATAACAGAAGTGAGAAAAGGCCAGTGACAGTCTCCTGGTGCAGGCTTCCAATCATGAAATAGGCTCAAGTTAAAAGTTCAGATGGGAATAATGTTGGAGTCTTGATATTAAACTGGATTTTTTCCCCCTTGTGCTGGGGATTAAACAAGGGCCTCAAGGGCCGGGGATTTAGCTCAGTGGTTTCGTAGCCTGCTGCTCAAGTGCAAGGACCCGAGTTCGATCCCCGGTACCAAAAAAATAAAAAAAAAAGAAAACAAGGGCCTCATGCATGCTAGGCAAGTGTTCTTTTACTGAGCTACACCCTCATCCCCAAACTGTTCTGATCTTTTAAAATAACAAAATGTTCTGGGATCTGGAAAAGCTATGGGACTTGCCTAAGATTTTATCTGCAGCTTGGAAAAATGATCCACAAATTCAGTTCACTGCTGAGTGTGGCAAGATTAAAACTGCTTTCATGTCCACATTCTGCTAACATTATCTCCTTCAAAAAATGGGTCATGTATACAATTTGGAATGTTTGTTTAAAAAGACATGCATCTTGATTCTGTAAGGTTCCTTTCACGTGTACGTGGCACACACACACACACACACACTATGTGTAAACATACATTTTCACATCTGCTAAGGTATTTAGAAGTGTTCTAGTTCAACATATTCATTTTATAAATGGGGAAAATGAACTTTCATAGCATCTCTTTCAGTTCTGAAGTTTTATGATTTTTATGGCATTGGTAGCTACTTGTTGAAGATACTGAAATAAATTATTCTTTTCTCTTTGAGGGGTATAAGCTAGACTCTCTTAAAGCAGACTCAAGGAACTGCTAATGCTGGAAACTAGTTGACTTGTTGCTGCTGCAGGGCACAGAGGATGACTGCTTCTTCTTTTTATTTTAATTAGCCCAGGGATCTGCCTGCTAAATTACTGCAGTACTTGACCAACAGTCAGCCTTGGGAGGCTCAACACAGAGAGTTGAAGATTGCCCTTTTAGACAGGTATATCACTATTCACTTTCAAAGAACATTCACTCCTAATCTGTCCAAAGTTTAAACCTGAAGACTTTTAAAATGTCAGTTTTTCCATGGAGCTGTGACTCTGCATTCCTGGAAATTTCTCCTCACCCCCATGACAGAGGTGAATTCAGAATGATCTTTCAAGGAAAGAAGAAAGTAGGAGACCAGAAAAGTAGGCAATGGCCACGCTCCAGTCATCTCCTTTTTTTCCTTCTGAATTCGCCATTTAACATCATGAAATTGCTTCTCCCTTGCCACTGATAAAGCAATTGCCATATGTATTATGATTAATGGGAGATGGGGATAGAGGGACACTTACCAATGGAGTTTGGTAAGCATTTCATGGTAGTTAGACAATCAGAGATCCTTACTGGTCTCAACGCACACTCCTGTTCTTGTGCCCCCAATTGTCAAGGCCTCCAGTAGCAAGAGGGAGTGGGTAGTCAAAAATCAAAGTAAAGAGGCAATTGTTTGAAGCTGTGAGTGTTAGTGTTTTGAATATTTAGACAAAAACAGGCTAATGAGAAGCATATGAAACTTGACCTTGAGAAATCTCTCGAGCATGGCTAGAGTTCAGCAGACCAGCCTCTCACTGACCTCTTTGCAACTGGAGACTGAAGGAGAAGGCCTGAACACAAAGATGTCTGCTCAGTCTCAGGATTTCCCAGCATAGTTTCAGGTTGACTGTACCAAGACACTACCCTTGTGCCAACTCTGGGCTAGAAGTCTCTTCTAAGACTGAGCGTGGTGGTACATGCCTATAATCCCAGTACTTGAGAGGCTGAGTCCGTAGGATCGATGTGAGTTTGAGGGGAGCCTGGGGTAAACAGCGAGTTCAAGACCAGCCTGAACTACATAGTAAGACCCTGCCTCAAAACAAGAAAAGTCTCTTCTACCTTTGAGTGCACAGTTCCTCATTAGTTCAGAATGCTTATCACCAGGTTCTGTAGTCAAAACCAATAACCACCCTGTTGTTTTGCTGAGATTTTTACACTTCTAGATGACAAGGAATCTTAAATCTTATTCTTAACATTTTGTTTTTAATGCAAACTGATTAAAAAAAATCTTTTAATAGAATAATTACTGACCTCAGTCATTATAATAATTGGGGAACCAGGGTAAGTAATAACTATTGTAATATCTCCCAGATCTGAGAAATATTAACTATTTGTAATGAATGTGAAGTGCTTTAACCATGTCTAACACAAAAGAATATCTGCTGCATCAAAAAATGAAATTAAGACAAAATTTGTTGAAGGATCTTAATTAGCTTTTGTGATTCTACATTTGCACAATGCAGATTGGCAGTTTTAATCACCACAGTGTAGAGGGAGTGGTCTGATGAGCCAAGCAGGCGAGTTTAGCTTTGTAGACAGAGAAGGGATGAGGAAAACTGAAACTGAAAACAAAAAGCAGGTTGGTTGCTCTCCTTGTAAAGGTTAAAGCAGCCTCATCATGCCAGCTAAAACTGGCTTGTTTGTGGATTTGGCTAATGCTCCTCTCTCTTGATTTTTTTGGAAGGTCAAATAAACAACTTGCATTTGGGTTTAGTTAGTAGTGTAGAAGTTTAGCATGAATGACTTCATTTTGGTTCCATCTCTTGGGCTTAGTTCAGGAGTTCTGCCCAAGTCAAAGGCCTCCTATAAAATTTTATGTAACAGCTGCTACTGTTACTCCTTCCTTTTATTTATTTATTTATTTATTTTTTGTACTGGGGATCAAACTCAGGACCTTGCACTTGCAAGGAAGGAGGCGGAACCACTAAGCTAAATCCCCGGCTCTTCCTCTTATTTATGACTTCACCTAAAAACATTATTTTCTAATGTTCAAAACCCCCCACTGATCATCATCTGTTTCTCTTTTTCTTTCCTGTTCTCTTCTTTGCTGCAAGTTTGGATGTCTGTTTCTGTTCCCGATTTGTACTTTTTTCTCCTCCATCATGCAACCTTTGGCTGTAAAAGTTCCTTTTATCAAGTCCCACCCTGAGGCCTCCAGTTCCTTCTTTTCCATCAAAAGTCTTCTGAAAAGTTCCTCTTAATGAAATCTCTTTATTGCACATTTAAAGAATCTCTAAATTAAGTGGAGTGTTTCCTTCTGGTTTCCTATTTCTTCCCTTACATTTTATCATTGTTACAGAAAATACAGCTCAGGAGAGTCAGTGCTATTAGTAGCAACAGCAATCCTAGTAACGAAATCAGGATTTATGAAATCTCTGAGATTGTGTGGGACAAAGTAAAAAAATAGAACCTGGGATAATTAACCATTTTTGTTAATTGTCTTATTTGTATAAGTGAAATCTGAAGAATTTTAGTTGTCATCTTCAGCATGGGGAGCTTAATGAGAGTAGGCATCTTGTTTTATTTGTAAGTGCACATAATTCACAGGCTTTGTTTAATCAATCTTTAATTGGAGAAAGGAGAGTTAGCAATAGATAGCACTGCTAAATGAGAACAAAGGAACGGATTTATTAAAGACTAATTTTTTTCCTGAGGTTTGCCACTCTATTTTTTTTTTCTCTCATGGTGCTGGGAATTAAGTCCAGAGTCTTGTATATGCTAGGCAAATGCTCTGCCCTTGGGTTATATCCCCAGTTCCACCACTCTACTTTTTATGGTATTTTAAGTTAAGAAATATTTTTCTTTGAGTCAAAAGGACACTAGCAATGCTGGCAGGGCCAGCATAGTTTGTAAAAATGTATATCTTCAAGGATTAAATGGCCATTTTCTACCATATTATTCATTTTTCTCTTAAAAAGTTGTTAAGAAGACATATTATTTGGATGAAGTTTAATTGAAAAAAGGCAATTACTCATATACTTATGTGGGTGACATTTTAAAGTAACAATGACAGCAACAACAAAATCATAGCAAAGTATTACATTCTAGTAAATCAATTCTGATTGTAAAGTGGTCTGTGCAGTTAACTTTCAAATGTGGAACATAAAGCATACTTCTTTATGTGTTGTTCTGTGCTTCTTGACTTGACACTGAAATCACAGTAGGAAAGTGCTGTTTTTGTCCTGTGCCCCAGGTCTTTGTGTCTGCACATATTTGGGTCTGTCAATTTTCCATCACAAGGGGGCTGTGTTGAAAGCTGATGAGTCCTCCAGGACTTTTTCCTTCCTTTGCCCCCTTCTAGAGTTCATGAGTATACCCACATGAAGGATAAGTGTTTAAGAAAAAATGGGAGCAATAAAAATCAGTTTGTTTTGCTTTTGGAGAGCAGTTGTATTAAGAGGTTTGAAGAGAAAGTAACGGGTAATCCATTAAAACACTAAGGCTCAGGAGTACCTTCAAGGCCCCTCTGCTTCTGCTGGTGTAACTACTATAAAGGAAAATTGCTAGGTCCTGATACTCCCGCTCCTCCAATCAGAGAAACAAATCCTTTCTTATAGACTAACTGATGAAGAAAAGGTCAATTCCACATGAAGTATCATTTTGAGAAAAATAATAAATAGTGATATAAACACTTATGAAACTGGAGTAGCTTTGTCAATATACTCAGAGTTCTTTTTTCCCAACAAGTGACCCTTATAGAAACAGTGCAGATTTTCTCACACTCTGGCCATGTACCAGCTACAAAAAGAGTCTTTTGTTTGAACTTCAAAATCTTGGATTATCATCTTGATTTTTATTCATGTTTGCACTTGTCTAGAATGGTTTTTACTTTTTTAAAGCTCTGAGACTGTGATTCTGGGACTCTATAACTTCAAGTGGAAGAATGAAAACAGAGAAATAATTTTGAGACTTAATATTTTTACATTTATGTAAAGGTAATTTATTGGCCTCAAATCATAAAAATAAATGAAGCACCTAAACAGGGAATATATAATGGAATGACTTTTTTCTCTAATATATTTAGGAAAATTCCTATCCGTTAACTTCATAAATTTGTTATGTCCTTTCTAATTTATGTATTCTTTTCCCTGCAGAAACTACCACAGTGCAAGCCGTCAATATATACTTGTTGAAAGAATGAATAAGTGCACAAAGATCAAGCTAAGCCAAGTCCAAAAAACAAATGTCAGAAAAAGAGATAATTTCCAGATGGTAACATTAGGATCAAACTGCTATGAGGCCATCCTGTCTGCTGAGTGATGCCTGAATTTTGGGGCCATCCAATTTAAACTGACTTTTCTCCTTACTAATAAATGGTGATGGTTTGTACTCCATTTCTGCACACGCACACGCGCACACACAAACACACACACACACACACACATCTATATTTTGCCTGGCAGTAGGATTCTAGTTTAGCCTTCTTAGTCCTTTTTTTGCTGTTAATTATGCAATACCACAGACTAAGTTTTAATGAAAAGTAGTTGGTTTTGGCTCATGGTTCTACAAGTCCAAAGGGGAAGGGCCATCTGGTGAAAGCCTAACAGGTAGAGTCCTGGGGCATCACAGTGTCAAGGGACAGGGAGCATGCACATGTGTGTACCTATGTCTCCTTCCCTTTGGCCTATCTCCCTCTTTTTAAAAAGCTTCCCATATTCAATCTGAGGCCTCCACCCTAATGATTTAAATTCTTATCACCTCCCAAAGGCCCAACCTCTAAACACCATAGTGTGATTAAATTTCCACCCTCTTATAATAGGGATACGTTTCAACACATGAACCCTTAGGGGATATACTCAAATCTTAAATTCTGGAAGAGCTGGCTACAGGAAAGACACTGTCACATTCATTTCCTGTCTGAGTTGGACTCTTTTATTGTCTTGTGTGTTTATTTCTCAGCTACAAGGGGAGCTGGGGGGTGGGGTTCATTTCCTGAGTGTTAATAGGGTGTGGGACTGGTAACAAGATCAGACATGAAGCCACCAAAGCCTGAATTAATATCGGATTTCCTACCTTGAACAGAAAAATTGATTAAACTGACCTGTTGCTGTTAACAAATTCTGAGGGTAGCCAGGAGAAACAGTGATCATCTATGACTACTCATTAAGGTGTGTTTGGCTCATGACAAGCTCTCGGGGGAAATCCCATTTTGGGTGTAGCACTGAGTAATACATGCTTATATTATATGGGTTTCATTAACACTTGGATTAAATTATATATTGTGAAATGTTAAAATTTAATATGATAAAACTTAAGCCTGTTGTGATTGCCCTCAAGGATAGGTTCTCTAGCAACAGTGCTATCAAAGGGTTATGTCTTTTTTTTTTTTTTTTTGGTTTTGGCTTTTTGAGACAGGATTTCATTATGTAGCTGAGGCTGATCTCAGACTCATAGTGATCTTCCTGCCTCAACCTCCTGAGTGCTGAGATTACAGGGGTGTGCCACCACACCTGGCTAAAGGTTTATCTCTTTAAAATACTATTTAATTTAAAAAGCTTACAATTCTGAAAGATTTCAAAAAGCTATATCCAGTAATATGCTGGATCTAAACAAAAAGGAAAGGGGGGAAAAGGCCTGATTTGTAGTTTTTGCTGATTTCCACAGTACAAATATTCCCCCCATGGTTGTTTTCAAGATACTAATGATTAAACAAGTTCACAAAATATATGAATATTGGATTTAACAGCACACCCAATACAATAAAACTTTATTCCTTTCATAAACCTTTAATAGATTGATACAAGGTGCTTTATGGAAGCTTAAATCTTTGTTCAGGCCTGGTGGACTTCAGGAAGGCCGGGTGTGCTTACAGAAACATACTGAGTGCCTATTATTGAGGCCAAATGGATAAAGATTCTAGGGAGAGGAGATGCCTTAGATCATTTGCTTTACTTCTATAGTTCTCTTCATTTCTTTCCAAAATCACTTGCTCAGGGAACACTGAGATACTCTGGTTTCTAGGGTTTGGAGTGAGCCACTTAGACACATGAGAGTATTGCCTTGGTATTTTTCTTTTTGAATTCATTTATCATATGTGTCTGAGAAAAATCCTCTAATGGCTTCCTTTTAACTGTAAAGCATAATGCTGGTTGGATTTACCTCCTGCTTATTGTTTTTCTCTTATGTGCTTTCAGAATCTCTGCTCTTCTCATCTAGTTTAGTAGCTTGAAAAAGTGTTTTCAACTACTTTCGAAAACTGGTCCAGTGGTAATGGATCTAAAGGCTGTCTTTAGGATCTTGAACTTTTTTAACCTGATGAAGCAGGATAATACTTGTAGCCCTATATATATCACAATGGTAGATATGATCTGATTAAATCTACCTCTCCAGCAAGGACGAAATAGAGAAGATAGACTTGCCATGTCCTGATCTGTGAGCAGTGTCCGAAGTGTTGATCAAGGGAAATGGAGCCCCTCCATCCAAGGCTGCGTTCTGGCCTTAGTTTACTCAGTACAATTCTCTGGGCTCTGAGATATGGCCTTGCTCCTAATAACTTGTCTTTTTATTATCAGTATCTAAGCAGTCAGTGATTTTATATAATTGTCTTCCATAAAAGCCTTTTTGGAGTACTTTTAAGTCACATTAGAAGAAGCAAAGGAAATAGTCTACTTTGTTTATTTTTTTACATCATTTATTATTATGTCTCCAGCCCAGGTTCATTTTTAGTGCATCAAACCTGTTGTTCATGATCATCTCTTTGTATCTGTATTCAGTTGTTCTTGGATTCGCTACCCATGCAGAACTAATTACAGCCTATCTGACCTTCACCTCATCTTCCCATCTTACAGCAGACTTTAATCTCCAAAAATTCAACTTCCTATCTTTATGTCAACCAAATAGAGTCTAATTTATCTTTCTAAGGGAACTAGATGTCTTTCTTTTGGTTGGTAAACCACTAGAAACTTGCAAGGTTATTTACCATTCACTGCTGATAAAATTTTTGCTAGAATTTTAATAATCAACAAATTATTTCCTGTTTTTCATATGTCAGTGTGAAAATTACCTTTATCCTTTCAGTGACAATTGTGCTAGTGTAACATCCTGACTGGAAACTTTTCAGTTTTTCCACACAATTTACTCACTGACTTCCTAGATTAGATTTCTGGGGAACTCACTCATTTCAGAAAAACAGGATTGGGCTAGGACAAAGGTCAGAATGGAAGTCATTTACTTTGAAAAGCTATAGTTCTGATGGTCTTCATTTACCAATATTAACATTTTTATGTTAATGTCTAGGAAATATGTAGTTCTGATAGAATGTCTTCATATTAAAATATCATTTTCCACTGGAGACAATGAGAGTCTATCTCCTACTTGTGAGAGCTGCTATCACGTCGCTTTATTAATTTAGTTTTTTGACTTGGATATTATATTTTATGCTAAGATAAAATATATTTCTTCTTAGTTAAACAGTCTAAACCTAAGGTGGATTTCAAAGAGTTGTTTTTAAAAAGGCTGCCTTTAAAGTGGCAGGAAAAACATGCAGTGGTAAATTTCAAAGAGTAGAGGCAAAAGTGAAATTAATGGTTATGTTTGTCTTTCTGGAAGGCACTGTATTTCTAATCAGTCATTTGGTGGGGTTTTCTACAATCATACAAAGTGTCAAGTTCTATACTCTGTTATAATTGGAAGGGTTAATAAACTGAAGTCACAGAAATTATTTATATTGGCTTAGTTCCAGGAAGAAGAGAATACTGGAGTTGTGTTAAATGGAAGAAATAACACCTATGTTAGTCTAGGTGATTACCAATGGGAAGTAAGAAAAGTGGAAAAAAATAAACAATTTAAATTTCCAACAGCTCTAAATAGTTTTGACAAAGTACTGGGCTGGTAGGCATTTTCCACAAATTGTAATAGCAGCTGAATTTTGCCAGTATAGATGTACAAGCTGACTAAATATAATCAGAAAAGCAGTTTTGCCAAAGGTGTACCACACTATGAAATGCAAATGAATTTTCTGAAATGGAAAACTGATGGTCTGGGCATTCCTTATGCAGAGTATGGGATAGAACAACCTTACTTCTAAGCACTGCCTTGCTGTATGATTTTGGGCAAATTACATCTCTTTCTGCTTTGAATTAGTTGTCTGTAAATGAGGGAGCATGAAAGGGATTATCTTATAAATTGACATAATTCAAATAGAATAATGAATACAAAGTTATGATTTTTACGTGTGTAAACAAATTGATAGTCTTAGCAATGAGAGGAGATATGTGATTAAGCAAGAAAAAAAGCCATTTTACAAGAAAAGACTTTGATATTTTTGAAAATTAGGCATTGATTGATGTAACATGATAGTGAGATAATTTATACAGAGGAAAGGTTTATTTTAACTCACAGTTTGGGAGGTTTCAGTCCATGGTCACTTGGCCCCATGGCTTTTGGACCTGTGCTGAGGTAGTGCATCGTGGCGGGAGTGCACAGTGAATAAAGACACTCATGTCATGACCTGGACAGCAAAAAAGAGGGAGAGGAAGGGTCCGGGGTTTGCTATCCCCTTGAAGGGCACATCCAGGGACCAGAAGACCTTCATGAGGTGTCACCTCTTAAAAGTTCTATCATCTCCCAAAAGCACCAAGGTATGGACTAATACTTTAACACATAGGCCTTTAGGGACATTTCAAATCCAAACTATAGTGCTTAATACCTGATTTGGCCAGCAAATATTGTCCATGAATGAATTTTCCCAATACACAACCTTATCTGACGATGAAAGGACAGCTGTTCTATTTAAAGAAGTGGTAACTTCTTCATAGCCAACATGCTACTTCTTCATAGCCAACAAATACAACCAAATTGCATGTCAAGGTCCAAGATCGGAAGATTCTTTGTTTGTCTGTGTGTACAAATAAATGTAGGTATTTTTTAGGGGATGGTAACAGTTTTCAAAGCTGTATAATTTTTAAAAAATTGCTTTGACTTTCTAGTTATCCACTTAGTGGAGGGGCATATCAAGATCCTCAAATTATCACCCAGGAGCTGAACTTTTGTTAGTTTGATAATCTTTGATAACTCATAAATATTCTAATTCTCCCCTTTCTGGACACTTAGTATGATTACATTTCTCTACCCCAGTCTTGCGTTGAAGTTAGCCATGTCCACATTATTTGGCAAATTAAATCTGAGAAAAAAAGATGAGATTTATGTCTCGTTTCCACTGCTTTATCACAAGAAACATGTCTCAAGATGGAATCTACTTCAGCCAAGTCTGACAGCTGGTGTGGGACATGTATTGTAGCTGAGAAACAAATTATGTTAGCCAATGAGATTTTGGGGTTAACCCTGAGGTAAAGGCTAAATTACCCTGATGAATCTAGGTGGTTTAGGGCAAGGCATCTACTAGCAGATAGACATGGATTCAGACACACTGAACAGTTTATCAGTCTGATGCCTACAAAGAATGATTCTTCAAAGAAAAACAACCCACAAACAACAACCAAAAAGAAAACTCTCCGGAAGCTATCTTGAGAGCTCTTATATTTGTACCAGGATTTGCCCTCCCTTTAGCTTCTGCTCAGAGTGGGAGGTTGGTCTAAGGGCTTTCTGTTTTACAATCTCTGATTCAAACAACTACCATTGTCAAAACGGGGTTATGGCCTCCACACTTCCTACATCCTTCTCCCTTTCCAACTCTTTTTACCTCTCTACTGCCTTCCTTTCTGAAAAGACTTAAGTGATTGAAGCCATGTGGTAGTGTACATGTGTAATCCCATTTCCTGGGAGGCTGAGGCAGGTGGGTTCAAGGCCAGTCTGGGATAGATAGGGAGTTCAAGACCAGCCTGTATTACATGGGGAGACAGTGTTTTAAATTTAAAAAAAAAATGATTGAATGTCTGCTTTGTTGGCTCTAGACCAGCTTCTATCTAGTTTATGGTGGAGTATGACCTCTCTAAACAAATAATACTAGTATGAGGTAGTGAATGTTTACTTGAGATACTTACAAAATAATATGCAGACATAGAACTAACGTGGAATGATTGTCATCCTTTTTTGTTATTTTCCTTTGTAGTCATGGGGATTGAATTCAGTGCCTTTGCGTTCAGCTACATCCCCAGCTTTAATTTTTTGTTTTAATTTTGAGACAGGGTCTCACTAAGTTGCTAAGTTGTCAAGTTGCCCAGGCTGAGCTCAGACTTGTGATCCTCCTGCCTCCTCTTCCTAGAGTACTGGAATTACAGGTGTTTGCCACCAGGTGCAGTGAGTGACCTTCATGTTATGTGACTTCGTCTTGACCTTTATACAGACAGGCCTGTAGCCCAAATCAAACCACATAGCACACAATGTCTTAGTAGGAGTCTTTCAAAACTTTACCAAGTCTTAAATTTGGGAAAGTCTCAAGTAGGCAGAAACCATTATTTTGAAAGAGAAAAAAAAAGAATATTAAATACATAATTTGAGGGATGTGTGAGAAATGCCTATTTAATTCTGTTAGGCCAGGATGTACACCTGGCCAGCTCAGATGACCTGCTCACTATTGAAATAATCAATCATATCTGAAAACAATAGTCAGTAGAAATGATCAAATAACAAAGAAGAGATATAAACTTTGTCAAGTGGTTTGAACTGTAGCCAGGAACTGACAATGTTAGAAAATATTTTGCTGAAGATTGTATTTTTTAAAAGCCACAGACTGATTATAAGAATTTATTACTTTGGTTTTATTAAGCTTTGTCAATCCAAAGTAGAAATACAATACATGTGAAGAACAAGTCTGGGATGTCCTTTTAAAAAACTTTTTATTTTTCAAAGCATACATTTAAAAAAATAAAATAATTCAGCAAATAGACAAAACAGTAAACATGCCACAAAGCAAACCAACTATAGCTAAGTTTCCTGGCTAATAACATACACATTTTTAAACATTTTGGCATGTAGAGGTCACATAATGTCATAGACTTACAATATATGCACACTGAAATGTTGTATTCTAAGTGCTTATGAGGAAGTATCTTTATTTGGAATAAGAGATTTTGAATTATAAAATTGTTAATGGCTTATAGATGCAGCTTTCTAAATTAGTCTTTGTTTTTACAAATGAGAATAGTCTCATGCTCTGAGAACGGAACATATATGTCATCTGTATTTCTGCTGTTAGCAGCTTGCAGTTAATTTGCATTATCGGCGGGATTGGCAGAGTGTGCACTGTCCTCAGCAGGTGTGCTGTGTCCCCGTTGACTGGGAATCGCAGGAAGTACTCGGTTTGTTCGTAGAGGTTCTCCAGATAGAACTGGGGAGAAAGTACAGAATGGGAATAAGCTTAAGATCTTCTTGTCTCAGATGCTCCTGAGGAACTGTGTAGAAAACCAGTGCTATTTTTTAAGGAATGGGGGATTTCCACGAAACTTATGTTGCTGAGAGCTGTACTGCAGAGGAAAGCTGTAAATGTGTATCCATTCAGCTCACCACATGTAGTCAGGGATTTCAAATGTGCACAAATACAAGACTAAACCAAGTTTGCTCACAATGCTGAACAAGCTCTGTGAGCCTGGTGGAGCAACTGTGGATGGTCAGCATAGGGCTCCAAATCTGCCCTACAACATTTGTACTGTGCCTTTATGCAAACTTCCAAAGGTTCTCAGGGTTTTTAAAGAAGAGTTCAGCATTCTTTTTCTGCCTCTAAGCTGACCAGAGATTTCTGTCTTCTCTCCTGAATATTGTGAAAAGCAAAGTTTTTGGGTTCTGCCAAGGAAAACCTCTCTTTGGCTTCTGTAACCTCCCCCTTCAAGTCTAAGGCATTTCTCCCTAATTAGATGGCTTTGTGGCTATAGTTCTGCTGAAAAATGGGTTCAGACTCAAATTTCATGCAATGTTAAAAATAGACACCATCCCAAACTCTCACCTTGCACCAATCAGTAAGCTCAAAAAGAATCCTCTATCATGGAAGGAGTCGAGGTTTCTGTTTCTAACTCTGTGACTTGGAGCAAATTATTCCACTTAGTTTACTCATCTACAAAAAGATGAGATTGTACAAAGACCCCATTGTTTTTATCTAAAGAGTTCTAGGACTCTTAGGTGGTCCCCTTTAAACTCTAGCCTGGGGAAGAAAAGGCATATTGGATATTTATTCTGTGCAAACAGTGAGCCAAGTGTTTTACATAGGTAGATATGTTATTGAACCTTCCTAACAGTCTTACCAGGCTGGGAGTATGGTAGGCTTCTTGAGGTTGAGGAACTTATCTGAAATAGGACAGCCTTTAAATAATCTAACTTACAATTAAGAGGATGTAGAGGGGTTCTCTGAGTGTGTGTGTGTGTGTGTGTGTGTGTGTGTGTGTGTGATAAATAAGCAGGGTGGAGTAAGAAGATAAAGAAGGAAGGAAATTAGAATCTGCAAAGTGTTGCTGTTTCATAAGACAGCTGACTCGTATCCTGTAGTTTTGGTCTTGGCTCTGATACTTATCACCAAGTGATGTTAGGGAAGCCACGTACACTTTCTGAAGTCTGTTTTGCCATTTGTACAATGGGAATAATAATAAAACTTGCCTCGGAGTATAAATATTTGGATATATAAACTCAGAATCTCTAGATGTTGGGCACAGGAATCTATTTTATATAGGCATTCCAGGGGATTTTTTTTTAGGCAGTTCAAATTTGGAGATTATTCATCCAATAGAATATATTTTATATTCTGAAAATTCTGGGGTCTTTTGGGCATAAAATATCATAAAATAAATCAATAATGCCAAATAAATAAATTAAACAATCTTAATGAAAAGCATCTCCTTTCTGTTTAGGAATGCATAGGCTATAATACATAGATGTTACATATTTCTGTGTGTCCAACATAGTAGGGAATCCAGTGTCAAGAGACCAGTCTTAAAAATATTTAAAGCACCTTCTTAAAGACATTAAATAATACATAGCAAAACAAACTTCTGTTACCATTTTTATACTTCAAACACAAAAATTCCTGAAGGGATATTCTTTTTATAATTACAAAAAAAGCATTACTGAGTTTAATGGAGCTTTAAAGATTGCCTTTATTTTCCTGCAAGTGTTGGCACTTGATGTTCTTTTAAAAATGGAAATAAAATAAAATAATTTTTTTGTTTGTCTAGGTGTGTTATTAGTTGCAAAGGAAGCTCAGGAAGATTCATACTACTTACATTTTTGGTCTGGGAGGGGAGCAAGGTTGTTCCGAGTAAAAGGAAGGTCCCTGATTTTGGGTCTGTTTGGGGAGAGATGCTGCAGGTTTTGTCCTGGGGACAAACATATTTGCATCAATCATTGAAGATTCAACCAAGTGCAAATTATAAAATTCAAAGGACAAAAGAATTGTAACAGTTGTTAGAGATCACTAAATTTAAGGTGTTAACAAGAGCAATGAGAAGAATAACAATAGCCATGCTTTATTGCATTTTTATTACATGCTACTCACTGTTTAAATGAAAAGGTACCAGAAAGAATTTCTTAAATGAACTAGTTTGAATAAAAATTTATAAATGAGAAAAGTTGGTCACACACTCGATAAAACTTAAAGTTGGAAAAAATAAAAGTAATATAGATTTGGCATAGTGTATCCTATCTTTGATGAGTGAGTGATGAGTAGGATTGTCTTTTTCCTAGTAGTTCTCAATGCTGACAACATACAGCAATGACCTGAATTTAAACAAAATTATTACTGTCCTGGCTGCACCACAACTAAATCAGAATATCTCTGAAGGTGAGGTGTCAGATTATCATCAGCTTCAGGTCACTCAGATATGCAGCTGGATTATG
Source organism: Heterocephalus glaber (assembly GCF_053883595.1). Taxonomy (NCBI): domain Eukaryota; kingdom Metazoa; phylum Chordata; class Mammalia; order Rodentia; family Bathyergidae; genus Heterocephalus; species Heterocephalus glaber. The sequence continues at coordinate 37,667,818 of NW_028258333.1, forward strand.
AATCACTGACCTAGAAAACTGCTGAATTAACCACTAGGGAAATCATTATTCTTTAACTTTGGTGGTAGGCAATGGTGCGCTGGAGCTGCGTGTGCCCTTTGAACCTACTCTGGAGAGCTGATGTTTACATTTTCAGGAATTTTATGAGCTAGTTCATATTACCTTTTAAAAATTTCCTGTACTGAGGATTGAACCCAGGGCCTCATACATGCTAGGTGAGCACTCTACTACTGAGTTCTGTCTCCAGCACACCCTGCTGTTTTGAACTTGGCCATGATGGAAGTATTTACACCACTGAAATAAAACACTGATTTTTCTCCTTGAAGCCAGTTGTTAAACATCCAGCACACTATTGATGACAGGAAAGGGATATTCTAGATATCTGAAAATAGAAGTACACAAAAGTCAAGTCCATTTTAAAAGTGACAAAGTAGCATAATGAGTAGGATCTTGAGTGCTGGGGTCAGAGAGGATTAAGGTTAATTCTTTGCTTCCCTGTGTTTTAACTAAATAACTGTGGGCAAATGAGATAACTTCTTCTCCATTTCCTTTTATATTAAATGGTGAAAATAATTGTGTTTTCCAGTCCTCCTAAAGATTAAATTGGAGACCAAGTGTAAAACATTTAGCTTGTGAAGTAAAGGACTCAGTCAACATTAGCAAAACAAACAAGCAAACACCCCAAAAACAAAAAAAACCCCAAACAAAAAACAACAAAACAGCAAAACCCACACAAAGAAAAGAAAACAGACAGACAGACAGACAAACATGATCTTTTGTCTAGTAAGAAGAAACCTGAGACACTACTCATGGCCTCAACCAGAGCTCACAGAGTTTTGGAGAAAGCAGTCATTAGCACAAGGTGGCAAAAGCATCAACCACAATGGTAGATTGTGTAGGAACAGCCACCCAGCAGTGTCAGTTGATGGAGATTGAACCAAACGTCCAGTTTTTCTGGATATGTCATTATATTTTATTGCTTTAACTTTGAAAATCAAATGACTTCATTATCCATTACTAATAAAATATTCTTGGGTTGAATTACACTAGAATTCAAATCAGCTCATACCTTAATGTATGGATAGCAGCAATTTGTAAGACCAAGAAATTGAGCTACTGTTAATCACAGATAATGCTTATTAACCACTTACGATTGTGAGGGACAGGGGGCCAACTGCTGTAGGCACACCTTTCCTTCTAATATAGGACCCTGTGGTTTGAAGAGCTTCTAAAATGTGCTCAGTCACATGATGGTAAGTGACAGAGCTTAGACTCAGGCCAGATCTGTTTGACCCTAAAATCTACACTATTCTGTCTCCCTGGGAGTTAAGGCAATGTTGTTAAGATGGGAGAAGTGGGCAGAGAGGACCCTGGTCAGGGATTTGGGAGAAGGGAAGAGAGTTCAACCTTATTCCATGCTGGTATTTTGCCCATTTAAAAAAAAATGTGTGGGGCTATTTATAGCCCAAAGCTCTCTTACTGATGCTGGAGGTACTTCTAGGGAAAATCTGGCATGTGGGGACAGAACTGAAGACCGTTACTCTAGAATAAGGGGCAGGAAAGATTTTCACAGTTACATGAAGGAACCAGAAGTGAGTGAAGGATTGAAAATAATAATAATAAATTAAATTTAGTGATCATCTATTGAGAACTCACTGTATTTCAGACCCTAGAGGGTACAAAGAGAGGAGGATATGGAAAAGGGTCTGGAGAGTCTTAAAATTTAAGTGAGATGTGTCAGGTAAAAGGGCCCAAAACCAAGACCAGACCAGGCCACAACAAGCCTTTATTAGGGGACTAGATCTTCCGGGGCTGTCTCTGAACAAAGGAGAGACAAAAGCAATATGGCTGGGGCAGGGAGAGTCTTTTATAGAGACTGGGGTGGGGTTTGTAGGGGCTGAGGCAGGGTTGAGTGAGGTAGTGACTAGGGAATGGAGGAGCTGGTGACATCACTAGATGGTAGGAGGTGAGCAAGTATTAGGTTACTCTCTAGGCGGGAACAGGGTCATGCTGGGAAGAAGGGTTTGTTCTTTGGTGGTAGCAACCATCTTGGCATGACGTCGCACAGGGGAGGGGGCAAGGCACCATAGGAAGAGGGCAGCTACTACACATAATAGCTGCTGGGGTAATGGGAGACCTATCAAGATGAAAGATGGTAAACTTGTAATTTTGAAGCCCTGTGAGTAGTGCTGTTGTGATGATTAAAGTAGATTGGCTTGGGTGTGTCTTTATAGGTCATGGAGGTGTGGCTTTGGGGTCTCTATATAGTCTTTTACCCCCTTCTCTCTGGCACTGTTTCCCTGCTCTGCTAGTGTTCCTGCCTTCTGACTATGGATGGAATTTTCTGAAACCATGAGCCAAATTACATTTTTCCTCCCTTAAGTTGTTAGTGTCAGGTTTTGTGTCTCAGTGTCAGGAAAACTGACCAATACAGCTGTGATAGAGTATGTTAGGGCATTACAGGGGTATGGAGGGTCCCCCAGGGTAAAGATGTTCTTGAATTACATAGACCTTGTTTGTATGTCTGCTTTGGCACTTCCTAGATAGCTCTGTGACCTTACATAGGGAAGGCCTCAGTCTCTTTATCTATGAAATGGAGATTAAAAACTTTCTGTTAGTGCAGTTGAAAGGGATGTGCTCAACAAAGTAGAACTACTTTTTTTTTTATTAGGAATAGTAAGAAAGAGGAACAAGTCCTATAGGGATTAGGGTGTCCCTCACATAGAAGGAGAGTTTTGAGCTGGGTCTTAAAGATTGTAGCAATCTGTCACTCACACAGCAGACAGAAACCCAAAACATAGGCAAAGATGTCATATAGGGCAAAGGTATCAGAGTTTTAAGGAACTGAGAGATATTCACGGAACTGTTGAAGGGGTTTGAGACAGCAGGTACACAAGCTGAGAGGGGGAAGCAGGCCAGACCATGATGTGATGCTTTGCCTGCCCAGTTTAGGAATCTGGCTTTTGTCCTGCAAAGATGAAAAGCCACTGGTGGTTTTAAACAGAGGGGCCACAAGAGCCAACCTACCCAACCAGAAGAGTACATTGTTACTGGGATACTCTAGAAAGTTATGGATAAAGAAGTTCTCTTTTGAGGGAGAAGGGAAGTGAGCACTGTCTTACTTTTCTTGTGCTGGCTTGCAGGAAACACCACAAAGATTTCTGTTCCATTTTCTCTGAAAGCTGGTCACAATGAATTAAGCTGAGGTGCTCCAAATTCCATCTCACTGGAATATGTGCCTCATCCCTCATCTCTCTGCATCTAGCTCACTAACAAGTCTCAGTAAACGTTCAGCAATCATCATTACAACTAAAGGTTCAGGGTTGCAGAGGTAAACACTGCCTGGAATTCACATGGTAGCACTGCTAGCCCATTTTATTTCTGCTGAACCTGGAGTAAGAAAGGAGAAAATTCAAAGATAAAGGGACTCTCCAAGTTCAAGTTGGTGGCACAGTGGTATGATTTACAATATCCAATTGCTTTACCAAGATTTCACAAAAAATATGGAAGCTCAATGTAGAAATATGTTAAGTTTCAACCTGCCAAGACTAACAAAAACTTCAGTGGACCTTTTCGACTGTAGTGCAGAAGCCTCAGTAATTCCAAAATCAAAGCATCAAACTGAGTTAAAAACATTCATAAAGATAAAATTTGTAAGGCAAGGAAATCTTTTCATTTTGGAAAGGATAATGTAATGGATAAGAAAATTACACAGTAGATAATTGGTATACCAATTAAAGCTAGACTTCAAGCTTTAGTGAGACAAAGACATTGCCTTGGTGATACCTTCTATTCAGGAGCTCTGGGTTCACTTTCTGGATATATCACTAATGGGCTGTAAGACTGAGAAAATAATTGAAGTTTTCTAGGTTGTGTGAATTGTAACTGGAAAGGGCCTCATGTATTCAGAGAGGCAGAACACTGTGGCCCAGAAGGATGTTTCTTGCTTTGTCAATCAGGATTCATTGAGGAAAATAGACACCTGTCTAGGTTTTCCAAGCAGAGAATTAATACAGAAAATCGATTATATCTGGAAGTCAAGCAGAGGGCAAAATGAAAGAACAATCCAGAAATTAGCCATAGCAGAATGATGCAACTTTCCTTCGGCTGAAGGAAAAGCAGCAAGATAGGGTATTGCCAGGGCCCAGATGCCAGCAGAAGCCAGCTTCATAGAACAAGGAGCTGCATGGAGGGAGGTAGAGGAGCTGGAGCCTATTAGGAATTCCATAGGAAATATGGATGCTGCCTGCAGAGAAATG